>NC_142108.1:14875000-15212500 GCF_056152115.1 Neolamprologus brichardi
CGACCCTGACAAGGATAAGCGGAAGAGAATGGATGGATGGATTTTCAAAAAACTTTGAATGTTTTAGCAATTATTTCAAAGTTTAGGCTTTAAGGATTTAAAGACATTTTTTTTTAACTAAAACCTGTTCATGGTTTTAGTGTTTTAAATCAGTTCACAAAAAATATTGTTACTTTGTGCAGGTAACGCCTTTTGTTTCCAGAACCTACACCGGTGTCAACTTTTTCTTCTTTGCTAAATAGCACAGAGCCAGTTAAACAGTGTGTACATAGATGGAAATAGAGTACAACTACACCTGCACCTTATTACACAGCATTGTGTAGTTACCATTAGAGTGAAGTTCATAACAGATGCTGTTTGTCCTGTCGTCTAAAACAAAGTCATTCAGCGTTGCAAAGAAAAATTACATATAGCTTTTTTCCCCTTGTTTTTGTTTTTCTGAAATAACGTCATTTATTCCTGTGTATTTTCTCTAAGTTTGAAATGAACTGTGCCTTTTTAGCATTGTATTAGAGCGAGAGAGAGACACAATGTTTGCCAATATGTTTACTGTTTACAATCCTCTATTTTGGTCCTTTTGTGTTTCTATGAACAGAGCTTGTAAAGGATTGCAGTTTGTTTTTCTGGTGTTAAATTTCAAAATCAGAACAAAAAACAAAACAAAAAAACTAACTTAATGTGAAATATTTAGCAATTTCTTTCAGGTAATAAGTGAAACTGCAAGCATCTTGCAAATGATGAATAATGATTGCAACCTGCAAACAACAGCCTCCCTCAAACAACCTGCAAGTTACTGAAACATACTGAGCTTCACCAAATTGGTAACCTTCCTAAGCAGCAAGATGTTATTCCACTGTACGATGAGTTTGGCAGTTTAGTATCAATACTGTAGCAGTGTGCCACAAGAACTGCACTCAATACTGTGGTATGGTGGAATAGTTAAACTGAGATGTGTTAAAGTCAGGTAAACAAGCAAAAGAAAAAACAGACCTATGAGGCATTGCGGTCTCCCTTTTTAGCAGGGTAAAGTTTGGTTGGGTTAAAAAAACAAAACAACAATAAATAAACAAAAATAAAACCACCGACATTTGACATCATAGTGATCTACAAAAGCCTATCATCCTGTGGCGGAGGACGAGTGGGCCACAATCATCTCGCTGTCTTAAAGGGAGGAGAACCTGCACAAAAGATCAACTGTTAGCTTGCTTGCATTATATACTGGACTTAAACTAGTGTGTCTGTGTCTTGCTTCTATTTGTACCATCAGCCTCCCCAAGACAGGTCTCTTCACACTCCTCCAGGTGAAGGAAACGGTTGTCATTTCCTTCACAGCCACTGTAGATGAAGGGCCTGCAGGCTTGAGCCTGTCTGTTAAAATACCAGCGCATAGTGTACTTTCCACAGCTTCCCTCATCCATGGGCAGAAAGCACGGGTCTGCTGGAGCTGCAGAACACATGCATACATGTAAAACTTGTGCATATATAGACACAAAGAAAACGAGACCAAGGCAGCCCAGGCAAACAGGATCAGTGGGAATAAGAAGCAGCAGGAAACAAGATCATGAGATTGTCAAGCCAATCTATTTATTTCAACACTTCTTGTTTCCAAAGCAACATATTAACGCTTCTTTGTTTTTGCCTTATTTTGTTGGATGCATGCTTGTCTTTAATAATACTGTATGACACCCTTAAAAAAACAAAAAATGGACAACAGCAGAGCAGCCAATGCACCCAGAGACATACACAGAGAGACAGACACCAGATGGCCAGTAGTAAGGATGAATAAATCCCCAAACAGGATGACGAATGAGCTGGTTTACCTTCCCCTTTGACTCTCCTCTTGGACCTGACTGTTCTGGACTTGGCTGCTTTCAGATGTGTAACTTTGACTGCTTCCTGACCATCAGCTGTTGCCTGATCGTCAGCACTTGCTGATTTGTTAGGTTCAATTCTGACTGTTTTCTCAGATTTCTTTCTGTCAACCTCACCTGTCGACGCACACACAGACACACACAGACACACCAAAGAAACACAGCAAACAGCACAGACAAGGTCAACAGAAAATTTCTAAACACAATGGTAACAATGATAATGGGGGACAAAGACTGAACAATCCATGTTGTCAACATGACAGGTCACAGGCTCTGGATGGTGTGGGCTTGTAGTAGGCTGTGTGATAAATACTCAAGGGCAATAGAGTCTCATTATGATGAAATAAAAACAAATTGAAAAGTAGGCACATAAGATAAGCTGCTTCACCAGCACAAACTCAATTATGGCTTCAAAGCATAAATTTGGCATGCCTTTTTGGGTTTAACACGTGAAACAGAAAATTGTGTAGCACATATAATACATTTGGCAAAGGTCAGGGTCATAGTTACTGACTAAAAGTGACTTTTTCATAAGTATAATGACAGCCACTATAGTCAAATGAAGATTATTAAATCCACCTGCGGTAATTTTTATTTTGTGGCGTGGAAGCATAAGGTGCGGAGCACAGCATCAGCGGTTCCTTACAGGGGATTTATACTTTTGTGCTAATTTCCTGAACTGTAGATGTGTTGTAGACCAAACTTTCTGAATGCCAACCCTATAACCTGATCTGTACCTCACAGTAACTACTGTGACCAAATGGCACTGTCAATGCAGCCACACAATGATGTCAGCTACTCCCCACATAGCAAAATTGGTATGGCCCAGATCTGGCCCACACAATGTGCTTACACATGGCCCACATACCGCAAAGAATGACGGCCCTTTGGAGGCCCAGATCTGGTTTGCCAGATGTGGCCCACACATGGGCCAGCACAAGGCCAGTTGCAGACACACTGGTGGTCCTGTGCTGGCCCATGTGTGGGCTACCTCCGGCAAACCTGATCTGGGCCACCAAAGGGCCGTCAGTCTTTGCAGTATGTGGGCCATGTGTAATTTGTGTGCAGCCATGTGCCAGTTGCAGACACACTGCTGGCCCTGTGCTGGCCCAGAACAGTTTCAGCTCTGGCCCCAGATGTCAGCCTAATGTGTACCTTAATCAAGCCATGTAATAACAACATGTGCGAGAACATGCAAAACAGTGCAAAAGTAATATGACAAAACCCTGTTCAAACAGTGAATGGACTGATTCTTATATAGTGCTTTTCTAGTGTCCCGGATTACTCAAAGTGCTCTATAGAACATGCCACATTCTCCCAATCCCATACTTTCTCTAAACCGAGTGCTTCCTAACTACACACTTGAAAAAACAGAAGACCAAAATTACAGCGACTATGCCCAGCGATTTGTGACCTCCTTGCTTTTGAAATGGTTGTTTCAAAGATGGGGACTAAGTCTGTGCGTCAAGACAGTAAAATGATAAAAAGACGGAGTTACACTTGTTTTCTATGTTATAACTTCACTGTTCTCCACGGCTGTCTGACGGACCAAAAACAGCACAAGTGAGAGTAGCCCACAAACCAGCTGTGCCACATACTTTGAACACTGCCTTCATCAACAGTGGATGCTCTCTGCCAGCAGACCCATTATCCATGAACTGCCAGCAGACTGCGATAATGCTATCACTGTTGAACTATGATTGCAGCTTTAGTCTAACTAATCTTTACTAGTTTGAGTCAAATTGACAATTACATGAAATTTTTGTCTGATATTACGGCGATTAACTGTGATAAACTGCAAACAGTTGCAAACATGTTGCAATCTGATGTAAATGTCTTGCAGTATACATCCTAAAAGGTATTTATTAAGGCGTATTCTGGATCTCTATACCAGTTGTGATGGTGCAGAATCAGAATCAAATCACAGCTTAAATTAATGTGCACAGTTTTCTCAGTCTCATGGTTTCTCTTCAGACACAAGTGATGAATTCAAACGTAACACAAACAGTTTAACATGCCAGAAGTAACCAGTTACCACTATTTAATCTGCTGCGCCATTTAACTTCAAGATAATGTCAATGTCAATGTTCAGTATCAATTAAATAAAGACAACAAATTTAAAGACACCCTTAGTAGCAAGGGTTTCTAACTACGGGACATGACACACAGGTGCCCCAGTGCATAACTGCAATCCTCCAAGTTGAAATAAAAAGCAGAAGATCTCACTTTTGGAGGCAACTCTTCCAACAGTTTCAAGATCACCACCCACACACTGGCAGTATGTCTGCTTTCAAGAATTAGACAGTGAGTATTTGCAAACCTTCACCGATCTGTCTGTGAGAGGTTGCAGTAAGTCTGAGTTAGGCCGCTATTGTTTGACAAAACTTTTGAAAACACGTTGCCTCCAGTGAGGTGACCTGTGCAATTCTCCTGCAATCTAAACTGGTTGCCACAATTACTTGCAATCGGTCACCAACAACAAAATAATTCAGTGAAATCATTTGGTAACCACTGACTTTTCCTAGTCACAGAGAGACTGCCATCCTGTTTTTACTATGGTGTAATGGAGGCTTAAAAAACAGACCATGACACTGATTAATTCAGACATAGCATGAGTTGGTGAGATGGGTTTCCAATAGGTTTGCAGGAGCAACTTTAGGCAGAATAGATGCAGTTTGATCACTGTGCTCTCTATGAAGTTTGCCAAGTGAATGCATAGAAAGCTATCAGCTGACACATCATCACTCCATTATATAATGTGGTTATATTCAGTCATGATGGCCAAAAATGTTAATTTATTGCTGAAGCTGAGAAGTTGAAGGATACTGTTCTCTCTTCACCCATGTCTACGATACTAAAGCATGTTACTTTAGGAAAACACTGGAAATAGTGTAAAACAGAAACTACCATCACTCTGGTTGGCCGAGGGAGATGTGAAGTAGAGCATCTCCTCCAAGGGGTCGTCATAGGATTCGACGGAGTAGACATGCTCGTAGTCTGGGTCATTGGTATTTACCACCATGTGCAGCTCACGGCCTGAAAGAAGAGCAGCATCAGGCAGGATCATCAAAGACATCAATGACAACCTCTAATTTTTGGACTGAATGAGGTCTGAAAATAACTGACCTCAGTAAAACAAGGCCCATACTCTACCACTGTATTTTTCTTTATGTAATCAGACGTATATATTATTTTGTCGGTAGAACAGAAATGGAGTTCTCTGTTTTCTTGATGAGAAAACCACCCAAATGCTCAGAGTTCTCCAAATAAAGGACGACCAGTTAAATGTGCTTGTTAGGACAGATACATGGACAGACTGGAAGGAAACACTCACCCTCCAGCGCCAATTGTTGCTCTGGTGTAGGCAGAGCCCTGACTGGCGGGTACCGAATGTTCGGACCTGAACCTGGGAGAGCCAGATAGGACAGGGACACCGAGACAGGCACAGGCAAAATTCAGAAAGCAAGAGGGACAGGGAAAATGTTACACAAGGGAGAAAAGGGGGGTTGAAAAAGCAAAATGGTGAAAAAAAAGAGAGGACAGAACATTCTGGTAGTAAAACATAAGCCAACAACAACCCCAAAGTACCAAAAAAAACATTCCACCATTCCAACACAGACACCAGCTTAAAGGATTCATTGAGTTTTTGCAAGACTTTGTCACTGTAGGAAAAGCTCACAAAAACTGGTTATAATCCTTTAAGGACTCAAGTCAGTGCTATAAAGACTTGTGTCACTCCAGTCAAAAGTGACTGTAAACTAAAACTATTACAGAGTTGTTCAATATTAAACATGCAGCTATTTCTTAGATAATAATACATCAGCTAAACATGAGGTAAATTTTGTGTTGGCCTCAAACTTGCATACTGTATTTATTAACAGCCTGCCTCACCAACACTTATCTCATGCGGGTGCTGCTTCATAACACTGATGTGGTCTTGCATTGATTAACAGCTCGAGCAACAAACACATTAGTGCAAACTCTGGGAAAGTTTATCAGTGGAGGTTCACATCAGCTTTCATTTGATTCATTTACTTTAGCATATTCCATGTTATTTACTTTTACAGAAATATAATAAATCAGGTATTAAAAATCCCCAAACAGGACAAAAATGAAAGATTTTTTTCAAGATTTATCTGAAGAAGCCGAACAAACTTTCAGTAAAGTTATTTCGTGAAAACCACTGATATTATTTATACCATCATCTGTTAAAAAAAACTTCAGTAAACACCTTGTTGCTCATGGTGGCTTAAGGTGCAGACTTCAAGCATTTTTTTTCCGAGGGACTGAAAAAAATAGTGCACTGATTTCTGCAATGACCAAATTCCAGCAATTTTTATACATTATCTTATTTTGTATCGTATTATCAAAGACTCAAGTTCTCCAATTACACTTGGAGAACAAAATTCAAATGTTAAAAAGAGTTTCATGACCAGGTCTAAACCATTTCTTCATTATTTCTTCCTATTTTTATGCAGGAAAAGGTCTGGAAATGATTGCAAGTGTGGCATTTACATTAGGCAGCAGTGGCCACAATGCACCAAATAGCTCCCAATGCAAATAAAAAAGGGCATGCTTGCAAAAACAAAGCAAATCAATTATCCAGCCACTGTTAGGAGTCTCAGAATAAATAGCTTGGTGCATACTGACAAAAAGAACATACTAGTGGGCTAGACTATTTAAAAGCCAAGCATAGCCACACAAGATAATAGTGATTGATAAGTGCAATATCTCATTTATGTTGAAGAAAAACATCGTCACAACATTTAGTTAATTGAAGAATATTCTCCAAGAAATGGGGATATTGTTATCACCGTAAACAGAAGTCTTCACAGGAAAAAATATAGATTCACCAGAAGTTGCAAACCATTTATAAAACTCAACAATAGAAAGGCAAGGTGATGCATGAGCATGAATAGGGTCCAAGGACACTGAGTCATTGTTTATTGATGACATGACAGAAGGCAGAGGCAGCTGGGTGAATTTGGAAGTAGATGTAAAGAGTCAAAAAGAAAGTTTTCAGTCCTCTGATAAAGTAAATGCATCATTACTGCTTCAACAGGAATTAAGAGGATAAGTAGCAGCAAGGTGCTGATAATCAAATGCACTGTTGTAACTGATCATCGGTAAGTGTGACCACATTTATGAAGGCGTACATTTTGACGTCTGGAGCTTTCAGATGTGTTTTAACACAATGCCACCATTTTCCTATAAGCAAATTCACCCCAAGGTCAAGCATGGCAGCTAAGCTGAACCTGAACAAACCACATACGTAAAAACAGAAAAAATCGCTGATGTTGGCCATAATACACATTGTCACGTTTGTAGAAAATCAAACACAGCTTATCACCAAAAACACCTCATACACGTCAAGTCAAGAACGGTGGTGGAGCGCTGATGATTTAGGCTTGTTTTGTGGCCACAGCACCTGGACACGCTACGGTCACTGAGTCAACCACAAGTATTCTAGAGCCAAATGTGAGACCATCTGTCCGACAGCTAAAACTTGAGTGTAAGTGAGTCAAATGGTGGGACATTGATCTCAAGCACAGCATAAAATCGACAACAGGATAGCAGGAAAAGAAGATTTTGCAATGGCCCAGTCAACCTGATTGAAATGCTGTGGTGGGACCTTAACAGCACTGTGCATAAACAGACGCCACATGCCGCAATGAAGTGAAGCAACACTGTAAAGAAGAGTGAACTGAAAGTCCTTCACAACCAGGCTGCAGACTAGTAAAGTCATACAGAAAATGATTAGTGCTGTTAAAGGTGGTTCTGCAAGTTAGTGAATCATGGCGTGTACTTTCCTGTTCACATTACTGCACATGGAAACATTCAGCCATATGCACCAAAGCTGACAGGACGGATTCTCACAGAACAGATGGGCAATGACTCAAAACATACTTTGAACAAAATCCAGGAGTTTTTGAAAGTAAACATTGAATATTCTGCAGTGGCTGAGTCAGCAATTGATGTCAACCCAATTTCAGTACTAACTACTTAGCACTAAGTCTGCACTCTAAGCCAGCAGTCCCCAAACCCCGGGCCTCGGACCGGTACTGGTCCGTGAGTCATTTGGTACCGGGCCGCGAGAGTTGAGGCTCGGGTGTGAAATGTATGGTTTTCAGGGTTTTTATCGGTTTTTAGCTTTATTTTGTTATCGTTTTTATCATTAACTCGGTTTTCCTGGGTCTTTTCAGCGTGTGTTAAGAATAAATCTTCTTTTTTTGGTACCGGTACTAGTTTTATTTTGTTGTATTTATCCGCGACACCTTAAAGGCCGGTCCGTGAAAATATTGTCGGGCATAAACCGGTCTGTGCCGCAAAAAAGGTTGGAGACCGCTGTTCTAAGCCTATATTCATCACACGACTAGAACATGTTTTATTTTTTTTAAGTGCCAGTAAGCAAAAATGTGGACCTACTATCTGCAGCGCCTGAGAACACACCATTTATACTGTATATTTGAGTATGTGTATGCTTCCTTGCTAATGTTGCCAGCATATTTTGTTTTTTATCCTTATTTTAGCTAATGTTGTTCACTCTCAGCATTGTAGGGAAGTGAAAGAAAGGAAAAGAGGTAATGCACATGGAAACAAGATATAGTCTAAACCTTCATGCAGCCCACTTATTCAGAACGAATGCAGTTGAGGTGCTAAACAAGACAAAATGTACTTTTTGTCTTTATCAGATACCATGTCACCATCTATCCATAGTGACATATGTGTTACACTATATTACTGTGACTCATGCTAAAATCATAGCCCTTCTGTCAGCTTTTTTTTTCTGTTGCAGTTGAATGGCTCACTCACCTCCACACGCTGAGCATCAGACAGATGGACAGGAAGGAAGCACAAAGAGAGGGGAATAATAAAGGTCAGTTTAAACAGTCAAGTACGGTCACTACGGTTTCCAACCGCTCTGATGGAATTATATTTCCTCAAAGTTTAGCCATGGCTGTGACTCATGTGCTGTGATTAACATCTGAAGTTCGACTTGAGGACAACGCTGATATAAATTAGCAAAGGGAGTGCATGTAAGACTCACCACAGTGCTGACTCATCTCTGAGCGAACATACTCTCTGATCTCTTCCTCCTGAACCCAAAATAAGAAAGAAACAGGGCAAAACACACTTAGCAAAGACAACCCCGATATCCACTCCAAGTAAAACTGTGTGTGTGTGCGTGCATGTGTATCGTTTGATGTCTTCGGATTACGCCCCTGCGGTAAGGATCAAGCACTGACCGTCATGCCTGCCTCTCCTCTGTCTCCCTTGGCTCCATCTGGGCCCATGTCTCCCTGCAACATGGACAGGTATTAGGACTTATATGACCCACAGAGAGGCTTGCAGCGCATTAATTCATTAAAGTGAGACCAGGTGCCACACATGAAAGAACTTCACAGTCAAAGTGGAAGGTTAAATCACCAATAGTGACATAAGCTCTTAATACACAGGACTAGTATTTCTTGGGAACCTCTAATAATTAGTGATAACTAATATATGCCAATTCTACAAAACTGTTTGTTCAGCAGTGTTTACTTTATGCTGCTTGCAAAGTAATATAGTTAATCACATTTAGAAAAGTAAAAAAGAAAAGAAAAGAAGAAGCTGAAGATGTTTATATGATTAAAATGGTTCATTTTAGCCCGTTGCAATGTGTTTGCTAGGCATGCATAATTCAACTTTTGTGCATATAAATGAGATGTTATTGTCATGAACTTGAAATGATGGGATGCTTTCATAAAGTGTTTTAGCTGCATAAAAGCTAAAATAAAATTGCTAGGTGGTTGCCAGGCATTATAATGTATCATGTTTAATTCAACTTTTGTGGATAAATATTACACGTTACTGTCAGGAAACACAAATGTGATATAAGGTATTATAAGGTGGATTTTGTTGGTGACCAATTCCTAGAAAGAGTGAGTTCAAATCCAAACATACTGAACTCTTGAAGAATGATTTGAATGAGGAATGACAACATTTATTGCAGCATTCTGTAGGGAACATCAAAAATGGAGGCCAAGAGCACAATCAAGAAACAGACAGAGACATGTTTGACTACTGACCGGCTCTCCTCGCTCCCCCGGGATTCCTGGGATACCACGCGGACCAACTGCGGCAGGGCCAATTGGACCTCTCTCCCCCTGACGCACAGGCAAAACAACATTAATATAAAGTACATCCACAGTGGAAAGCATTCACCTAACTACCTTGTCCATTGCCCACATGATAAACAAACGGCATCTGCTTGTATCAGTAAAAGCTGTCATTACCTCAGCCAAGAAGGGTACGTTTTTGGTAGCATTTGCATGCCTCTTTGAGTGTCATCACTCTGACTATAAATGTGATAGCTTGGATTCTAATAAAACTTTGCAGGTATGTGGAGGTCGTGTTAACAATCCATTAAAATTTGGCTTACATCTACCAAGGTCTTCAAGGTCCGCTCAAGGATTTATTGTATGATTTATTTATTCTATGATTCTTAGTGTGTGGTGTGTAAGGTCAACATATAGAAACTACCATGTAAAGACCTAAAATGTCAAGTCACATTTGAGCTTTGACCTCTGCTTCAATGCCAATAGTTTGCTCTACAGACCTATTTATAACTATGTTTCTTACTACCACTGTTTCTACTGACAGCATTCAGGGATTTAGGACACGATATATGGGGATTCCTAAATACTTTGCACCTCTGACATGTTCAAGGTCAAATAAGGTCAAACATTTGTCTTTTATAGACATAAAATGTCTATTTTCTTTTTATTAATTACCTAATCCTACATAATGGCAGCTAGAAACTGAGCTGCCTTGGTGGAGGTTTGATGTCTCTAAGTGGTTCTGATATTCTGTCTCTACTGTGTCTCCGAACAAGAAGCAAGACGAACATTAGTGTGTTGATATACAGGAAAATAACATGACAGGCCTAGACAACAGTGTCTCAGTTTGAAAAAAAAAAGCCTCTATCAGCAACATTTGGTTTTGCTCCATTGTCAACAGCTTTTTTTTTTTTTTATTTCCTTGATAATAAAGCAGACAAACCAGTCAAGTACAGGGCTCATCAAGCTGTCAATCATCATGAAGCAATACACAGAAACAAAAACAAAAAATGTGTCAAGTAAAGAAGAAAAAGTAAGAAAAAACTAAACACAATGAAAGAGAAAGACAAAAAGAAAGGGTTCTCTATATATAAAGCTTGCATCATATTTTTATGACAAAACTGTCATCATCTTTCATCTTTGTTGGCACCACATTACTCGAGATGCTTGGGTGCAGCTATTTTTTGCAAACAGTGACACAAGTGATACGTTCGTCTATTCTTTCTTCTGTTATACACATTTTTGTTTCTACTGAAAATTCTGCACAGTCACACTTAATGACGTAAAAATGAATTGTGATATAAATAATTTAAAAAAATATATATATATATATCACAGTCCTACATCCTCGTACATAAAACATGTGGCCAAAGTGTGGAAATAGAAATCATGAAGCCAAAGAAAGAATATTCACCTTTTGTCCCTGGAGCCCCTCAGGGCCCTTAGCACCAGCTGGCCCTTGTGGGCCGGTCAAGCCGGGGCCTCCATCTGCCCCTCTGGGACCTGGAGGACCAGGTACACCAGGTAAACCCTACGTCAAACACAGAGACTTATTTTTATGTTTCTGTTGTTGTGAGGATGAACAGTGGTGCAGAATCTGTAGATTAGGTACATCACATGGCAAAAGGGAGTACTCTAATTTTAGATTTGTATGTGTAATGTGAGAAACTCACCCTTTCACCTTTCTCTCCCTGAGTTCCTTTGGGTCCTGCAATCCCATCAAAACCACGGTCACCCTACATCCACAAAGAAAAATGACTACACTGTGCATTTGCACTGGAATATGGAACTGGAACTTGAGTATGTGCAGAGCACAAACCTTGGGACCAACTAGTCCCTCTTTTCCAGGGATCCCCGGGGCCCCAGAAGGTCCGATGTCCCCCTACAAAACAAATGATGATGACCACTCTTAACAAAGGACACAAAGACATCCACACACCACACAATGACTTATTTCTTCAAATATTAGGCATACCTGTTCACCCTTTCTCCCTGGTAGGCCTGATCTTCCATTGGCACCAGCATTTCCCTGAAAATCGCACACAGCCATTATGCTCGACGCCATAAATACAAAGTGCAACCTAATGTAATATGTAACCACGTAACAGCAGCAGAGTAACCACCAAGCAGCTTTAAGTACCATCAGCTTTTAACTAATATTAACATGATGTATTTGGTTAACTCATTATTTAAAAAACAAAAAGAAAACACAAAGCTTCAGAATTATTAAGTATAACTAAACAACTTCTCCGTTCATCTTTACATCTTTATTTCTCTTCTTTCTACCATTTCCCGTTTCTCTGCCTCACAAACTCACCTTTTCTCCCTTGGGTCCATCGCCTCCACAAATTCCCTTGGGTCCTCGGTCACCCTGGAAACACAAAAGTTTTTCACTGACAGACATAAAGATCTTTTGTGAGCCACAAAGTGCAAAAACCAGCAAGGCAGAAAGCCCATCCACTCACACTGTTCCTTTACCGAGCACTCACTGTGCACATGAACAAGCACTAATGCAGCATATTTCCTACAAAAACAGATATGATGCAGACCTTTGTGCTTTTTCTTTTTTTTCTCCTTGCAACGGGTATTCAGATAAAAATGTAAAAGTATGTAAAAGCAAATGTGACCAAACAACTGCAGCGCATTCTGAGAACTGCAGCTAATGTCTCTGACTCCCGTAAATCCGCATGTATGCCTCTGATTTCGATTGGATTTCTACAGATGCATATGGAGAACTCGGGTGATCTCCATTTCTAAATGTCTCCTGTTGTTATTGTTGGCATCCAGCTTACTGTTTTCACCATCCCCAAAATAGTCTTTTGAAACCACAAGTCACAAATGAGGGGGGACGTCACAGAGAAACCAACATTCACACTTCACGATCATGAGCTTGTGACTTAGGTCAGTTAAGTATACTCTATTTATGTATATTCATGTTTAACGTATGGCTTTGGGCACTTGTTGCTGTACCTGTCCTGACTTCCTCGGTGCATACTGACAATTTGAAGCAAAAAATGTCAAATTTGGATTCCTTACTCCATAAGACCTCTCATCACTGATTTTCAGTCCAGTTCTTGTGTAATCTGGCATACCTCAGCCTGTTTCCCCTCCTTAAGAATGGCTTCTAGACAGCCATCCTTCCACATGAGACCATGTCTGGAGAGGCTTCAGTGAAAAGCAGATGGATCAGCTGAAGGGCCATATGCATCTCTCAGACTGTTTGTCAGGTCTTTAAAATTAAATGAATTACATTTAATTAAATTTAACTTAAAATTTAAAAGTGGTTCTTTGATAAATTGTCTGTGATGTGTAGACAGCTTTGGCGCTGGTGCTCTTTTTAGGCTTGAATGATTTATAGGTCAGTGTTAAGTAACTCAACAAACAAACAAACAAACATAACAAAAAAACATGCCTTTGAATTGGTTAGGTACAAGGACTGGACAGAAAATTAGTGAAAAAGCCCCCAATGCCCCCCCCAAATTTTTAAAAGCCCCTTTAAAAGCCTAAAGAATTATTGCTCCATACCACTTTAAAATAGGGCAAGAAAAGCTGGATCCTGGGAAACAGAATATAAAGAAATTAAAAGCACCTCAAATCGATTCGTTTCCTTGAGTGAATATGTTTGATTTGCATCTTTTGTATGTATTTCACCTGCTGTCTTTTTTTTGTTTTTTGTTTTTTTTTTTTGTTTTACACATGTTACAGCAGTAATTCATTTCCCATACACAACCTTCCTTTCAATTAAAGTAAAACTGTTTCCATGCATGAAAAGGAGCAGGAAGAAGAATAAATTCTTATTGACACCTGCCCCCTATCTGTGATAATACAAGTAGGCACTTACAACTAAAATTACACTCTGACAATATTCTGCACATAACAAAACAAAACAAAGCAAACAGAACAATATACTCAACAATGAGCAATACCACTAAATCTCAAACTAAAAGGATCATTTTTCTACAATTAAATTCTATTATTTTCAAGTTCTTCATATTGGTTTATCATTTTATTCTTATAGCAGATTTTAAATGGAGAAACATTTGTACAACACTTAAGATGATCACTGAGAGAATTCCAGTTTCTTATGCCTATGACTGTTGGACACATTTGCCTTTGTGTGGTTCGAGCAAACCGGTGCTTAAAATAAAACTTCCTTCTGCCATCCCCATTTTCTGAACACAATACAAATAAACTTTGTAACTTAAGAGGTAGTGTTTTATTTTTTGCCCTAAACATAATAGTTAATGTCTATAGCTATGACTTCTTTTTCAGTGATTTCCCCTAAAAACATAGACTGTACCACTCTGCTGTCTCCTTTCCATTCTGAATCACCCTGTTTTCTAATTAGGTTTGCCAGGTTAGGCCCAATATTTACAAAAAAAAGAATTAAATTCATTTACCACTTCATTCATATCACTTACGACCTTATTTTTCTTATTAAAGTAAGTAGGTAAATTTAAAGATGTATATTTATTACCCAATACGTTTTTTTAAGATATTCCACGTACCCTTAACATTATTTTTGTTTTTGTAAAATAATTTATTATAGTACTCTTTCTTAGCCTTTCTGATAATTAATACTAACTTATTTTTATAAACTTTATATTTCATTTCAGCAGGCTTTGTTCTAAGTTCTATATAATCTCTATACAATTTATTTTTCTTTTTACATGCATTTTCTAGTCCTTTTGTTATCCACGGTTTACCAGTAGTTTTCTTTTTCTTTTGCTTATATAATACCAGTGGACAGTGATTTTCATACAAAACCAAATAAGTATTTAAGAATGCCTCGTATGCAGCATTGACGTCATCTACATAAACCTCATTCCAATCTTCTTTCATAAGACCTTGCCTGAACTTATTTATTGCGTCATCATTTCTAATTCTTATATATCTGTCGACACACACTTCCTCCTTTTGTGTCATTTTATAATCTAAAGTAACAAAAACAGGTAAATGATCACTTATGTCATTTATGACAAGACCACTTATAATGTTGCTTTCCAAGCAATTGATGAAAATATGATCAATTGTAGCTGACTTTTCAGTTATTCTACTAGGTTTAGTAATCAGAGGGTAGAACCCTCTTCCAAATAATAACTCAAAGAAAATCTGATGATGCCTTATGATTGGACATTTTTAAAAAATCAATATTATAATCACCGCAAATACAGAATGTCTTGTTTCCCTTTACCTTGCTCAATAAAACTTCTACTACATCTGTGAATGTTTCTATCAGTGTCCCAGGCCTCCTATACATACAAGTAACAATTATATTACTCTTTCTTTCCATTTCTATTTCTACTGTCACACACTCCATTAAATCATCAATAGCCACAGACATATATTCAACCTGTTTACATTTCAAATCACTATTAACAAAAAGTGCCACACCTCCTGCCTTCTTATTAGATCTGTTTATATGATGTAATTCATACCCATCAATGTGAAAGTCCCAACCCCTTTCCTCATCTATCCATGTTTCTGATAGTGCTATCACTTTAAACTTGCCTTTCAGATTATTCAAAAAATCATTGATCAGAACAAAACTTTTATAGAGGCTTCTACAGTTGAAATGAATTAATGAAAATGTATTGCCTAAGTCAACATTATCCCTAAATTGATTCTCAGTATAATACTCGCATGTAACATTATTGCATTAAGCACATTCCTGTCTGGATCAATATTATTTTCAAAATCATGTAATTTGTAATCCGAATCTTCAGTCATTGTGATTGGGTATTCTTTAAGTGTCTGTTATCCTTATGACATACTCAAGTATTTCACAACATATTTTGGGAAACCACTCATAGCTATACAGTTCTTTCTGATCCATACATAACTGCGGGTCAGATCTATATCTTGTCTCCGCGCATAATGGTCTTCATGCTTCTCTTGAAGCCGTTTTAATAAAGGTTATAATACAAGAAAAGCATAGCATGCCTTCACTCCCCTGTGTCACCTCCCACTTTGATCTTTGTTTCAAATTGAATTTAAATCCATGAAGTAAGTAAAATAGAAATGGGAATTGAGTCCACCAGGTTGAGTAAAACATCAATTTTCTGCTATCAATCATCATAATAGAAGTTGAAAGTATCTATATGTGTGACACAATTTGCACTAATCCTCTGCAATCGCATCAATTTTATGCTATTATTAGTTATGACTGTCATCACCCATCCCTGAAAAACACTGAAGGGATAAAAACACAAAGAATGAATGAGCACCAGCTCAACCACACACACACACACACACACACACACACACACTGAAAATACCTTAACTCCTCTTATTCCCACGTTACCAGTCTCTCCCTGTTCACCCTTACGCCCTGGCAGTCCATCTTTTCCCAGTAATCCCTAAAAGTCACAAAAAACCCACAAATCACCTCTGCTTTTTGTAACTGATGACAAATCTACACACAGGTAATAAAGAAGCTGCAGTGTGATGGAAGCTAAACACCGACCGATTCACCAGGTACTCCAGGTTGGCCTGCTTCTCCCTGCAGAGACAAAACAGTAATTACAGCAGTGAAATTACTACAAAATCATCATCCATGAGCGGCGTTGCTTGCCTTCTGCCCACCAGGTCCTCTGGCACCTGGGAAACCGGTAGATCCTCGTTCTCCAGGTTCTCCTCTCAAACCCTAATGTTAAGTACACACATGCACATAAATATAGATATTGATCTTCTTACAGATCAATACAGTAGCATTTTGATTTTGATTTTTTTCTGTGGCAATATAACAATATTTAAATCATTTTAAGGTTGGATTTGATTCCTGTGAAATCCCAAATCAATATCTTAGCCTGCATGGCCAACACATACACTTCATCAATGATTTTGCATTATGGATCAGTTCTTTAGAGTAAACACAATAAAAATGCACTAAAAATTCTTTAATGCTGAAACATTGTTAACAAAAAAATAGTTAATACAAAAATCTGGCATTATCAACCAAAAATTCCAAATATTTGTTGAATGTAGCCAAACAGGCCTAAAAAATATAATTAAGTAGACAACATATAGGCAGACATACTCAACACTGCTGTAACCCCAAATGGCCACTTAAGACTGCTTCTAAAAGCAAGTCAATCACAATCAAACTGTCCAATTAATTAAAAATAAGGAAAAAAGATTAGATCGATTAAAAAAGCAGCTAACAGCTAATTTACTCCTCCATCATGGTAAAATATGTTTATTACAAGGTTTGGCCAGATAGTGCCAGTGGGTTTAACACTTTACCTTAGATGTTTTTTTGTGCATTTTTTAGGCAAATATTTGACAAGCATTATGGATTACAGTGCAGATATTTTTACACAACACCCAAGACGAGTCACTGCTGTGAAGTTTTAATGCCCCCTTATTCACGAGGGTTCGCCACAGCAGGTTGCGCCACATGTTTGATTTGGCAGATTGTTTTTCTTTTAACAACGGATGCCATTCCTGACACAATCCCAAACGGATTTCTTTCTCCTCCCTGAGAAACAAAGGTCGCGAAAGTGTAAACCACTACTCTAGTTGTAGTTGTATTTGTATGTTATCAATCTTGGGTATCTCTGTGTGTGACATTGATGCAGCTTTCTAAATATATTTCTAGTGCTGGCTGATAACTCTAAATATTGCCACAAATAAGGCACAAGATGATGTTCATACAACTTCAGCCAAGCAAGTCCATATCTATTATTTACAGTCTATAGTTTTAGCTTCTGAAATGCAGCAGTTCCTTTCATCTAGTTGCCATAAATTATTTATCTTAACTGACAACAACCTTAATTGATGGGCTGCTTTTCTGACATTATTCAAACCAAACAGTTAATTAATTCATCTTACCACTTCTCCTGGTGGACCATCTTGACCTTTTACCCCCTTTTCTCCTTGTATACCTTTGGGTCCTCTGTCACCCTAAAAGCAACAACAGTAAAATTCAGAACACGTTTTTTTTTAAAAAAAATATTACGCTATCATAACTAAAGTCAATATTTAGCCACAGTAAATGGTGTCATGCATTTGTTGTTCACTGACTGTTTCTCCTTTGTTGCCCTTTTCTCCAGGAGGTCCTCCCACCAGCACAGTGTCCCCCTGTAAGTGATACTACATCTGTAAGAATCCGCTATAAGCCCCAAGCCAAACACACAACGCTTTATCCTTTTGTCTCTTCTTTCACTATGCATCTTGTAATATCACAGGTCATTACCATTGTATGTATTTATAAATTCCTCCTGCTCTCAAGGAGCCAAATCTGTTGTAAGAGTTCTTTTTAGTAACAGCCACATCTGAGACATGATTTATTTAGTCCTTTATCCATTCACTGTCTCTGCCGCCTTTACAAATATACACAAACAGACAATCAACAGAGTGAGAGAGTGAGCAGTGGTACTGCTTATTAGATATTAAAATGTACACACCTTCTCTCCTTTGTCACCTTGCGGCCCGCTGTCTCCCTGAAAAGCCATTGCATTCAAGCGTGTCAATTTAATTCACTACTTTACATGAGCAGAAAGCTCAGGGGAAGTAGCTAGGATGATGACAGAAAAAAAAAAAGAGGACCAGTGGTATTTACCTTCTCTCCCCGAGCCCCACGATTCCCTGGAGGACCCTAATGAACACAAAAGACACACAAACACATTACAAACAGCTTTATAATGAAAAATGACTGTGGATGCTTCTGCCCCATCAAATTGCATTAATGATGTAATGTCACAACTCTGTAGGATACACGGTTTAATTAAACAGTGAGCATCGGTAGAATAGATTCCTGCTGATCGCGCTTTCTACCTGCAATGCACTGAAAAGCCAAAGATCGACTGACTGAATAATTTACAGTCCAGGAAATGTACTGTGACCTTGTGAAGGGCAGCTTTTCTATAATAACAATAAGACTTTGCTTGTGTTCTTTGCTTCACAGCTCAAAACAGATCGCCCTTTGGTTTAAAAAGAAAATTGAGATCTTTGGTGGACAGGCTCTGTCTGCTCCTGAATAAAGAAAAAACTGGATATTTACAGATGATCCTCTCTCCCCATCCAATCCAGCTCGACCCTCCTCGCCCTAGGACACGACAGACACAAGATGAGCAGAAATACACAATTCTTAATTTCATATATTTTAGGAGAGAAGTTAACAAATCAGTAACGCAGCCACTGTGTCTTACTCTGGGCCCTGGATCTCCTCTTTCACCTCTCGCACCGGGGACGCCGACACCAGTTTCCCCCTGGCAACAGAAAATATATGAATTCAAAAAGAATCTATACACATTTAACCCTGGAGAACCCATGGGGTCAGATCCGACCCCATTGGTTTACTGGGGAAACCATGGGGTCAAATTTGACCCCATGGGTTCTCCAGGGTTAAGCTGCTGGAAAATAAAATACTGCATGTGAGAGAATCACCTTGTCTCCTTTGACCCCGTTAGTACCAGGAGATCCCTAGAAAACATATTATTGATCATATAAATCCATATTCAATTTCTTCTTGTCTGTTATGGCATCTTCCTCCATCTAAATCAGATCTATTCTTGATTTTAAGAGCTTAATTTAACCCAACAAAAAGGTGATCCAGCTAAAAACAGGTAAAACTCAATTAACAGTCAAGCCTAAACTGGAAGCTCTCAGGAGAGTGTACTTTGTAAATAAAAAAACCAGGAACTTACTGCCAATCCAGGAGGTCCAGGAGGACCAGGGGGACCAACATTTCCTGCACGGCCAGCAAAGCCTTGGAGACCCTGAGAGTGAAAACAAAGATGTAAAGGTTAAATTAATAATAATAATAATAATAATAATAATAATAATAATAATAATTCTCCTAGTGGATGAACCAACCCTCTCTCCCGGGGGTCCAGGAGGTCCAGGTTGTCCATTTTCTCCTCTCACACCAGGTGGCCCACTGTCTCCTGTTTTCCCTGCAGGACCTGGAGGACCAGCTGGACCAGGCATCCCTGGATCCCCCTAAAACACAGTGACATTTTCACCCTCAAGTGAGGTGCGCCTGATACAGCCCGCTATCTGATTTGAAAGATAAAAATATAGATCATCTTTTGCTGCAATGTGTGCTATTACTCACTTTTAAACCTGGAGGCCCATTCCGACCAGGAGGACCTGCAAGTCCTATCCCTTTCTCTCCCTGCAACACACATTTTATCATAGCAGTCACTGTCAGAGTGGTTAGACTGCAGGAAAATCGATAAACCAAATGACGAAAGCTCACCTTATCGCCTTTTGGCCCGGGAGATCCCTGTGCCCCCTTAATTAAGTTGTGAAAAAAGAAGAATTATTTATTGTGTTATTTACTTTTTCATATTTGTATCAACAGGAAATTAACCAAAGTAAAACAGAAAAATATTAATGAATGAATTGCTATTTCATAAATTTATTGTGCAGATTTAGAAATATTTCATACATGTTCCAGTTTCAGGTTGTTAACGGTTCGTTAATGTGTTTTTTTGAAAACCTCAAAACCAACAAATCATTAAAATCTTGCACATCACAGTCGTCTGGGCAAAGACAGTAAAAACAGGAATAGCAATTTCAATGTCCTTGTGACTAGAAAAAAGCAGTGTTTGCCCCTGATTGCTTTGACATTTTTGTTGCATTCAGATGAAAGATTCAGGTCATAGATTGAAAGAAGTTGCAGCAACCAGCTTGTTGCTAATTGGTTCAGAACCGTTGGCTGACCCTATTCAGTTGCAAGGTGCTGCACAGGTTGTGTGGTGGGAAGCAAACTTTCTCCAAATAAATAACATCCAAATGAGACTGACTTCAATCACTCTCAGACACGCTGGAAAAGGAATGCAAATAACTGCTGTCCAAGATATCCAGATATCTAAAATCACTCCAAGTCAGTTTACAAATATTTGTAACACGCCTCTTTGCAATATAAGATACAACTCATCTAGTTTCCAACTGGTTGCATTCTGGTTATATTTCTATATAAAAGCAAGGTATAAAAGCCTTATGTCATTTTACAGTTAAATTGCCTTAGTGGAACAATTACGTCACTCTTTTCTGTTTCAGCTCTATGAGATTCTGTTTAGTAATTACTGTCATTTTCTGTGTAATGTGAATTCCTGTGTATGTAGGCAGCAACAGATAGCAACAGATTTGAGATTTCCACCAATTTATCTCAGTTAATCACTGTATTTTCACAAACAGATGGTGCGTAATTGCTAACTTGACCCCATTCAATCACAAACTGGTAGAAGACCGACTCCATCTTGTTGCTCTTTCGTTGCTGTCTGGATACACCAAAGTCACTTTAAAGACAGCAGCTGACTCTGCGTGGTCACAGACCTGGGCTCCAACTCGGAAGGAACAATTTCAAAGCCAACAACAATGCAAACGCATTTACACAAAGTGCAACAATTGTCTCCAACCTGGGTTTTCTCTAGTATGACTGTAACATTAGAAACACTGTCTATAGACCAGTGTTTCCCCAATGTGTGGGCTCTAGTGAGCCATAAAGGTGTAGCATAAGAGGTCATTTAGTTTTCTTTTACAATGTTGTAATTTCTTAATAAGTGCTGGCCGTGTATGCTGTTGTTGGGTTTGTTGCCTTTTTTTGTGTCTGTTTTTGGTTTTGATTTTTATTTTGCTGTCTTTATTGTCTGTGCTCTTCTGTCCCGCTGTTTGTGACTGTGTAAACAATTTTGAAACTTGCATAAATAAAAAAACAAAACAAAACAATGTTGTAATTTAGTTTGCACTACCCTAAAGATCTATAACCAAATTATTGCAAAGTTGATCATATCTCATAAATAAAATTAAATGAAAACTCCAATTTCAAATGACATGTTATGCTTAATTTTTCACCTATTTTTATTTCATAAAATATCTTGTATCATGTCACTGGTTAAAGGGGATGTGATGGCAAGAAAAAACCTGTTGATGGAGATGGGGTATACAGATTTCAAACTGGGCCGTGGCATTCTTATATGCTTTAGAAAAATAACTGATTCAGGCATGATTATATAACTTGACTTCGGAGTAAATCAGCTATCAAGTTGTTAAAACTGATTTCACATATGCATGAGGTGGGCGGCACTGAATACTTTTTTTCCTCTTATTACATACACATATGCATATAATATACATTTTATTATTTTTGCACTAATATTTATCAAGGCATAGAAGACATTTTAAACAAATCAAACTGTTCAAAATTTGATGAATTTTCCCAAAAAATAAAAACTGTGACTTTAATACCATCGACTACAATGGATCACTGGATTTGTTTATGTGAAACTACACAAAATTACACACTACTATTGACATCAGCATTGCAAATCTTCCATAAAACAATAAACACTATGACTAAGAGTTCATTAAAAAATCTAATATGACTTTTTGAAATCCAGTTGGGCAGTGAAAGTTGATTACTCACATCTTCTCCAGGTTCTCCTGATTCACCAGCTTGTCCCTTGTAAGACAGACAGCACATTGTGTACATTCATACTTGTATAGGTAAGTACGTCATTATTTGGTCCCATTATCGTACTCACTCTTTCTCCTTTGATGCCAGCAACACCTTTGTCTCCCTTGTTACCCTAAATGACAGCAGTTGTGCATTCAGATATACAATTTTAATGAAAAAGCACTTAACATCTCCAGTCTGTCCCTCTCACTCACTGAGGGGGAGCTTGCAGTTTGGTCAGACTCACCTTTTCACCAATTGGACCTCTCTCTCCAGCTGTGCCTGGCAGCGTTAAACCAGGAGGACCCTGCACCAATCAGAACCAGGAAAGTGCTGTAAGCTGCATTCGTAAATGCTGCTCTATTGCGTCACTTCATGCTGCAGCTACTTCTACATTAATGGCAATAGGAGTGACTCACCCTCTCTCCTTTGGGTCCAGGAGGTCCAGCCACAGCCTGTGTACAGAGTACAGAAGAAGGAGGAAAATAACAGTAATTACCTGCACAGCATGATGTGGGTTGTTGTTCATTAAAAGATGCCAACGTGTACCTAAAAGCTTTGGTATTAAGTATCATATTAGCTTAATCATCTTTGCTTCTAGCTCTCAAATATTAAGAGCCAGAATGTCTTCAGGACGGACAGCCAACAAATGCACACTCACTGTTTAAGAATAGCACAGCAGACTGTGAAAACATTTGAAAATCTATTCAGCTTCACTGCCAAAAGCCTGCAGATGCAAGTCCAGTGTGTCTTATCACTTGTACACAACAATATTTTAAAGGCAATTTAAGAAAGACTGGATTGTAAGGACTGATTCAAAAAATGCTTAAATCCAGAGGTTACTTCGTAATAAAATTCTGTTTTTATTTGTGGTGTTCAAACATGTTTCACCACCCTGATAAGGAAGAATAAAGGAAGCAAAGTGGAATAAACGGAGCACATTATGGAGTGTGACAGACAAACTACAAAAGTACTGTGCTTCAGAACACAGGCATCGCTTCCTGTTAAAAAGGGAGTTCTTCCTCCCTGCTGTCACTTGCTTGCTCACCGGAGATCACCAGGTCATTGAGCTTTTCTCTCTCATATCACATTGTTTTTACCTTAAAATATAAAGCAGCTAAAGATCATTCTTGTTGTGAGCTGGACACAAAAAAGACACAAAAACAATGTGAAGTAAAACATAAAATGTCTATGTAAAATATATAGAAGTACTCTCTAGGTGTGTGATACTTTATAGCAGAACTGAATGAACTGTACTTGATGAAATGTACAGTAGATCATTCTTTTCTTGCCGCAGTAAATTGAGGGCTGTTGATGATCTTCTTTGAGATTTCTGGTGTTACAGAAAGTCTGGAAATTTCTGTAAGTGAAGCGAGTGAGCGCAACCCTTAAGTGAAGAGTGTGTGTGTGTGTGTGTGTGTGTGTGTGTGTGTGTGTGTGTGTGTGTGTGTGTGTGTGTGTGTGTGTGTGTGTGAGAGACAACAAATGTTGGAGAGAAATCCTGAGCAGATGAACAAGTTGTATATAGCAGGTTATCAGAGTCACTCAGGAAACTGAATGAATATAACCATTCAGGAAGAAAAATGAAAACAAATCCATTTCATAAATCGTTTTATTTTTCATGTCTTTCACTAAATGCATCTTCTTCAGTGTTGTCGGGCATCGGAAGTGAACCAGTTCATGGCAACACGGACAATACCGGTGCTTTTTGAATGTTTTCTATACGCTGAAGCTACAACGTTGAATTAATAATGTTTTCAAAAGCATGCCATAATGTGTCTGTGAAGGTTCTCAGTCAACCAGGTCATCGTAGTCTAAGGAGCTTGGAAAGAAAAGTGTCTGGACTTCTTTAAGTTTCCTTGAAGACATTTCACTTCTGAATTCAGGCAACTTAAAGAAGTCCAGACGCTTAACTTTTTTCTCTCCTAGCTCCTTAGACCATGCCATGCTCTTTGTTGACTTTAGCTCTGCTTTCAATACGATACTCCCGGACAGACTAATAGTTAAACTGCTGGAAATCGGACTTTCTTCTACCACCTGCCGCTGGATCAGAGACTTCCTGTCAGACCGTGTACAGAGAGTTAGAGTGGGGCCTCATCTTTCCTCACCCCTCAGCCTTAACACCGGCTCTCCACAAGGCTGTGTACTGAGTCCTCTACTGTACACTCTGTACACACATAACTGTGTTAGTACCCACCAGGACAATGCAGTCATCAAGTTTGCAGATGATACCACCGTGGTGGGGCTCATCTCTGGGGGAGATGAGACGGCATACAGAGCTGAGGTTCAGAGGCTGACAGATTGGTGTGTAGACAACAACCTGGACCTCAATACCACCAAGACAAAAGAACTGGTAGTTGACTTCAGAAGGAGGAAGTTTGAGCTGCAGCCTGTCAGCATCAATGGCGAGTGTGTGGAAAGGGTCTCCAGTTTCAAGTTCCTGGGTGTGCACATAGACACAGACCTCCAATGGAGCTCTAACACCTCTACGGGTTTAAAGAAGGCCCAACAGCGTGCCCACTTTCTGAGAATCCTCAGAAAAATGGACCTGAAGAAGGAGCTGCTGAATGTCTTCTACCGCTGCTCCATTGAAAGTGTGCTGACATATTGCATCGGTGTGTGATTCTCCAGCCGCACCACAGCACACAGAAAGGCACTCCAGAGGGTCATCAATATGGCCCAAAAAAGTCATTGGACATCCTCTTTCCTCCCTGAAGGACCTGTACAGCACTCGCTGTCTCAAGAGGGCACGCAGCATCCTACGGGACTGTACACACCCAGGACACCGGGTGTTTAAGCTGCTGCCGTCTGGCAGGAGATTCAGGCTGCTGAGGTCCCGAACAAACAGACTCAAGGACAGCTTTTACAACAGGGCAATAGCCCTAATCAATGCAAATTTATTACTAAGTTATTACTAAGTTATTATACTGTGTTGTGTTGTTTGTGTTGCGTTGTGATGTGTCGTATCGGGTCGTGTTGTGTTATATGTAGTGCCGACGTATTTCATTGTACTATTGTACTATGTATGACTGTGCAATGACAATAAAGAGTTATCTTATCTTATCTTATAATATTTTATGTTAAAGAAGCTCCAAGTTATTGGGCTTGAAAAGCATGTGGCATCGCAATAGTTTGTCTGAATGTTTGCATCTCGAGATTAAATGAACAGAACCAAATTATGTTTTAAAATATAGGATAACTCAGAATTTTGAAACACTGCGTTTCAATAATTGGAAAAACAAGCAGCTGGTATTGTTCTTAAAAACAAATTAGTTAATTCCAGCACTGTAACACACACTGCATTCTAGACTGTACACTATGTTAATGTAAACCCCTTATAAAGGGTGGCAAAATTCAACACCATAACAGCCTGCCATTAACACAAGTCAGATCTGCTGAGACTGAATTGGAGGAAATTCATTACAAAAAGTAACAGTTTAATTAGAGCTTATGCCACAATTAAAACTATTAATGTACACTGTTTTTTCATTATTAGACATTTTTAAAAGAATCCATCAAACCATCAGTAATAAAAACTCAAGTCACATTAAAGTGTGGAAAATGTGATAATGTGAGAAGCAGTTAACAGGGAACATTATGTAAGTGTCCTTCTCTGTCATTTTTAGTTTTCATCTGCAAGAATTTGGCTTAATTTCCATCCTCACTGACAGAATCAACACAAGGAAGCCAAACAATCCCCTTTAACAGATGTCTCCCATCATTCGTTAACAGTATACCAATGTTGATCATTTTTGATTAGGTTTATCATTATATTAGTGGTTAAAATAGAATAAACTACAAGGCACAGCAACTGCCCGACAAGTCAATAATAAACTCCAGGTATACAAAGATGTCTTACTTCACACAGGGTTTGATTTCCCAATCAAAAAACAATAAAACTGTGGAACAAAAATCTATAGATCAATAAAAAAAACAAAAAAACAAATTAACTTTAAAGTGACAGACAGTGCACATAAAAAAGGAATGGCATTTGACCAAACGCATGTGAACTCATCTGTCAGCCACGGTGGTTGTGTTAAAGCCTGGCCTTCAGCATTGAGAGCTGCCCATAGATGTGGCACACTGGAATTCATCAAGGATTTTAATGCTGATGAAAGCAAAAGGATGAATGCAGAGGTATAGGTCTGTGTCATCCATTCAGCTGGAAAACGACTGCAAACATACAATAGGGTCTGGAGACTATCTGTCAATGATTTAATTTATAATGATGAGAACATTTTTGTGCAGGGATGTTTAGTCATATAACAGATTAACACAGCTGACACTTTGCACAGGAAGCTTGAATTCTTCTATTACCATAAAGTCCCACCATATCCAGTTTATTATAGGAAAGCATAAACTGGAGACACGGCCTACTGTAAAATAAAACACATGGTCTTAGAGAGAAATTAAGATTAAATACTCAAAAAAGACTTTTTTAACACCCCAGAGATACTGCTTTGTGTTTCACCTATTCGGGAATTAGCGACCACTCCAAACAGCTCAAAATGTCCAAGGTTAGAAGAGCACAGTTGGCCTGACTGTTTAAATATGCAGAGGCAGAAATGTGTTCAGACAGAAATGAGAGCAGGTCCACATTTATCTGGCATTACTCCAAAACACAATTTATGACTGTGTGTTGACCTCATGAATTACAGTTTCCAGTTCCAACGACCCCAAAATTCTCCAATTGCTCTGACAATATACTGGCTCTCAATCAAACCTTTTCCATATTAAATTCTTAGATTATCCTCATGTGTCACATTGCCAGTCAGCATAATTAAACCATCTCAGCATCATGGCTATCATCTACAAATAAAACAGTAGTACTCCAGTTTCTCTTTAACCTCTTAAGCCCCAACGCCCCCTGATATGGGGGCAAAAAGCAGGAGATCAGGTAGGCATGGGGCTTAAGAGGTTAAGAAGAGTGGACTTACAGGGGAACACATCTGGAACCCACTGGGGCTAAGGTTCATGCTTTAAGATGCAGCTGTGGCTAAGTTGGTACAGCGGGTCATCGAATTATTGGAAAGTTGGTGGATCAGCTTTCCAATGGGTCGACTCCCTGACTTCTCCGGTCCACATGACAAAGTATTGTTGGGGAAGATATTGAACCCTGAGTTCTCTCCATTGGAGTGTGAGATTGTGTCTGAATGTTAGAAAAGTACTTAGGCATAGAAAAAAAAAGGTGCTCTGTGAATGAGACTGTGTTCAACCGAGTAGAAATGCATTGTGTAACTACCAGTCCATTTACCATTTACTTCTCCTAAAGGAGGACTCAGAATAGAACCCCCTGGTGTCAGATAAAAGCTCTTCAATCTAATAATAACGCTATACTTTTTAAAATTATTACTTCATACAACAAACCATTCTGTAGCTTGGATTATTTCCGATAAAAACAACCAAAAAACTAGCTGCATTTTCTGTGTCTCTTAGAAAGAGATTGCTCGCTAGACGCAACATCTGCTCACCTTCCCTGGAGGCCCGCTGTCTCCCTGCTCCCCCTTCAGGCCAGCCTGGCCTGGAGGTCCTGCAATGCCCTGAGGAACAAATTACACAATGTTAACACTGAGAAAAAAAACACTTAATAGTGCTGCCACCGGTGAGCAATATGACATAAACTCAAACCTGCTTTCCTGGTAATCCAGGTATTCCTTCTTTGCCAGGCACCCCATCTCTTCCAGGAACACCAGGTTTGCCTGCTTCACCCTGAGGAGCAGAAATGCCTTAGTATATGTGAATGTGTTTATCACTCTCACACTAAAGATCGTTTACTCATTCAAAATCTGAATCGCTGCCTGTGTTAAATTCACATCTTTACATCATTGATCAGTTATGGTCTACACAATAAGACTCTAAATAATGCACACAATGCCAGATAAATGAACTTATATCTATTTTGTTTGATTTTCTTATCAAAGTATGCCAGCACTTATTTTCAGGTTATAAAAGCGCTTCACATTTTAATATATTTAGTCTACAACAGTCAACACATATTACACAAATCCAGCAGTTAGCTATGTGGATGTGTGAGAAAACCAGAAATAATAATGGTAGAAATGTTGATATATCCCCAAAAAAGAAAGAAGGGTCTGATATCCCAAAAAACCCTATGCAGCTCAAGCTGTCAGCAAAATCTTGGTACAAATGTTTTGGCATTTTCAGTTAATCACCTCCCTATTTTCAGCTACAACAAAACTGCCTGAGGGTCAAGACTTTTTTTCACGTTTACATTTCCTCACTGTGTGACACATTGCAGCCGCAGCAGGATTAAGACCAAATACGCACCACCTGCCCTGGCAGTCCCGGAGGCCCCTGTGGACCCTGCAGGGAGAAAAAAGTTACAGTAGTACGAAGGAACACATTTGATACACACCGTGAGATTTTAAATGAATTTCACGAGAAAACATGACAGAATTATTTTCCCCTGCTGAGAAGTTATGATTTGTGGGAACACATACCACAGCTCCTGGGGGACCTGCTGGTCCTGGCAGACCTGTGCTCCCCTGTGCACCAGGAGGACCCTGCAGAGATGAGAAATAAACTCACAGGGTTATCTGTTGTACATCACAACTGTGTGCATTGTTATATTATTCGGTCCCGGAGAAATTTAATGCATTTTATATAAAATGTAAAAAAATTTATACCTGTACACCAACACCTGCTTCTCCTTGGTTACCCTGTAAAAAACAAAAGTTTTATGAGTTTGATAAACAAACCAAAATCTACTTGTTGCACACTAAAGTTTTGATAATGTATTGAACTCACCTTTACACCTGGTGGACCTGGCAGCCCAGCAGGACCCATGGGACCCTGTTAAAAACACATCACCAACGTTGGTAACTGTGAATAAGAGTCTTTGAATGTGTGTGACATGTTTGTCATACTTACAGTCGGCCCCCTAATGCCTGGCTCTCCCGGGTTTCCCTATAAGCAAAGTCACAAAGTCACATAAAAAATTGAACATCTGCACAAAGGCCACATGCTAAAGGATTTTTTTTTTTTACATTTTTAAAAGCTAAATGGCTTTGTTCCTGAGAGTTATGTAAGAATGTCAGCCGTGTCTGTCGCTAAATATAACTTTCTGCTAGGAGTTTCCATTCACAGCACTCCCAGTGAGATTATCACTGATAAAGAAACAAGCAATTCTGCATTTAACCGCTCCAAAAAACAACCAAATGAGTGAATATTAAACTTTGTACAGATCAGCTAATGAGTTTATGTATTTTTGAGGTGTCTGTTTCTAGTCTTTAACTCTAAGTTAAATGACTACTGGCAGTAGCTTTACATGTAACAAAGTGATGTTTTCATCCAACTCTGAGTAGCAAAATCCAGAGCTGAGAAATGACGCCAAAGGTTAAGCTTATGAAACACAAAACTGAGGCAGGTTCCAAAATTGAGTACGTAGACATTTTATTTCTATATATATTTGTATATTAACAATGATTAGCATGCATCTATTAACTGCATTTTATATCCATCAATCCTTAGGTAAAAAAAATGATCACTTAAAAAAAAAAAATCCTAAAACTGAGGCTTCAGATTTAAAGGTTAAAAACCCCAAACATGTTAAAATGATAAAATGTACAGATAATTTTAAAAAAAAATGGTAGCCTTTAAAGCTAATTTTAGTTGTCATAATAATGTCATGAACTAATTTTTTAATATAACTTACTTATTACATTTTTATTTAGGCTTAAAGAGGCAAAAAGTCTGCCCCAGTATTTGACGCATGCTTTTACATATACTACCTTTTTTGCACGCATGCAATCTATAGATCATCTTGCTGACCAAGCAAGCTAGCATCAGCTGATAACTTCACCCTCTCATTCAATTCAATTTTATTTATGTAGTTCCAATTCACAACAACACTCGCTTAAGCTGCTTCATATTGTAAGGTAAAGACCCTACAATAATACAGAGAAAACTCCAGCAAACAGATGAGTAAAAACTTGGAGACAGTGGGAAAGAAAGACTTTGGCTAGATCAATTTTTGTATACAGTCAACTCCCAGGAAGCAAGCAAATAACTTTCATTTTCAAAATGTAGAACTATTCCTTTAGGCAACATATTTATGCATAAATATGTTTAGAAAAATTGAGTACTTAAAAAGGTGCACACTTTTTCTGTACCCAAAAATCTACAACTTGGAATGATAAATACTGTCATATGTACATGTCTCTATAGGAAACATAAAATACAAGCACTTAATTGATGGACAACAGGTAGAACAATACAAACAGATTATCTGAAATGTCAACAAGGAGACACTTGCATGGTAAGCTCTGAAAAATCAGCACTGTGCAAGGGATAAGCAAACAACAGACATCAGGCACAGCTGCAAGCATGATAAGCAGATTTGAGCGAATCATCAACCGTACTTTCTGGAGTGCACCCAGTTTAGTATTCCCCACACTACTGTACATAAGAGCTGCGGCTGAGGATGTCAGCCAACTTGCTTTCATCTCGTCTAACAAATTTATGGTATTTTACACATTTAAATTTTTTGCTTCAAAATGTAGTCCTTGAGTTTGACACAGATCCTTTTGGACATTTCATGAGGAACTGTTCGAGGTCTGACTCTTATCCCAGACCTCAGCTCCCAGAATCATGATTCTAATAAGAATGAATTAAGATTAAAGAGGTGAAATTTGCCTGGGAGGTACATGACAACGAGTGCATCCCGATGACAGGTTGTGCTCCTGGTGTTAAATCATGCTTTATTGTTTACCCTGCTTGCTTTGTAAGCTATTGCCCATCAGCGTCTTATCAGTTTTGGTCGAATCCTAATTTTATCTGATACTACAAGGACAGATTCTCCAAACCTTTTACACCTATTTCCCCAAAAGCTCAAGCATGCCAGCCATCAGCAGAGAACCTACCGGTCTGCCTAGAACTCCTGGGAACCCAGGGAAGCCCTGGAGAAATGACAGACAAAGGAAAGTGGATGACAGGAGGGTGGGGGGGACAGGTGGGTGGAGAACAGTGACGAAAAAGGGGAAACGAACAACACACACAAAAGGAAATGGACATAGATAAGACGCACACAGGTAGAGAGAGAAAGTTAAAGAGTGAGGCGTTAGTCGCACAGCTGCACATGGTTATTGCCTAAGGATCTACGAAGCCTCGGCCCAAGGAGGGAAACAGCTCCGTTGGCTTTGAACTTGCAGCCAACCTGCAGCTTTAACTCTGCAGATCAAGCCTAAAAGAAGCAGACTGTGTTACTGGTTACTCACTGGTTGGCCTTGAGGACCAGCAGGCCCTGTTGAACCCTGCTCAGACACGCAGGGAAGGAAAACAAAAAGTGTGAGGAATATTTTCCTTTATCTTTCCTTGGTTTTACCATGACTGATGATAACCATGACTTACAGAATTTCCCCAAAGTGTGTTTTGGGGAAAAAAGATGAAACTTTAATGTGTTCTTTGTAGAGATGTGGTTCCTACTTGTTACATACTTTGAAAACAATAGATTATAGACTCATTATGTCTGTGAATGATTATCAGTGATATAAGGAAATACACACACTTACCAAGTCAGCTGAAATTAATGTTTAGAATACATATTTACAAAATCAATGCTATATCGCTTTCACTTTGACAATTTGAAAGTACAGTGTTGTAAGAGTCAAGTTAACTTTCAGAAACCTCTGCCACACATCTCGCAGGGAGCAGTCCACTTACCGGTTTCCCATCCTGGCCCGGTTTTCCAGTCGCTCCTGGTGTTCCCTGCAATAGCAAGCCACATATCTGTATCCTGACAAATCTCATAATAGTAATTATCATAATAGTTTTATATTAGACTTAATAACACTTTCGAAGAATACCTGTACAGCAAATTTTCTTAACGCAATTTAGCTGAACATCAACAAATATGAACACAACAAGTCATCTTTACGTTTCAGTTTTGCAAGATAAACAAGAAACAATGTTTGAATTAGTGGGAATTTAAGGAGGCGGAAGAGAAATTTTAATAGCTTTAGACATAGCTTGACTAACTGTTTCCCCATGCTTACAGTCTTTAAACTAAGCTAAGCCAACCAGCAGCCTTCAATAGTGTAATATTTAGTGGACAGATGTTAGGATCACATGTTTTAATCACTGATCTTCCTAACAAGCAGGAGGTGGTAGTCAGAATATTTAAAACACATTTTGAGTTAATGATTGGAGTAACAAAATATTTTAATCAAGGCTCCATTTGAGAGGCAGCTCACCTGTGAGCCATCACGGCCTTTTTCTCCTGGCTCTCCTCCCTCACCTTTATCACCTCGAGGTCCCACGAAACCCTGTAAGGCGCATTCCAATTGTTTATTCATATTAAGACACATACGATGTGACACAAGATGTGTGTAATATGCGTAAATCTTACGCGGTCTCCTTTAGGTCCTGACGGTCCTGTAGCACCAGGTTCTCCCTTCAACCCAGATACTCCAGGAGGGCCTCTAGCCCCAGGAGACCCAACCAGGACTGAGTCAGCAGATTCTCCCTATAAACCATAATCACATACATATCTGTGAATCCTTTTTTTACTCTACATTTACTAAATATCTTATCACAACAATAACTAAAACTATTTTACCTTTTGACCTGGCGGGCCAGCTGGTCCTGTTAATCCATCCCGACCCTGAGAAACAGAACAAACTATCAGTTAACTACAAGAACCAGGAAATTTACTAAAACAAGAAATGAAACCATCAACCTAATAAGAGGACTCACAGAATCTCCTCTGTCACCTTTCTCTCCTCTTTCCCCCTAAAAAACAAATATACAATGTCATCAGTGTGATGCCACAAAAAGAGACCCCATTTGGTTGCCCAACTCTCCTCTCCACCTTATCTCCTGGCCTTCCTGCCTCTCCTAGTTCCCCAGCTCGTCCAGGAAGACCTGGTATCCCAGGCTTGCCAGGCTCCCCGGCAGGCCCCGGAGGTCCCTCTGGCCCTCGTTCGACAATGGCTCTGCCTGGGGCCCCCGCCGGTCCCACAGGTCCTCGGTCCCCTGCGTCTCCTTTGCCGCCCCTCTCTCCAGGAAAACCACGAGCACCCTAGGGCAAAACCAGAATAAAAAACGATTTCTCTGTCAATTTCATTCGATTAATTACACTCTAAAAAAAAAAAAAAATCCAAACAAGATGCTTCATTCTATCTGACTGGAAGTCTTCACATCATTTTGTCTTTTCACTTTAATCCTCGAAGATGCTTAGTCACACTTACATCTGCTCCAGATGGTCCTCTCTGTCCAGGCTCACCCTTATCTCCCTTTTCACCTTTCTCTGAAAGTGTGTCCTTGCTGTCCACAGCCTTCTTCAGATCAGACACCTGTGTGGAGCAGAAATCCAAAACGGAAAAGCTTTATAACTTTCAGCAGCAGATGCCCATCTGCAAAATGTTTTAATCCCCAGATAAAACCAGTCATTTAGAATTCATCCCAGCAGCTCAAAAACTGCTCATAAACAGTGTCACTTTAACCTGCCAGGCATAATTCTAAAATATATAAGCAGGTGTATGTGCATAATAAATGAAAGACTCATGCCAACATTTACTGGACTAAATGAGCTGCTGAAACAAGGCCAGACATAAATGGTATGATGACATTTGCAAGAACAAAGTGGGAAATATAACACTTTGCATACATTTGCAGGAAATGTTCTTCTCTATAAGCTATAACAGAAGCAAGAGTAAGTGCTGATTTTAAGACTGTTTAGATAATTGCATTTTTCCCCATTATTCCATCCATCCATGCAAGTGAAAGCCAAAAGAAATCGTGTTCAATTTGAGTTAGTCATCTGAGGAGTCCACCTACCTGAATACCAAAGCCTGCCAGAGCTTTCTGTACATCCTGGCAGGAAACACGGAGACATTATTAAACCGAGATGTAGAAATGTAAAATACTAACAACTGACAATTACATGACAGGCAATGTGCTGATGTCTTACCACTGACGTCCCGGGTTTGCCAGGTGCTCCATCCTCTCCTGGGTCTCCCTAAACATAACAAGATATGAAGGAGTCAAAAAAAAAGTGGACCCTCCATGTCACATTTTCACTGAATGTTTCACTTACAGTTTCACCTTTCAGGCCAGGCAGACCTCGCTCTCCCTGAAAACAAAAAAGAAAAAATGAGAAATACCAATGAGGGTGAGGAGGGAATCGCACTGCAATATCATCATAACAAACTGCGCACAATAATAACGGCATCACAATAAAATGATTCTTAGATCTTTGCAATCTTTCTTTTGTGCAAGAAAAAATACTCCAGAAATGGGGAAAAAAAAGCAGGGCTTATTTCTTTAGTAATGTAACTTTGATGTTAGAGTGTGTGTGTGAGTTGTTATTAGTCAGCTTTAATAACATGTTAGTTCAAAGTACTCCAGTTTATACTTGCTAACTAAATGGTAAGTTAATTTTTCAAAGAGGACTGTGAATGTCATATGCCAACTAAAGAGTCTTGAGGTGTAATGAGTTCTCATAAGAATAGAAGGTGAAAGACTTGACCTGTAGCTGCTGTTACATATAATCACATTTCCATTCACTTCCTGTTTCAGCTACAGAAGCAGGACACCAGTTAATACAAAAAAGCCCAGAAAAAAAAAGAAAAAACATCTCGAAACTACAACTTACTCTGGTTCCTGCAGCTCCAGGGATTCCTGGGACACCCTGAAAGGAAAACGGGGACACAAAAATGAAGACACCCTGGCAGCTAACAGCAACTTGTGTAGATATGACACACATAACTGCTGCTTGTGGATGTTGGTGGCTCATGGTTTTGGGGATAACAAGAGCAACATACATAGAATATAGTGGACAGTAATAATTATTTGACTGCCACTTATTTTCTTTAAAAATATATATTTCTCCAATAAATAAGCTAAAAGAATCTAACTAAAAGATGCTCAATTTAGTTTCAGCAGCGCCAACAACGGCAATAAGAATGGTGATGCACACTTACGGGCGTTCCTGGGGGCCCCTGTGGACCTGGGATTGGTGTTGCTTCAGCTCCTTTCACATACACAACCTGAGAAAGGGGAACATCCCGTTTCATTCAAAACGCCAAATTAACTTTGCTATTTTTCACATGTTGGCTTCACTCGCACCTGACCAGGAGGACCAATGCTGCCAGGTAATCCAGGTGCTCCTGATGGACCAGGGGAGCCTAAAGGCCCAGAAGGACCACGGTCTCCTTTCTCCCCGTCACGGCCCTGAAAAACACATGCTGTTCACAACTGAAATTCACCCCACACACTTTCTTCCTCCTTCACTATAGTAAAGGCTGAACTATAAAATCAAAGCAGGTGGCCGCTGCCACCCCTCCACTGATGTTCTAGAGATAATTAATATGAATTTGCACATGAAACCGGCACTCTGACATTTGGCACCCCTCTGGATTCCACTCAGAAGTCACTCCACTTAAAGGCTAAGCTAGATCATTAGAGGTGAATTTATATAGCTTCTTCAGAGGAGCCCATTGATTCAGCAGTGAGAAGCCGATGTCAATTTTAGAACAAACTATGGCTGACAAATATACAGCTGAAGGGGGAAGTGATCAGGAGAAAAAAAGGACGGAAAGCTGATATGCAATAAAGTCATAACAGGAAGGCAGGGCGATATAAGGCATCTCGATAAGATATATAAAAAACAAACTGACAACAAACACATTTTTGAAAAGTAATCATATGAAAGAGGTTTGTGAAAACTGACATCTCTTCCAGCTGCTCCAGCTTCGCCTTTGTCACCCTGTAGATTAGAAATAGACATTAAATACAATCTTCAAAAATAATTCTGCTAAATTCTGCTAAATTATTTCTTGTTTTAATCCACTCTTAATGTGCACATCATGTAAAAATAAAAACTAATGTCTAATGTACATACATGTAACATGCAATTTTACATGACAATCGCATGGCTTGGTTAGCAAAAATCGTGCCATGGGTCAAGTAAGATGCCTTTACAGAGTCAAACTGTGGAAATCATGTTGACTAAATCGTATAAAAGAGACACAGACCTTTCTACCATCTTCACCTGGCACGCCATCCTCGCCCTGTGAGTCCAAACAAAATGCATTACAACAAACAGGAACAAAGTGCATAATGGCCAGTCTGCCATGGGAGCACTCAGTGCCTCTGCTTTAGAAACTCACTTAAGCGAACCATTATGCGGCAGAGCCTGAAATAAATGTCCATACTGCTTTTGATCAGTAAACATCATTTACAGAATAAAGGTATAAAAAAAAGGCCATTACCAATTATACAAGTACATCAAACTATGAGGATATTATATTCAGGAGGTCAGAGTTACCGTTTTGCCAGGTGGTCCAGCTTTGCCATTTTCACCTGCTTTACCCTGACAAATAAAAGCAAGGTTAATTAGAAATTTGGAAGCGGAAGTTCGGTAAAAACATGTATAGGCCTGACAGACAGAACGATGGAACTTTGTGGGAGTCTCTTTTTGAGTGGGATAGAGGGGTACTCACAGGTATCCCTGGATTGCCTGCAGGTCCAACAGGCCCTGGGGGACCCTGCGCCCCTACTAGTCCAGGTAATCCCTGGCAGAAAAAACCAACAAATAATCCAAGAGTAGATTTTGCAATGAATTACTAGACACTGTAATACAGTGCAAAATAGATTTAAATGTGATTTGTTTATTTTCTGAGACGATCACTGTGTAAGAGATGTCATCGCTAGATAGACTTTAATGTGCATGAGCAGCTGCAAAGCTGTTGTACAACTGCCCTGTAAGCCAGGATTTAGATCTTTTAAATAAACCCTAAGTTTCAAAGTTCTGGACTTTTAATAACATTATTATGGTCAATATTGCATAACAGTCTCCTCTGAATAATGGACTGGCCTGGAGACATCTTTCCCTACAGTCGGCTTACGCAACTCAGCACAGATCTAAAAGCTGTTTTTTTACAGTTTCCACAGTGCCCTCTGCAGGACGCCCACTTCAAGTGCATATGCTCACTAAAATTGAGAATGTTGCAAAATAATGACCCCACAACTCCGAATTGGATGAGTGGAAGAGAACGGATGGATAGGTGGATGCTCATTAAAATCAAACTATAGAAGACATTTCCATCATGAACGATCATTTGCACGGTGATCATCTCAGACAATATGAAAAGTACATTTCCTGAAACTACATTAAATACATTTCCGGTGTAAAATGATTAAAACAGAACAATGAATGAAAACCTGAAGGGGCAAACAATTATACCTGTCTACTTAAGTAACAATACAACCAAAAATAATGTGTTTATTTTGTGATGATTGCCTCTTTCACACAATCATCTTTAAAGACAGAGAGAAACAAAACTTACATCCCTCCCTGGATCTCCCTGTTTCCCAGGATCACCCTATAGCACAAATAAAAACAAATGCAGTGCATCAGCTACACAAAGACTGTGAGTCTTATAGTTTGGTAAAAAATGAGACAAACTGAAATACCCTCTGGCCAGGTGGCCCAGGAGCCCCTGGTTTACCATCAAGACCAGGACGCCCATCTAAGCCAGATGCTCCCCGTTCTCCCTGGTAATACATCAGTTAAGAGTTAGGAAATCACATGGTTATTACAGTCTGTAAGTTAGCAGTAAAAGTGATTTAACTTTGCTATGAAGCTTACTTTCCCCTATACACATGTTTCTGGCAGCAGATTCCTACTGGAAATCTACTGTTTCACTAACAAAACCAGTGGAAGTTTCCTTGCAGCACAATGACAGAACTACACATGTCAGAAGAGAGCAGTAGATGCGATTGTGTGATTCCAAACCTTCTCTCCAGGTGGTCCTCTGTCTCCTGTGTCGCCCTATAAAAATCAACGTGACATAAATATAGTTGAAAGTCAGTGAAATTCAGACAGTTAAAGATATGCATTAGAGATAATTGTAATGTAGAGAATGAGAGAAGGAAAGTCCACTCACTCTTGTCCCTGGAGGCCCCCGTTGTCCCTCAGGACCCTTTATAGACGACAGGAAAAGAACAAGAAGGCACATCACTCTTGCATACTAAAATCTACTGAGAACAGGACCTGTGCATATTCAGATTGCATTTAAAAATTGCAAGAATGAGGAACACTCACTCGTAGGCCTGGAGCTCCAGGAGTCCCCGCCTCACCTTTCGTGCCTTTGCCGCCATGCTCTCCTGGGTCACCAGCATCACCCTGGGAATAACAGTGATGTAATCTGCTGCTATATACTTTTTTTTACCCAGTTACCTTATATTTTTCAACTTATTTCAGCTATTGGTGTTTATTTAGGATATTTTAACAGGTCAAACGAACATACTTGATTTTGTAAAAAAATAAATAAATAAAATTATCAGTGTCTACATGCACAGAAAAAGCACTCACCTTTTCTCCTCTCTCTCCTTTCAGCTGGCCCTGGATATCAGCCTGTTGACAAACAAACATGGCAAATGTCACATGTAGCTCTGCCTCCTCTGTGTTATCAAAATTGGATTATAAGTAGTTAATTCAGTGTTAAGCTGATTCCTGGAGGCTGTTAAACAGTGTTCTGTGACACTGTTTTTTTACCACTGTTCCTGGTGGTCCTTGGGGCCCTTGAAGTCCCTGGTTGAAGAGAATAAAGTGTGTGAATCCCCTAACGGTACATATAAAGACACATCTCCCATTTCCAAAATGAAAATAAGCACCATACCTGTTCTCCCTTCTCTCCTCGTGGTCCAGACGGTCCAGGGCTGCCCTGTGATTGAACACAGATCAATAAAGGTGCTGAGCGGCCGACCTTTTTCACAGCTCCTTCTCTCAAGGTCTTAACAGAATAGTACAAGAGCATACTGAAAAGCTGTCTGTATGATAACACATAAATGAGCGTCTCACATTTCGTCCACTCTCTCCAGGGTCTCCTATGTCTCCTTTCTCGCCCGGTGGCCCTGGCTGACCAGTCTGACCCTGAGTGCAGCATCAATCAAAATGTCTGTTAAGTGAACTTTCAAATGAGGCAATTTAAAGGTTACGATTGAAAACTTAACTTTAAAATATGCTTCAAAGAGATTTGTCATACCCTCAGTCCTCTTTCTCCTGGCTTCCCTGGAAGTCCAGACTCACCCTGATGAAAAATTAAAGTAAAAAAAAGAAAATGGCCAAGAGAAAGGATGGAACTACACCTAAATATTCATGACAGAAGGATCCTTTCTTTGTGGATATATATGATGGGGATGATATTCTAGTCAAACAAACATATTATAAAAGGTAAAAAGAAAACAGAAAGAATGTGAAAGAGCAGATGTTATACTCACAGGAATGCCTTCATCACCCTTCTCTCCTCTTTCCGCCTAAAAAAACGGGATTAATAATTTATTTGGGTGTGAAGCTCTGTGGCATTAAATTTCAAAATCAACACTAACCCAGTAGAGCATCTGAAGAGAGTACACATGCACAAAAGAAAGGCACTGGACATGTCATGAATACATAAAGGGTACTTGTTTTTACCTCTAAAACGACCATTAGAAAGAGGCGCATGTTGAAAGAAACAGAAGAAGGTTGCTGTTGATTTTTGATTAGAGCACTGAGAGCAACATGGACAACCTTAATATCTTAATAGAAAAGTATGGAGTAAAGTGCAACAGTATATGGACACCTACACATTACACCTACAGGAGCTGCTCAGCCATGAAAACCCATACCATGAAGGTCTCGACACACAGTTATTGTGCTGATGTTAATGCGCAAGGAGGTTTGGAGCTCTGTAACTTTACGTGGTCTGACACTTGGTAGCTGAGTTGCTGTGGTTCCTATATCTTTCTGGTTTCAATAATTGATTGTGTTGTATTTTAGTGGATTGTGGAATATCTCGCAGGATAGAAAGTGACTTGTTAAGGTGTGGCCCAATACTTTTATCCATATAATGTACTTCACTGTGTAAGGTAAACCAGTGAAAGAATAATAGAGTATAAAAGTTTCAGTAGAAGCTATAGTTTCCCATAGAGGCTGGACCATATGGTTGATATTATAATAGGAATATTAATGTGGAACCAGACAACATTTTCCATATATCATAAATTTAGATTATCAACTGATTATTACACTTATTTTAAGTACAGAAAATGTATGTCAACAGTAAATATATTTACACGTGAGTCGCAATAAAACTTAAATTATCACTCAAACCTTCACCCTATTTGTAAACTCTTGGAAAAAAAACTGTTGCTTGTCACAGTAAAGGTCAGGTAGTAATGTCATCCAAAACACCGCTCTGACCTGTTTACCGGGAACGCCTGGCTTTCCTGGGAATCCTGCGCGTCCATTTTCTCCCCTCTCTCCCGGTTCACCTGGATCTCCCTAACAACCAGTTAAGAGGACCAGATAAACAATCAAACAGACACTAATAAACAAAAACAACTGAAAGCATACACAGCCGGCCTCTCACCTTGGCACCTGGCTTTCCGCTAATACCAGCGGGCCCCTGAGGGAAAAGCATATGTTTATGTACTATTGCTCTGAGAGGTTTGGGAATGACAACAGGTGGCACAAGGGAAAGCTTCATGAATAACTGATGCTTGTGTCAGGAATACATCACGGCAGCTGTAAACAGTGCATCTGTGCCCTTTGTAGCTCTGATAAAGAGAAGTTAGGATGACTTACTCGCTCTCCCGGCTCTCCCTTAGGTCCTGCAACACCTGACCCTCCAGAGCCCGGAGACCCCTTACAGTATAAGAAAAAAAAATCAAAAACCATTATGAGGTACGGTAAATGATGTACATTTAAAAGCAATAATTAACCTATTTTTCTCACTTTCTCTCCTCTCTGCCCTGGTTCTCCCTTTTCTCCTCTCGAACCGTCAGGGCCAGGTACACCTCGCTCCCCCTGCGGGTGAAAAGCGCCGGAAGTTACACCCATGAACTCTGAGCGAGCTCCGCTAAAATGAAAAGTTGTAGGAGATGCGATTTTACACATTACCTGTTCTCCTTTCCTCCCTGAGAGACCTTGAACCTGGATGATTTAAATAATTCAATAAAAGCTTGTCATCATACGCATAGACTGTCATAAATATTAAGTGTATATCCAAAAAACGCATGAATAAATGAATGTATGTGATGATTTTCTCATGTCTGATTGCTCACAGTTCTCCCAGGCTCTCCTCGTGCACCGTCATTTCCCTGGGAACAGACATGTTCACTTGTTCTTTCATCTTTGCTTGGAAATTCATTACACCAGATTATGAAACATTCAACGACAAAATCACGTTCCTATTGACCCGCTGCCTGTCATATCATTGCACTTAATTATATCAGTCTCACCTTTTCTCCTGGCGGTCCACTGGGTCCTGGTAAACCCTGTTACAAAAAGGAAACACCATTTTGTGAGACTCCTAATGCAGATGATGCAACAAGCATGAAATGGAAAGGCACACAGATGCCATTAGCCAATATAACATAGCAGTCTGTCACTTACTCTTACACCTGCTGATCCTGGAGGGCCTGGCTTCCCTGAATCTCCCTGAGGAGGCCATTTAATTCAGAAAAGAGTGAAAAAAAATCTTTTGAAAGCACAAGATGCTAACCTTTAACTAAGACTACAAACTAAACCAGTACTCACTCTTTCTCCAGTTTCACCAGCTGGTCCTCTCTCCCCCTACAAACATAAAAAAGTTCAAATTCAACACATGCTCTTTCGGTGAAAGTTTCTCTGTATTAAATCAGCACATGCAATCAACAGAGTCTTACTGCCATACCTGCAAACACTACAACTGAAAACATTACAAACCTTTTTGGGGTGTGCTCGAATACGTGTGGGTAAAACGATGCACAGCATCAGTGGTACCAATCTACTGAGCATCAGTGATATCACTAAGGTGTCTGCTGAGAGGATACTAAAAATCCTTCCCATCTGGCAAGTGATAAAATGGCATCATCCATCATAATTCATGACTGTTTCTTTTCTCGGGCTCTTTGATATATCATTTTATGACCTCATTACTTATTCATTCATTCTGATTTGTTTTGTGAGTAGCATAAAAGGACTACAGCTGTTACATCATCACAATGATTTTTTTTAAATAAATGTTGAATCTTATAGAAAAGGCGCCCCAAATATTGTGAAAAGTTATCTTGATCCATATAGCAGAAAGACGAATAAACAGTGACACAAAGAAAGATTCAGTCTCATGTCATGTGACTCACCCTATCTCCCTGTGATCCAGGCTCACCTGGTTGCCCTCTGTCTCCCTATCAGGAAAGAGAGAGTGATAGAAGTCATTATTCCGTTGGAAAAATGGCAAAAGTTTTTTTTCCCCTGCCATCGTCTTACCTTGCTGCCAATTCCTCCTGGAGGCCCACGGGGCCCCTGAAAAACAGAAACAAAATGTTCAAACCTAAATTTGTCAGCTCCATTGAGGGGGTTATGAATTTATTTCTGTTTCTAATTACACTGTTTCCTAATTAGCAGGATTTCTCAGCACCCAAACATGGCCATTTAGAAAGCATTTCCTCAAAACTCTGTAACTGTAAGGCACAGAAGCACTTTTTTCACATGTATTTATCTATCTAAGCCACCTTCATCATCCTGTCTGTTCTTTCTGATATTTACTGCATAAAATGGATACATCTTCATCATACTGTACTATGAGCCATGCTTTTTAAACACCTATGTGTCTGACCTACCCTGTCCCCAGGTTCCCCATTTTTGCCTGGAGGTCCAGGTTGTCCTTCGGCACTGTCACCCTGAAAAATAATCACAGGCCTGTGAAATAAACACATTGCATCACTCTTAAACCGACTCAATAGGCAACTACCTTCTCCCCTTTTCTGCCCTCAAGTCCTGCAGGTCCTGGAAGACCCCGAGGTCCCTGAAGTCCTGAAATACCCTGATAATACAAAAAGCAATTAGGAAATGCAAAATATGCCTTGTTGTACACAGAGCCAACCTCCAAAATAATGTGTCACCACACTGTCTGCGATTGACAGCTCTTACAGGGGAGCCCTTCTCGCCTTTCACCGCCACCCCGCTGCCTACTCCTGGAGGTCCCTGTCAGCAAAAAGAAATAAGAGGTGAGAAATCATTCTGCTCATGTGGTCCTTCTCAGTGAAAGGACAAGTTGGTGATGGTGTGACTCACCCTCTCTCCTGGGCTTCCCTTGTCTCCCTGTAGAAAAAAAATGGAGGAGAGAGAAAGACAGATTGAGAAAACAACTGGGGGAGAACGAGGATTCAGAACATTGTTACTAGGACGAAAAACTCTATAATAAGTTTCCCAAGAGACTGATGAGCGTCCTGTGTATGCACACAAACTCACAGGTTGATCTGTAAAAAAAAAACCAAAAAACAAACAAAGGACGTCTCTGCTGTTTTATGTATTGTATTATTGCAGTCATGAGCCGCTACTTTTTTCCCACACTGTGAACACTGCGGCTTATACTGACATGCGGCTAATGCATATTTTTTGTCATGCAACCAAAAACATTTTGCCTGGTAACAGTAGACCAATAAAATTGATAAGTAGTATATACACGGTATATATTTTTACCGGTTGTTATGTTACGTTGTAATATTGTTTGTGCACTGTTCCGTAAAAAAAACATACGCAACGTAATGTGTGTGTTACCGATACGTACGTATACTTAAAGGTAGCCGTGTTACAGGCGCTGTTTGAGGAAAAAAAGCATTTGCAGTATGTATTTTGTATGTTATCATAACATTTATGTTATCATGTTTATGTTATAAGTGAAATGCATACGGCTTATCTGGTGCGGCCTGTACAAGTGCAAAATTGATTTTCTTTCTAGGATTAGAGCATGCGGCTTTTCATCAGGTGCGCTTTGTAGTCCGGGATTTACGGTACCTTAAAACTAAGGCAGATTGACATAATACAAAGATCTGTTAATAACGGGACATTCTTATAAAATAACTGAAGAATTGGAAACTTTGCTGGGAAAGAGAATAAAGGATGTGATTTTTCTTCATTATTTCCTAGTGGGTCACCACAGCTGATTGATCTGTCCCTTTATCCCCAGCCAGTGACCAGTGAACACTATGATAGACATGTCCAGACTTCAGACTTCGCAAAATCAAACAGCATCAGCCTCTGGGGCAATCGTGGCTCAAGAGTTGGCAGTTCGTCTTGTAATCAGAAGGTTGCCAGTTCGAGCGCTGGCTCGGACAGTCTCGGTCGTTGTGTCCTTGGGCAAGACACTTCACCTGTTGCCTACTGGTGGTGGTCAGAGGGCCCGGAAGCGCCAGTGTCTGGCAGCCCCGCCTCTGTCAGTGCGCCCCAGGGCAGCTGTGGCTACAACGTAACTTGCCATCACCAGTTTGTGAACGTGTGTGTGAATGGTGAATGATTGAATGTGTAAAGCGCTTTGGGGTCCTTAGGGACTAGTAAAGCGCTATACAAATACAGGCCATTTAGCATCAGTCTCTGTTATTGAATATGAAAACTGGATTTTTAATACATTAAAAGAAAAAAAAAAAGACCTGAGACTTTTTAAATATGGAGTGGAAAACTGAAAAGTAGAAACCTGGATAAAAACCTCCAACCAAAGAAAAACTGCTCAAAGATTTCTTTACATATACAGCCAATGATTGATATTCCACTGATGAAATATGCAGGCAGCTCAATACTACCACCATGTGTGAGACTCTGACAATAACAGTTTCTTGTTGGAGAAATGCTCCAGAGTTCATAAACCATATCCAACAGCTGTTTTCTCAGTAGGAATGGAAATAATGGAAAGAACTGAGTGAAAAAACTGTACCCACCCAAGTATACAATGACCAGTATATAATAAGCTTGTATATAATAACAGAGCAAATATTCATTGCATTTAAAACTGCTGCTGTTTCCTTGTACTTGTAACAGAGCTAAGGGAAACTGACTGGGTGGTTTAAGATACGTTTTAGCACCGATATGGCAGAGAACAAAACTTCTGCACATAAGTCAACCTGGCGGTCAGTGTTTTGCACTAGGAAAGGATGTGGGCTCATACAAACATGAGACATGAGTGAGGGCACTTTACAAATCTGATGTCAAAAGAATTAACTATGAAAATCTATTTCTTTTCTTAGTAGAAGCGAAACAATGCAGGAGAAAAACCTTGACAGAAAGCCCTGATGTTCCTGGTATTCCTGGGCGACCATCCTGGCCTCGTGTCCCTGGAACTCCAGGTTCTCCTTTGGTGCCGTCCCTGCCTGGCCGACCTGGTATACCCTTGCCACACAACAAAAACTCAACTCAGTACATATGAATGATGGATGACGATACAAACCATTTTAACTACACTCTCTTCAACACATAAGATTTTACAGATGACACTTTGGCCCACTGTGGGTTTTAGGATTACGCTGGCTATTTAAAGGGAGTTAAAGAATGCTGTGAATGTCAACATAAAAAACATCCTAACTGGTTATCTGGTGTTTTTCTTACATCTGTTCCTGGAATGCCTGGTTCTCCTTTCCTCCCTGGAAGACCCCCACCACCAGATGTCACAGAACCTGGTTCACCCTAAAATATCAACAAAGTGCAGTAAACAGTGGAATAATAATACTTCACCTTTTTTCCTTTTGAAACTGGCAAAAACAAACTGAATTGGAAAAAAAAAGGTTAAGAAGTTTTTAAGCTCACCCTTTCACCTTTATCACCCTTGGGCCCCAGTGGTCCTGGTGTTCCTGGTTCACCCTAGAACAACAGAAAACAAAGGAAACACTGCAGTTCAAACCCGGTCACCAACAACTCTCTGGTACAGGACGGCTGGGGCTACTTACTGGGTTTCCTCTGACACCAGGTAAGCCTTGTGAACCCTGTGCAGTAAAAAAAAATAAAAATAAAAAAATAATAAGTAACAGTATTTTATTGACTCGCTGCTAACAAAATCATCAACAGTCAATCTGTGGGTTCCAGTCACTCTACTCACAGGAACACCTGCATTTCCAGGGGCACCTGGTCGCCCTGGTAACCCTGGATTTCCATCAATACCGGGAAAACCCTAAAGAGAACATGGCTGATTAGTTTGCTTCTGTTTTGGCTGGTTTGTATGGTTTAGAATGATTTCAACTACACTTACTCGCTCTCCCTTTTCTCCTTTTACCACTAGCGAAGGGTCAATTGGGACACTTTGGCCTGGTGTTCCTGGACGACCTTCAGGGCCTCTGGGGCCATCTCTCCCAGGCAAACCATCACGACCCTGTAAGAAGATTGCTATTTTCAAGAAAGAGCTAGCATGGCGGTGGACTGCAAACCGACATGCAGATTTGCATTAACCATAGGCAGGCTAAAGCAACATAAACAGCACAACCTGTGTAGAGCTGCCAGTTAACACGTTCAGCTGAGCCAACACTGTTGTGGGCTGATATTGATTTGCTGGATTTGCGACTGAACCAGACTTTGTGGCCTTCCTGGACTGACTTTACACTCAATAACTGGATGCTTGCTAAAATGTCATATCAATATCCATTTGCAGTAACACTGCACTACTGCAATGCCAAACTGAATCATCAAGTTCAGTATAATTACATGACTCACAGGCTCTCCCTTGCGTCCATCTGCACCATCTCTGCCTCTCTCACCCTGTGGGTTCAAACAAAGGAAACAGCATCTTAAAAGCTGAAGAACAAGACCACTGGAGAAAAAAAAGTTCAACTTCAGCTCTTCAATACCTTTTCTCCACGTTCTCCCTTGTCACCCTAAAAGAAAATTAAAAAATAACACCAAAGATTTAGAAATTATATGTGAACGGCAACAGAAGAAAGCTCTTGCTTTTATCAGTTACATAATTAACAAGCAATTAATCAGAGCAGGTTACATCAGTCAATTTGTGGTTATAGGTTACAAAACGTAAAAATACAGCATGACGGTACACAATAATTTACCCGAGGGCACTGAATGGTGCACTCATCTGTACTTTGACTAGTCTAAAAAACATCAACAGAAACAGCTGAGATTTAGACTTTAATTCAGTTGAATCTTATCACCGTTAAAATAATCGACACATATTCACTAATGTGAGTGTTACAGATGTTTAAATAGTTACTGGAAAACTAGCAGTTTTGTTTTTCTTCTTCTTTTTTTAAGTACATGTCAGTCCAGATCACACCAAGCTTAACTCTAATTCAAGATTGTAAACAAAATATTTTTTCTGGTTTCTTCCCACCTCTTGCGGCCTGGCAATACCACAGAGCAAGTCGGCTAGATTAGATTGTAGCGTGTTCAGCTGCGCTGGATAGCTTGTATACAAGAGGTTGTTGTTGCCATCTGACACAGCCTGATACAGCTCCACAGTGTCTGCCTGGTCGACACCAACAGCTAGGACTTTCACACCTAGCAAACATGCAAACAGAAAAATCAACAGTATTTGTTTGCAAGGCAAAAAAGATCATAATATCTGTAGTGTACTGCAATTGAACAAACTATTTGTGGAATTATTTTGTAAGCATTGTTAATTAATTAAATTGTTTATTACAATTTGATATGCCAAATACTCAGCATATCTCAGCATGATGGGCAGTGTGTCCGGCTCTGTTCAAGATGCTTTCAGATGTTTCATTCTATTAATGCTTTTCATTTATTTTTAGATTGAACACATGGCTTCCTACATTTTTAGACACACTTTTGTGGTAGATATGTCCCAACTAAACTGTTCCAATTCTGTCAAATATGCTGCCTTCATAGGGACCAGGCAGTAACACCCATCCAAGTTAAAGCAGCTGTCATTCTATTATATTCTGTTAATATTGTGACTTCATGTCAGTGATGCTCTGAAAGAAAACCTGTAGCTTTGAGACTGCTGGCTGCAAGGCTCAGGTCGTCATTGGAACGTTTGTCAGCGATGATGACAACAACACCAGGGACCCTTAGTCTCCGTCCAGCCGATGGGGTCAGGAGATACTGTCTGGTGAATGTTACCGCCTCACCTGCAGAGGGAGACAGGCAATATCACAAATGTCATCGCACAAAACAAAGCAGCTGCTCAGATGGCACTCAGTAAGAACAGCAAAGGACTGTCAGAAAAGATAAGGAGAAAGACAAAAATCCCAACCGATATTGCTCCCTGGGCTTTCATCAAAGGGTATGGACTGAATCTCTTGAAGAAGGGTGTCAGATCTAGCATGGCGATTGAGCAGGAACCATATTTTGGGTCTAGAACCATATACTACAACCCCGATCTGAAACAAAAAAAAATAGCCCATAAGTAAAAGCTAAAAAAGGACTGGGAAAAAAAAACAGTTGTACATTTCCCTGATCTGTTGTGAGACTTTTTTGACAAAAAGTACCTGTGTGTTGAGGGCTCCAGTAGTTCTGAGAGACTCTGCTGTATTTGTGAGGAATTCACGTAAAGGTCTTGCAAGATTAATACGATCAGTTGACGCAGGTACCAGAAACACCACATCCAGAGACCCAAGCGCACACACTGCAAACAGAGGTGTGTGTCAGGGTTAGTAAGCGATACATTCTTAAACAAAAGCATGTGAAAGAACATGTGTTTGTTTTACCAGGGCGTCCAACTACAGAGCTTTCCCCTCCTAGTCCACTTGCAAAGTTGGGTTGCAGGCTAAATCGATATTGAAGGCCCAAACGCAGCCTGGGCACCTCATAAGAGCTAGATGACGCAGGCAGCGTGGTGGACAAGACTCGACCACTATCTGAGAAATGTGAACAGTGGGATTAAATGAAATGAATAATGTTAACAATGTGGAAGTTGAAACAAAACAAAAAAGTGAACATGCATACCGCGATGCCTTACCTGATTCTTCTCTCCAACGAAGAATATATCCGGTGGCACCTTGTAAAGGACTCCAGCCCAGCCGCACAGAATCCTGGGTAACCTCTACCACTCGTAAAGTTGTGGTAGGCAATGAAGGCGGGGTATAATCACCAGCTGTGTGCATTCAGATGTAGTCAATTTATCCCATTTATCAGTAAGTTTTGTACATCTTAACGGTTTTCTGTGAAATTTGAGATTTTGCAGCGAGGCTTCACAGAACCCTGCATATTCCTGAAGGTTTATGTTAGCACCAATCAGTATTTATGAATTACCTCTAAAACACATTTCCTGCAATTATATCCAAAAGTCAGGACTCACGTGTGGTAATGCTGACAGATACCGGGGCTCCCTCTCTGTTTTGGACTAAAGCCATGACCTGCACCTCATACTGAACTCCAGGGTCCAGCTGGTCTAAATCCACTGCTGTCACATCTCCAGCTACCAGCTGACTCCTCTCTTCACCACCTACAGCAAAACACAGCAAGAGTGAGTGATCTAAGAGAAACAAGCTTTTATAACACTTTAATATCAGAAGAGACAAAAGAAGAAAAAAACCACACACCATCTGTTCTCCTCCAAGACACACGATAAGATGTTGCTCCCTGCATGCCAACCCAAGTGACTCGGACAACCTCTCCGCGGCCCTCCTGGACTTGCAGTGATGTCACAGTCCCAACCGTGGACTGATCTGGTTCTGTCAGTAGGATCAGGAAAATACTAAGCATTGTTTTCCAAGTAATCCACACTCACAGCTAGGTTTATGTAAAAAGATACCCAGAACAACAGCTGCAAAGTGTATTTGGCTGATCCAGTGAGATACCTGTTTTGACATCTAGAACTGCAGGAGTCCCTTCTCGAGATCCAGTCAGTGTAGAAACCTGCACTGTGTAAGCCGAATCTGGCTGCAGTCCATCGATAGTGTAGGTAGAAACACTGGCATCAACGTTACGACTAGTTTCGACTCCTGCAGCGAGCAGAATATTGTTTGACACTAACACATTCCTTTATTTATTAATCATGTATGTGGTTCCATGTAAATGCATGCATTTGCTTTTAATGCAAATAATTACAAACCATCATCACGGCGCCACGTGATCTTATACCCAGTTGCCCTCGAGGAAAGTGACCACGCAATGCGTATTCTCTGAGGCGTGATGTCAAGGACACGAAGTCCAGAAAATGACCCACTTTGGGGATTGGTCTTAGTAGCCAGCGTGGCCACCTCTCCAACACGCTGATCAGCAACAGCTGCAACACCAATTATTAGTGTCTCATCTGGCTGCAGGCCTTCTAGGGTGAAGGCCGTGAGCTCCGCTCCCAGAGTACGGGATTGTTCTGCACCTACAAAAGGGAGAACATAGGGTTACAAAAAAATCAAAATTAATCAAGTTAAAACAGAAAAGAAATATAAACAATTCAGCAACAGTTAGAATTTTGTGCGAATTCTATAGAGACTCAGATAAAGTGAGAAACAAATAATGGAATAATACAACAGATAATATACCCTAAGATCTTATATTGTTATATTAATATATATAGGATAATATGTATATGCATAACACTTACTGTTGCCTTGTCTCCAAGTAACCTTGTACCCCGTTGCTCCGGTAACACCTGTCCAGGTAATTCGAATTCTCCGACTATTTGCATTTATTACTCTCAGATTAGTCACCCTTCCCACATCTTGCTCTGCAATCATTAATATAATGATTAATAAAATATAGCATCACAGTGCTTTTAAGGAAAAAACAGTGGATAAAGCCTGAACTTCACAGAGGTCCATTCAGGGTTGAAGGTTTTCAAAGATAAAAAACAAACAAACACATCTGCCATTGAGTCATCCAAAGGCAAGTGAATGTGATGATCTTTTTGTTTGTTTTTTGTTGTTGCTGACATTGGCAGGTAAAAGAAAGACACAGGAGAATCAGAATGTCAGTAGCTTCCTAAACTCACCTGGTTTGATAGTGACAGTCACCGGGTCTCCTTCGTTTTCTCCCACCAGTGCCGTGACACTGACACCATACGAAACCCCCGCTATCAGGTCTCTGAGGTCAAGGGTCGTCTTGTTTCCAGGAATGAGTCCTATTTCTTCTGTTTGCGCTGACATGACATGAATCATACAGAAATTTTACCACCAATCATGTTTTTATTCATTTGGCAAAAGAAGATATTGATTTGTTTTTCTTTTTAAATGACTAAGTTCAGCGTACAGTCAGTGTTCAAGATGATAACTCTGTACTGTGTGGCCCCGGCTACACCGGTCCAGCCAAGTCTGACAGTGCTGCCCAGATACTCCACCACTCGCAGGTTGGAAACCCTTCCCACTGGCTGTTCCTCTGCAAAATCAAGGGTCAAAGTGATTCCGGCACAATCAGCATGTTTATGACCCATACAGTAAATCCAAAATCAGTTTAGGGTTCAAGGCGGACCTCTGGATGTGGTGGAGACAGGTGTGGCTTCCTCACGACCTTCAAACAGTGTGTACAAGGTGAAGATATATTTTGTGTTTGGTTTCAGGCCTGTGAGCACAGAGTTGGTGGTGCTTCTTGGAAAGGACAGGGTCCGGACAGGGCCTCCTGAAGCACAAAAGAACAGTGAACAGGGATCAACTTTTTCTCACTCTATATTTAATATCAGTGCAGTATATGCTTTTTATTTCTTTCAATTTAAAGTTGGGATATAATACAATACAAAACTAAAGCTGGCAAAGTTGGGAAAAAATCATAAGAATTATTTTTTTTTAAATTTTGCTTTCATGGTATATGTATGTCTAACCTTCCTCCTCCCTCCACTCCAGCCGATACCCTCGAGACGACTGAATGAGTCTCCAGGTGAGGCGGATAGAGGAGGGACTGGTGATAGCTGCTCTGAGGACCTGCTGCTCTTGAAGCTCTGAGGGGAAAAAATAATACATTATGCAATATGTTTTGAAATGTTTGTATGTACATGGGATGGCTTATTATGTTCTGTAATTGCATCTTCTGTTTAGAATGGCTGCAGACTTAACATTCTAAACCAATTTCAATGTAAATGGTGGGCGACAAACCCACTTTCAAGGTACATTTGCCATACTACAAATTCTGTTCTTGCAGAATTACTACATGCATGGACTCCTGGAGCTTTTTTACTCCACAGTCACTAATTCGCACACACATGCGTGCAAACACGCACACACACACTAAATAAGAGCAACTTATTGTTTTCGTATCTTGTGCCAGGAGGACTGAAAGACGCTTCTGCACTTAAATAGATGCCCATGATTACTGGACACCCAGTCTACCACGAGAGCTACAGCCACACACAAAGATCTATTCCCAGACACACTTCATATGGTGTCGTGATAGATTATTATAAGACTGAAAGTAATTCCATCGAACATGAAACTTGCCTTCTTTAAACTTGATACAAGTACAATTTTTATAGGAGTAAATAGGGTAAGTACCAGGCATTTGTTGTGAATCAAATGTACTTGATTAACTGGTCATAAGCAATTGTGAGCACCTTCATAAAAAAAGACGTTCAGGTCTGTTTTAACAGATTCTCACAATCTTCCCAGGACATCCTAACAAATTCAACCCCAGGTCAGACTGTGCAATGCTCAGAGAAACTGCAAAAAAAACCCTCAGTCTCTACAGGCCCCAGCTAGCATGTTAAATTAAAGTTTATGACAGTATAATCAGAAAAAGACAGAACAAGTATTTATTTACAAGCATTGCCAGGAGAAAGCCTCTTCTCTCTAAAAAGTTGCATCTGAACAAGCCACAAGAACTCTGGAGCAGTACAGTGCACCACATTTGGTGACAACCAAACACGGCACATTAGCACAAACATCTCATACGAACGGTCAAACACAGAGGTGGGGGGGTGATTTTAGTCTGTTTTGACCATAAGACCTGGGCACCTTGCAGTCACTGACTCAACCATAATGCCTCTGTAAATCAAAGTATTCTAAAAATAAAAGTCAAATTTGAGGCCATGTGTCCAACAGCTAAATTTGGCCATGCAACAGGACAAACACATCAGCAAAGCAACAACCAAATGTCTGACAAAAGATAATAATCAAGGTGTTGCACATTATTCTTTTTGATATAACTGGATATCTGAGTGGCTACAGAGCAAAAGTGAACATGAACATGGATGCTACTCTTAAACCATTGAAAAGTCATCATTTGTACAGCAGCCAGCTGCAGTATCTTAGCCTGCATATGCAAATTGTACACGTTCGTGTCAAAACAGATCTTCGTGGTTGAGGAATCTTTTGTGAAATTGCATTAAAGCTACAGTGTCAAGAAAGCAGTGTAATGATTGACAGCTAAGTAAATCAGTAACAGATTTAATACCACACCTCCGCCCTGAGGCTGTCAACGTAGTGGACAAGAAATCATCACACAGGTCGGCAGCCACGAGGCAAACAAACACGTTCTCTCCAATGCTGTGAATGAGCACAGGTCTTTTCTTGTAACTGAGCTGCAACTACATCGATGTGTGTCCGATAAAGGTCCAGAGGTCAAAGAAAAGTTTGATAATGAAAAGGTAACTTGAAGCTTACACACACAACAAAGTGCTTTAACAGAACATGTTATATACATATTAGTTCTCTGATTGCAGGACTGAGCCACAAAAAAGTTTCCAGTTCTCCATTCCCATCACTCCACTGCTCAGTGTTGTGTCCCCACAGTGACTCAAGTAACACTGGTCCAAATGAAGAGACAGCATATGGGAACTGCTCACGAGAGGCAGATGGTGTGTGTGTGTGTGTGTGTGTGTGTGTGTGTGTGTGTGTGTGTTTGTGTGTGTGTGTGTGTGTGTGTGTGTGTGTGTGTAACGAGGGCGTAGGTGTGCTACAAAATGTTCCCCAAACAAAACAGCCCTAAACAGTAACACATGTAGACATTTTAAAATAGAGATAAACCGCAAGGAGAATTTCTATCGCTGCTTTATTTTTCTCCCCATCTTCTTCCTGCTGCTGCACTTGGCAGGACAGGATAGAAGGCAGGAGCAAATTCAAACAGCATTCTTTATGACAATTAGTTGCTAGAGAAACAGGAAAACTGGAAAGTAGATTGTTGCCCCAACTAACTGTGAGTCACTGATGGGATGAGAACAGAGGAGAAGTTTGGTGGTGTGGCAGACCACTGAAAGCACGCCTACCTATCTTGAATCTGGCCGTTGTTGGAGAGGCCTCTGTGTTTCCCTCGTACAGTGGGATAATAGTAACAATGTACTCAGTATCTGGCTGGACCCCGGACAACGTGTAGAAGTCGATGTCACCACCGACCTCCACGGTCTCTACATCACGACCTAAGTGAACAAAAAAACAAAGACAAAGACGTAAAGATATGCGACGCAGTAAATACATGCTGTTAAAAAAAATGATGTCTGATGTGTCCTTCGACCTGTAAACGGTCCCCAGACCAGACGGTACGCCCTCGCACCGCTGACACCTCGCCATCGCACACGAACACTGCCCTCTGACTCAGTCTCCACTGATAACTGCTGCACAACCTCAAGGCTCACTAGCACAAAAACATAAAAAAGAGAGACGTGAAGATAATGTTAATATACTGAAGGTCAACACAAGGAGACAATATCACTTAGATCAGGCACTATAATTGATCATTTCTGTGTATTTGTGGCAAACTGTACCACTTATTGTATTTTACCTGCTGACTATGGTCGCTCACATTACAGGAACATTATACAGCAGCGGCAAAAGGATTAACAGCAGGCGAGAGGACGAACTCACGTGTGCGGGCGTTGAGGACAGACGGGGATGCAGAGTTTCGTGGGAACAAGGGGTAGAGGCTGATGACGTACTCTGTGTCGGGCTGAAGTGACTCCAAGGTGACAGATGTGGAGCCTGCAGACAATGTCTGCTCCAACAGCTGAGCTGCCGGCTGACCTACACAGAGAAGAGCAATTAACTAATAAATGCCCTAATCGCAAATTATACTGTGCGCTATGTTCGAACATTCAGACAAATTGTTTTTGCCTTTAGGGCCTTGCCTGTGCTTGATTAGTCTCGAGCATACTGAGAAAGGCCGTGTGCCTGTGCAGAATGTAGGTGTCTATCTTTGCCTGGTTTCACTGTATTATCAGTGTCAAACGGTGCACTGTGAACAGGTAGGAACATCACTCCATGCTGCGCATGCTCACTACAATGCACCCATTGACGTGGCAGTGTAAGATTGACAGGGAAGCTTAGTGTGGCATTCTTCAGAAGAACTGATACTGGCACAGCATGTGGTGAGAGAAAAAGCTTATATGAGCCCTTGGGGCCCACTTTTCTCTCCTGAATCACAGCCTAAGCACCCACCCAGACCTCCTGACACACCCAGGTGCTATAAATGTGAAGGCAAAATTACTCACAGTCCATGACATAAGCAAACGTTTTCTCAGTCTGCCTAGCTTCATGATCAGCGATGATAAAATGTATTTGATATTTTAGGTAATTATAAGGCTATAAACATCCCAGCTGACAGCCAGTGCCTGAGGGAAGTTAGATGTTACAGAAGCTAATGTTGATCACACTGAACCCATACTGCTACACACCTTTTGCATGGCCCCTGGATGCCATAAAAAGTAACAGTTATTGACTAGTGTTGACTTCTTTTCCTTTTTTTTCATAATTCTGCCAAGGTTAGCATCGTGGCAGGGCTATTCTGATATTATAGGATAAGAACGGATTACCAAAACAGGCAGGAAACAGAACAAATATGTGTGTGCCTGACCTTGTGGTCCGTAGGTGATTCTGTAGCCCTGGACAGGAGTTGAAGGTTGATTCCAGCCCAGAGTGAGAGAAAAGAAACCTGCTTCCACCAAGCGCAGACTGGAGACACCTGGCAATGACCCTATGTGAAGAGAAAATGGGCTATTTCATATTGCAAATGGACCGATACTTATCTAGCGCTTGTCTACTTAATCTGAGAACTCAAAGCATTTTCTTATTACAAACCTAATTCATGTATTGACACTCACATTCATAAAAGTGCTTTTTCCGATTCCTAGCCACTCTTAAACCAACATTCAAATGCTCGCACTTTGATTAATGGATGAATCAGAGACAACTGGGGTTCAGTAACTTGCCCAAGGATACTTTGACATTCGGAAGTGTTTTGTCAGTCTCTTGTGTCTCTGTTGAGTCGTTCACTTTGTACTCACTGGTCCGTTGCTTGGCAGAAACAGAGTCTCCCACACTGTTGGGGTACTGGGCGATGACAGTCACCAGGTAGTCTGTTCCTGACCTTAAACCTCGTGCAGTGTAGGTCCTCTGATTGGCAGTGACGCTATCCTGCAGGTTGGGACAGGGGTGATCTTTGTAAACTGACACTCCTAAAACACATGTATGACTGAAAAAGAAATCATCACCATCATGCCAAGGTACACAGAAGTGAATGCAACGCTTTGCTCTGCCACACTTTAATTTTTCCTTTTCCTTGAAGAAGATCCACCCATTAGACATGTTTATACTCAGCCTGAACACACATGCTTCTCGAGCAAAGCAGGATTGAGTCTGGCTCATAGAACTGCAATTAACCGTTTCAGTGTAGGTCACATAAATGCACCTTTGCTCATTCTCTAAAATCGTTCAACACCTGAGGTCACGTTACCTCGACATCAGTGGAAGAAGTCATGGGGTGAAAGAAACGTGCGAAGGAGACTTAGAAGACTCGTTTGGCAGGTGACAGCCATATTAAAACAACAAAGTTCAAAGATGAACCACAAAATGCACATTTTAAAGAAAAATAAATACACTATATACTATTAAATGACATAAATCTTCTTTTATTATTTTTTTCCTGCTGAAGAAAAGATCCTGTATAACTCATTTCTTCCTTTTTTTAATAAATCTTTTTGGGACCAGCATAAAATTTAATCCATCAATCACATCCAATTCAGTGTCAGCTAACCTGATTAAAAAAAAACTAATGATACAATAGAGTTGTAGATGTACAGTAACTAATGCAAATCAATTTATAGTGAATCTTAAACATACTATGATATAGGTAATACACTTAATAATTGTTTAAGCTGTGCTTTACAAAATTCTAAACACATCAGAAGTTTACAGCAATAAATGAAAAATGAACTTAAAATGTAACGTTTATGCAATCTGCTCCACTTGTCAATTATGTTGATAATTTCTTGTGAATCATCAGGTGGTGTGTAAAGGTGTATCCTATACTAAAGGAAATAATAAAGGAAGCACTGAAGCACTTCAACCTGAACTCACCTGACGCATTTCTGCTATGACCGGTTGACCCAGACCAGTGAGTGGCACATGCTGGATCACATAGGCACTCACAGGGCCCCCTGCAGGACTCCATCGGAACCTGAGAGAGTCAGACGTCTGGCCTGTGAACTGCAGGTTGGATGGACCAACAAACGCCTCTAAGAAGAGAGGAGACACGGTTAAAATCACATGTAGTTTTACAATAATTGCGACAGTTTAATTTCTTTGAATTCTAATGTTAAATATACCATCGCTAGCATAATCGCCTCCTGCTTTCGAGCAAACTTGAGAGTTCACAAGAGGAAGCAGCGTGTTCAGCAGTTTGAAGTCCCCAACAAAGAAGGTAAAATCACTGGTGGGTTGGGACGAGATCTGAGCCAGTTCATTCCTGTCTGCGCTCTTTATGCCTGTTAAAAACAAAATAGTAGTCAAAGAAAACAAAGCACTTTACCTGAAGCTCTGGTATAATTCCAGATTATTCAGAATAACTGAGGAAATACTGCAGATAAAACACACACCAACTGCAAAAACATGAACTCCCTGACTGCGCAGCTTCTGTGCTGGCTCGTTCACATTGTCCTGTGACTTCCCATCTGTGATTAGGATCATGATCTGAAAGTTAAAGAGGGTCCATAGATAAAATTAGCTAGAACTGCTACATTGAATAGATAATAATTTATCAATAATAATGGTATAGCTACTCCTTAGACCTTTGGAACATCCCGAACAGAGGCGGGGTTGAAGAAGTTATCAGAAGCAAACTTAAGGCCGGCACCAGTGCGTGTGTTTCCACCTTTATAGTTTATATTCTGGACAGCGTTGACAAGCTCAGTGCCATTCAGGTAGGCAGTCAACGTGAACTCGACTCTGATGATGGAAAAATGTGCATTAATATACAATTCTGCACCTGCCATGTGTTTTTTAGGTTGTTGTTTTTTTTAATTACTCTCAGTCACCTCGAGGTGTCACTGTACTGTACAACACCGAACCGAATCCCTGACTCGCCCACGGAGCTGGCAAATGGCTTTACAATTCCAGCCATAAAGCCCTTAACCTGCAGGAAGTTAGGTCGGCCAATACTGGAAGAGCCATCAACCAGGAAAACTATATCTGCAGCTTGTACATTATCACACCTGTCTGATGGACATAAAGGACAAGAATTAGAAACAGCAACATAAAACATTATGTCTGTCAGGGAAGATGTGCCAGTAAGGTAAAGCGAAGTTAATTCAAACAAAAGGCTTTTTACCCTGAGCTTCAGCGTGTTTCACAGAGCACAGCAGGACAGTTACAGTGAAAACCCAACTCCACATCTTCACAACCTGGGACACACAAAGGACAGGTAATATTATCATTAATATCATTTCTATAGATATTTTAATATCATCTTCATTTCTGTTAACCACTATCTATTAATAGTAAACATCAACACTGAAAATCCGGTTTCTGCTGACTGCTACTTTCTTCTTGTTCAGCTGGATTTCATTAGTCATTTGTTCCATAGCATAATTTGTAGGTAGTTCAATCCAGTAATTTGTCTGCATTTTCTTAGGATTCTAGTCATTGTTCCTGCCTATACCTGTTCTGACCTACCTGACAGCCTTTATTTCTTGTTAGCCTCATTACTTTGAACATTTCCTGTAACACAAACACGTGAGGTCTCTTTTCTTATACCAGTCTGTCCTGCAGTCCAGGTTTTGCACTGCACCAAGAAGCTCTCACACCTGGTGAGAAAGTGTCCAAATACCTACCACCCCATATTACCTCATGGACTATTAATGTTATTCATCATCACTGAAGAGACCACTACACGAACACATTACGTGAACAAGAAGCCCTGAAAGAAACCATTGTGCATGCACTTAGATATTAGTAACCTTGTATATATGACTGAATGTTGTTTTAAAAGTCCTTGATATTATAGTGAATAATGACCTCAGAGAAAAACCCACAAAACCTGTAAATCTGAAAAAAAAGTAAATACTATATATAGCTCAGTTAACTAATACCAACCCTTAAACAACAAGATTTACATGGTATATATATATATATTTTTTTTACTTGTCATATTCTTACATGTCTCTCACTAGGTATGGACTCCAAAAAGCAACAGACTGATCTCTATGAGTCCACCTCTTGCATTCAGCAGTGCAGCGGTTTCCAGTAAAACAGCTAACAACCACAAAGGGAGAGAACAGCTAAAGATCAACAACACAGAGTGGCGTATTTCACATGGCCAGCTTTTCTTAATATGTTGGCAAGTGAGTTGACATGACTAAACAGCTTAGGTGGATTGTTTCACTATTACCTGTCTCATGCAAGCTCCACTCCGCATGCAGTGTGTGTGTATGGTGAGTAGGTGCACTCACAGTGAGAGCAGGCAAAGGAGAAGCAAGCGTTACTTCAAATGACAGCAGCAGACAGTGAGCTGAGCCACCCTGGACAATTTGTAATTTTACTCATACAATAGCAATTCAGTAAATTTATATTCTTATATGTTTTAGTTTGTTGCACTTTATTTATTAAAGTAGGAAAAGCAATGTTTAAGTCAAGCCTGATGTTGCTTTAACATAAAAGAGCATTAAGGTAGCTGCTTAAAAGGTTCAATCTAAGATACAACATGTCAGGTGGAAATTATTAATATTTAATATATTTTATTATGTGACAATATTGCACAGGCTCCTTTAGTTATTGTTAAAGTGTTGTTGTTGTTGTTGTTTCTTTTAAATATTGTGATATCATTTTGAGGTTATATCACCGACCCCTGCCAGAGGCTATCCATCTTTTACATACACTCTACGGACCTCTGTGCATGTTGATCCTAAAAGAATAAAATGCAACCACTCATCCATTTACTTCCACTTATCCTTGCTGATGATGGAGCCTCTCCCAGCTGTCATGGGGTAGGAGGCAGGGTATACCCTGGACAGATCACCGACCCACGGCACATTCAAACCCACAGTCAATTTAGAATCATGCATGGCTTTGAACTGTAAGATGAAGCGTGGGTAACCAGAGGATACCCATCCAGACACAGCAAAAACATGCACACAAACACATGCCACAAACTAACTGGAGCGTTTGAACCCAGAACTTTCAAGCTCACAGCAAGAAAGTCTGCATTCATTCTGTGTCAAACAAAACTTCCTGTTCATGTTTCTAATTTACACAAGAGTTTGATTTTTATTTTTTTTTAACAGCTGTCCTTCTCATTCTCTTCCCTCCACACACCCTTCACATAACATGCATATTCAGAGCATGCATGCTTCTGTACATGTGATCATGCATCACACACCTTTCATCTTTGCTCAAAGGATAGTGGTCAGAAAAGACTATTTTTTACAGCGAGCATCAGATCCACTCTTAAACTTCACTAGTGTAACTCATGTTGGAGTTTGGCCATAAAAAAGCTTTAACGTATTTTTTCTCCATATTTCTCTTTGGCCACTGTATGTCTGGAATGCAGATGTCAGATCCTTACAGATAATATGCACCATTCTGGAAAAAATCCAACAGATCCTTGATTCACTTGCAGACCGTCTTGCAGCATTACTATTCTCTACAGTGTATCTCACTGTTACCATGTTTTGGTCATAAGAAATTTCCAATTTGATTTTGGTGACAGCTTTTTTTAGGTGAAGAAATTCATTCTGGATGTGGAGTATTCATTTTCATGAAAACCTTTGACGCAGTCAGGCACAGCATTAAAGTTACTGAAAATAGCTGACAGATGTTGAGCCAAAGACAGAAACATCAGATCTACTCTGTAGGGATATGGTAGCTAAAGTAAACACGCAATATAATGAAGGAAACATGAAAAAAAAACATTTAAGTGGATCAAACCAATTACATATGTTGGTGGCAGGACAGCATCAGACTGGAGTGATTTTCTGAGCCTGAATGTAAAGAACAGAAACATCATCTGACATTTGGAGACTTTTATATCTTGGCATTTTGTTGCAACACTGACCAAAACCAGACTGACTATCAACCAGCTCTGATCAGAGCTAACCCACATGAAAGATACATGCTGCCAGACTTGATAAGACTCACAATAAACAGAAAACTTTTGCAGTACTTTGAGTATCAAAGTTACATCTTATTTTAACCCTTACCATAAATAGAATGTGTTACCTTTTAAATTCATTAGGATACAACTATTTTCTAATAATTGGAATTTAAATTAGTCTTAGCCTTGATCTGTCAGAAGCAAGCAGTAACCTCCTAAACCGAAAAATACTAAAGGCTACAACTTCTTGACTAGTTCCAAAAGACACATAATCAACAGAGAGTGCTATTTTAAAAAAACCCAAAAAACAGCATTGAAACCCATGTTTAAAAGGTTGGAACAATAGAGGTCTACGCATAATTATCCCCTTAGAAAGTAACTTAAATTTATCGGTGTGGCTGCTTTGATTGATTGGTGGTTCATCCAAATATAGTCACTGGCTGTGAACACAATTAACATTAGAGGCAGCCAAAGCTTCATTAAAGTTGAAGCTTCAATTTTTGCTTTGCTTTTCAGTTTTTATCATGTTGTTTGTTTAGGTAAGTTTATTTATTTATTTTTTTGGTATGCAGGTTTTTCAAGATCTGGAATATTAATATGTCTATGTCTGCCTTACTTAGAAAGTACTTGGGGTAAACTGCTGTTTTAAATGCACTGCATAATTAAAAGTGACTTGACCTGATGTGACTTCAACCTGGAGAGTCCACAACCAATGGGTGACACCACGGTGTCCACCTTTAATTTACACTCTGTGGTCTGATGGTCACAAACTGCCATTTTGATTTATGATAGAATGTAAACCAGTCATATGATTGGTTAAATAACATACATGTATTCTTACTAAATGCAGTTTAAGATCTTGTAGCCGCACTTGAGGTAAGATGTTATATTGAGCTAGCTGGTAAAATTCCACATTGAAAGAAAGCTTTTATTATCATCGGATTGCCACACCCAGTTTCACAGCAGAGGCTTGCTCAGACTTCAAATAATCTAGCTACAGTTTATGTAAAGTCCAACAAAGAGTGCATCCACTTTAAGGTCATTCTTTAACATCTATAACCTCGTTTTGATTCAAATGTGCACTTTTCTAGGGACTTCTGGAGGAAAGTTTGCATTTCACGGTTCCTGGTGTGCACACATGTTTAGCTGTAGCAACTCTGAAACCACAAATCCCTTCTTAATACCTACTAACACCACCTCTAAAGCTCACTGGTAGATTCTGCTTTAATTATCTACTGTAAATACATCAGGACTCGTGCATTTCTACAATAACACTTGACTACTTTCACACATTCTGCACAGATCTGCTAAATACTGTTCAGTGAAATTATTTTAAAAATGAAAAGAGACAAAAAATATTCAAGAGTCTAAAGTTAGATAATAACCATTAAGACACACCACACTGAGTTTTTCTAATGTTCAAACACTGCTTGAGGCCAGAAGCTCATAATCACTGATAAATGTTTGTTCCTTAAGCAAGAGTTTATTTTTGTCCGAAACACATCACACATCACACACAGGAAGCTTAATATGTTCCAAATGTAACCCCTCTTTCCCTTTTCAAAAATCAAAGCATCTATTTTGAGGCTCTTACACCTACAAATTTAAATTATGCACCATTAACTCCTATCTTTTATGTTATTTTTTTCACTGTAGGAAATCTATAGAAGTTCTGTTTATTGCTGGTTTTGTAAGCCAAGTTTTGAGACTATAGTCTATATTCCCAGCCTTTTCTGAAGTACAGTGGCTAACTTACCACTTTGTAATGCGATTTAAGATGTCACCAAACACGCCATCTTATGACTAAAAGTTGCACTAAATGTTAAATGGACTACAAACAATGGATTTTTCTTCTTTTTGCTATTCCCACGATACACTCACAAACCCTTTTCTGTTTTCAGGCACAAATCTGTTCACATAAAGTCCTGGTAGAAATACTTCCAAGTAATTACTGCCAATTTACAAGCCAATTGTGGGGTGACCTATTTCTGAATGTTTTTTTGATAGATGTTCATCAAGTCTATATTAACAACGTGTCTAGTCTGGCTTCCACACCTGGAATGTTTAAATTATGAACTGGCTTATGGGCATGACCACACCCATGACTAGCCACTTGGCAAATAAACCAATCAAGAGGGTTAAAGGGTCAAAAGCTCAGAAGCTGACTGCTTCTTCTTCTTCCTAAACACAAGTCCCCCAGGCCGTCAGACTCCTGAACACTCAGTGACAGGACTGACACACACACACACACACACACACACACACCCCTTTATACAACAAGTTACTTTTTCCACAATGCTCAGTCTTTTGCACATTTCTATTGCACTGTCTTGTGTCTGTATTGTTCTATCTGGTGTTACACTGTCTTTGTTTTGTTTTGTTTTTTTGCACTTTATATAGTCCTGTGTTGATTGTCTGTTATATGTTATATGTGGCACCATGGTCTTGGAGGAACATTGTCTCGTTTCACTGTGTACTGTACATGGTTAGAACAACAATAAAGCAACCTGACTTCACTTGAAGTCATTTTTAAAAAGAAAAAGTAATGTGTGCATAACAGCACAGAAAGAGGGAGTAAAAGACATTTAAACCTGTGGAAATTGTTTAATACTCATCCTAAAGCTTCTGTTGGAAGTTCGTACAGGAGCTAGACTATGCTTTCTAAAAGCTACGCTTTTAGTAGAGATGCCATTCTCCCAGGGGGGCAGAGGGACATAGGCCACTGTGCTGTGACAGAGTGCAGGATTGTGTAAGAGCCAGCATAACATCAGTCTAGGGCACAGAGAGCGACACAAGTGGACAAGGGGATGGAAGGATCAAACGGGGTGGAAATGTCACAGTAAATTACTCAAAGTCTCGAGCTAAAATGCTCACATCAGGATCTGGTGTACTTTGTACCCAAAGGCTGATCTTGGCAACTGGAGACAAGCGCTGCTCCGAGGCCATTAGGGAATTAAAACAAAGAGGGAGGGCTAATGCAGACTTCTTTGACCCCTGAAGTCAAATATATCATCTCCCACTTCCAACAATAATGGTTTCTTTAACCAAACAAAACAAAAACCTTGTAACAGCAACATTTGAATCTTATCCATGACCCCTTGCTGTAACAAGTTTCAAAATAAGCTCCAGTCTTATCCTCCTATTTAAGCATCACACTAGCTTTGTATTACTATTATCAAAAGCCAGACTGACTGCATCAGAGAAATGACAACATTCAATGAGAAGCTATCCGTCTCATTCAAAAGCATTAATGGACTGAGACAAGTCAAATTCACAAGGCTTATAGTTGGTTTAATCCAACATAAACACAGAGAAAGAGAAACCTAAGCACGAGTAAAAATGGGCCATTGTTCATAAAATTGTTAAAGCAACTTTCCTTTCCTAAAACCTGAATAGAAAATGCTGGACAATGCACACATTAAGCACATGCGGTAACCAGCAGCAGCAGGCCTTACTTGGGATGAGTTCAGAGACATCCACTACCACAGTGGCACGCCAAAAAAGTTAACCAAGCATGGCTGCAGCAATGCAGCAAATTAAAAGGAGAGAGAGCGAGAAAGTGGCAGGGTGCATGTGAGGCTGCGAGGAAGACTCTAATCACTCCTTATAAATATTTTCAGGCATTTTTCTTTCTTTGCTGTTGTCGGAGCCAAACCACAGCAAAGAAAAGGATGTCCTCAGAAGTAGTACAGACAGTTGAAACCAATCAAGATACAAAAGGCTGAGGAGGAAACGTAGGAGGGAGATTCTTTTGCAGCATTGTGGTGTAATAATGGCCTCTCGCTATAAAAGTTCAGCTGAGGTCAAGATGTTATGAACGTCTAGTTCAACTAATGTAGGGATTTTGGGTCAGAGCAAAATTATTTTCTTTCATTCAAAAGGCAGTGGTGCTTACGATTTATTAATCCTATGCCTGATTCTCATTATCATACAGAATACAGAAAAGCCAAGCATTTAAAAACACTTGTAATTATGAGAAGGATGAAAATTAGGTGATGAATGTTCTGGATGTTCTTGTGCCAAGTGAAGCATTTTTGGCAGTGTACTGGCAACAGTTTGGGTAATTCCCCCATTTGCACAGTTGCCGCTTACCAGACTGCAAGGTGTGCAGAGTAAGTTAATGCAGTGCACACATGCATAGCATTCTTATATAGACTGTCATTTGTAGTCTTCAGTGTAGAAATGCATGCAAACTGTTCACGAACTGCACCCAAGCACAAGGGCTCCCGCAGAACACAGTTTCCACTTATCTTACCTGGGGATCTCTTCTCCTTGCACCCGACTGCAGCCTGCCGCTCCCCACCTTTCCACCTGTGGCATATCCACCAGCCCTGGATCTCCGTGCAGTATTTTGACCACACAGACGAGAATCACAATCCCGGCGTCCAAAGTCACAACTTCAAAAAGGTAAAAAGCATTCCAGTGGAGCTCAAACGCCCAGATCCTGTTGCTGCATCCCGGTGGAGGACCGTCAGATGTGAACGCTATTTCTGAATCCCGAGGCAGCGCTGCTCAGCGTGGGCTGAACTCAAGCAGGAGCAGAACAGTCCAGACTTGCTCGGATGCCTGAAGGGGAGTCCTGAGCTCTCCCTTTCTGCTGCCTTTTTTTAACCTCATTCTCTTTTCCTGTCGTCCCTCCCAGCTGCTGACTGAAAAGCAGCCCATGCAACCGTTTACATGTGAACAGTAATCTCGTTACTTCTACCTGGAAAACTTCTGGTCACATGATTTTTATCCTGCTGTAGACCGACTTGGAAAAAAGTTATGTGGTACTATCACAAAACAAAAACAATAATGACTAGTACTTAATGAAATATTTAGTTTAACTGAAAAATGTGTAACCAGTGATCTCAGACTCTACATTAAAACTCCTCAACAAAACAAAAACTGTAATATAAAACAGCCTTTCTAAGCCTTGATGTGGTGCTAATGATGCTCAAGGCTAGCTTCTAAACAGCTTCTTAACCAGGCTGCTGCAACTTTATTTCGGGGGTTTGTGGAGTTTGTTTATTATAAAAACAAAGTTAAAAGATTTTAAATGAGGCTTTGCTTAAAAGGAAATGCAGAAGAGTTTCCCAGAAGGCTCCAAAAATAAACATGTAATTATGTCAGGAGTAACTTGAATAGGCAAACCCTCATGAAATTTGCTTACAGACACATAATAATATAACAAATTATGTACAGCACAGTAGAAACCATATGTTTATTTTATTTTTCCTATGTGCTTATAAACCTTATTATAACCCATTCATTCATTTTTAGGCTAGAAACGCTTATTTTACTACAAAAATAATTAAGATTTTAAAAAATAAAAATACCTCTAGGTCAAAGAAACCTGCGACATAATGAAATTCCCACGATATAAATTTACAGATAAATCTTGTGAAACAAGACAGCAAGTGCAACTAGCTTAACAACTGCCTTGTGTGGAAAAAGCATAAACTGTCAACATCATGCAAATTAAGTACCAGTTTCTAAATTTGAGCAAAATAGGATTTGGGGTTTGATACCTCACCTTCTCAATGCAAGACTTTGACTCAGTTTAGTCCCCTGCAGCTTGATGGACTTCAGTTTGGTCAGTTTACGAAAGGGGGTAAACCCTCTGCTTTGACAGGATACTTCTTTGGTCATTAGCAAGGAAACAGTATAAGTTAAAACTGCAGAGTCTCTGCTCATCAGTATGCACTGGGATATTGGATCAACATTCCTACTTAACCTCAGTGCAGATGCAAATCACAGAAAAGTATTTTTAATTAGAAATGGAGAGGCAGGATTGCCTCATTATCATTTGAGGTTTTAAAAGCATGCTTATCCAGCCACTGTTTTCAGCAACATTTGTCAACAGCTTATCATTTTTTTTTAATTGTTTTCATGTGTAGTTATAGATTATGTGTGACAGGCATAGCTTCTTTGGTAGCAACCGAAGGTTTGGACTGCTTTTTTTTTTCAAGAAACATATCCACAGTTTTTGCTGTAATTGTAATTCACACTGTAGTTAACGCCATTTGAAACACTTTAAACTGGAAGCAAGAACCTACCAATTTAATCAAAGAAAAGGATTTATGGTAATGAAAGTGTATCCTTCATAATATATGCACTGTTGTTCATAAAAATGAATGCTCTTCTACAGGGAGCTGACACTCCCTGGTTCTGTTACTTCTTGCCAAAAGTCATCACCCTACCAGCCACTCTGAGCCTCTGTAACTCACATCAACACCAAATTAGACTGCTCGGCATTCTTTGCAGGGCAGCTTCCTATTGTTAACTTTTACTAGCGTGCTAGTTATTGTTGCCATAGCAACGACTGCACATCTGAGCTATGCCTATTATATTCATACGGGATTATTCTGACTGTATGCACTATTTACAGGTAAATTACACTCCTACTCCAAAAATGAAAGTGCTGCACTTCATATGTCATATGGTGTTGTGAGTTCTATCTGTTTTTATGATATTTAAAGTGATTAAAGTCCCAGATTAGATTTTCTCTTCTGTTCAGAGGGTACATTTACCACTGAATTAAGCCTCAGAGGTTTCTTTTTTCCCACTTTAAGCGAGAGCCAAAGGCAGACTCTGGTGTAAACAATCAGGCAGGAAGGCAGACAGAAATCTGTGCTAGGCAGATGTGTTGTGCAGCTCTGGATCTTTTGAACCAGCCAGCAAAACTGAAACCATAACCATGCTGCACTAATAAAAACACATTCCAGTACAGAATGTATGTTCTCCTGACAATGCTTTTTTAACCTCTGCTGGTTGGGAACGATTGAGACAAGATGACTTGTGGTTTAAAGTTTGTACTTTGCACATCACCTCCCTTTTTTAGTCTCATGTGTATCCTTCAATCCTAATCATAACCAAGATACAACAGTAAACAGCCCATGTGGCTTGAATTCAATTCCCAGACCTGCTGAATTCCTTTGGTCAGGGCAGAAGTGAGTAAGACAGTTACCCTGTCCCCAGCTTTTTGGATCATTCTTTCCTGTAGCCAGGAACTGTGGACAGTTATTATAGTAATTATTTCAAATATATGCATTCACTTCAGCTGCAAGAATTAAATTGTGTGAATGTGGCACTGGGTTCTGCTGGAAAACATCTTACTTGTTCAGTAAAACCTAAAAATAGTTTAAGAAAAGAGAGAGTGAATCATATCTTAAGAGAATCATCCGTCTACTCGGTTCTGTTTTCATAGATGTACGGCCAGGAGAACGTGTCAGTGGAGGGATGTCATGAGAGCTCCGCCATGCACACAGTGAGTTCAGGAGTTCTCATGGCAGTGTTCAGCCTGGAGACATAATAGGACATAATGAACCCCATATGATTAAAACAAGATCAAGGAGGCAGGGATTACAGCTTGTAATATTTTAAAAATGAGCTTCTTCAAGCAACTTATAAGTGTGAACATGGTTTGTGGAGGACTGAGTTGGCACTGGTTACTTTAAAAAAGGTTCATCATCTCGGTATCTGTCATATTCAGAGTCAGTTACTCCATAATAGCCTTGATAATCTGTGGTGCAACTATTTTCTTTACAATTTCTCAACTAAACATTTTTATTTATTTTTTTGTTGTTTTAAAGATTAAGAGAGGTACGCACAGGTACTGGGTGGTGACGTGTGATGTCTGTTTTCTGTGCTTTTCCTTGTGATTGACATCAATCTCTCCATTTCCTGTTCTCCCTTTACCCTTCATGTTTTTGCACACGTTGAGGTGATTTACCTGGGTTAGACATTAAAGGAGAGTGCAACGTTTCTTCATGTAGGCACTCATTTTGTTCTCTCACCATTTTAAACAAACCAATCGTGTGAAACGATTTGAGCCTTCCTTTGGTTTTTGTTTGTTGCAGACAGGTCTTAAATCAGACTGGTGAGTGGCAAAGAAATGCACCATCTGTTTACCAGACTCAACCAGGCAAAGACAATAGACTGGCCCTCTGAATGGCTTTGGAAAATGTAAAGGAGGACAGAAATGTTGGAATACTGATGCATTTTCATTAGGTTTAGAGCGTTCCCTCATCATAAAGCTAGCCTTCTTACAACACCAGAGTCAATAACTAATAGATAAATAGTTAAATGAAAGAAAAGTTCCTGTTTTTTTCGCTGTCTATCAAACGTCTATCAAAAAAAAAAGTAAAATAAATAATTAAATAGAAAAGTTTCTGCTAATTAACAAAGCAATCTGAGCAATGAGCCACCAGTTTAGCAAATAAATTATTAAGCCCAAAGAGTAGGGCTGACAGATTTAAGTCATTTACTACAAAAGCATTGAGACATATTGTTGAAACTGCACTCAGTATCTTTATATCAAGATATCATAGGGATTAAACATGTAGTTAAGCTTATTACACTGACAGAAAGGGGAATTTCAGTGGTGTGGCCCACATAGGATCAAAGTGGGCTGGTTGTGACCCACAATGTAAAATGAGTTTGACATCCCTGCTTTAAAGTTATCTATACAAACTGCTTTTTCTTCTGTTTGTCTGTACTACAGGACACAACAGAGGAATGTTTAGTTAAGAATTCACAAACTACTCACCTTGTTTTGGAAAGGAAGGAGGCCGATGAGCAGCCAAGCTTCCTCTTAATTCCTTAATCGCCTGCAGCTTTCTTTTTAAATACCACACGTCCAGGTGACAAATAGCACAGTGAAACGCTCTCTAACTAGATTACAGAAGAACGAGAGGTGAGAAGAGAACATAAAGCATGAAGTGTTCTGACAGGTAAAGTATAATTAAAAAGGGAAATTGTCAGATTGGTACATAGATGTGTCCAGTGTTTGGTGGGGGTGGTTAGCAGCTTAAAGTCAAGATTTAGGTTTGTAGGAAGGTTAGGAGGCTGGGTGATTTTCCTTTTTTCTCTTTTGAAGTTTGAAAGGTTAACGCGATCGTGGTGCATGAAGCAAAGCTATGATGACTAGAAAAATGACATTTCCCCAAAAGTCAGCTGATAATAAGTCGCAGTAAAGTGCTACATAAAAGCTACTTGAGTTCCTGCTTATACTTGTGAAATAAAGACGCAGTAGCACAGTCAGTGTAATTAATATAATGATTACACTGACAATTCCACCTCCAACCTCATAGTGTCCAGAATAAAATCTTAACTTTCACTCGTTATTACTTATTTTTTTGAAAATAACATGCATTTAAAAGTAAATTACAGTGTCCATATTTTACAGTACAATTCTGACCAGATGAACACCTTTTTGATCATCTGTTTCCAAACCAGCACACTGTGACTCAAAGCATTTCATTTGCTCTTAGATGTGTCACTGTTGCCTCAAAACAAACGCTGTGTGTTAGGAAACATGCCGTCGCTGCAGAATGCTCTGCTTTGAAAGGCTTCACTTCTTCAGGTCTCTGCTTGGGATGAGTTCCCACTGGCTTGCAGACAGAAGGCAGCAGTTGATGTTAATACCGGGTTTTTTATTAACAATGTGGTAACATGTCTGAACAAACGGATGTAAACAATAGCAGTGTCTTTGATGAGTCACCAGTCTGGGCTGGATGTTGATTTCCTCTGTAATAGCACCGATGGGCATCGTCATTCTTGGCTGGAAGATCCGACATGTTTTAAAAGATTTAGAGGCAAAACCTCAGGATTAAATGACTGTCACGTCTTTATTTAAATTAAAAATTAAAAACAAAACGTAAACATAATTGAAAACAAGCAATTATGTGTCTCTTTAATCTTTGTACCAGTCTCTAAGGTATAGAGACAGCTGCTTTCTGTTTTTGAGAAGCTCATCCCAGCATAATTTAATTATAAATCAGAATTTGTGTGTGGTCCCCTTTCAGAGTTTTAAAACACCACTTTACCTTTCCAGCTGTCCCATTACTCTATAACAACAGGGTTCGTGGGGCTTAAACAGAGAGCGTAGACTTCCAAATATCACTGTGATTCACTTTCAGGTCTCCACGGCTCTTCCTGTGAGCGTAGGTACATATTAACCCCTCTTGTAGAACTTCTCATGTCTTTTAGGTGAAATACACTGTTCATCACAAGGACTTTTGACCTTTGACTTGAGCAGTAGTGCACTGGTTCCAACAGTAAACGCTGCTTTGATAAAGCAGTTCTTTGAATTGTTTGGAAATACACACGTTTTTCTCAGAGTTTGATGAGTGGATCAGTGGAATTTTTTTCCGGCAGACATTGCAGAAGCACAGCTGGAGTTAATAGCATTATTAATGGCTTAGTTTCATTAAGTGTCCTAGTGACAGACACAACTATCCTAAGAGAAAAAAAATCCTAACAATAAGAGGATTTCCTGCAAGCAAGGATTTGGCAACAGTGGGAATGAAGAATTCACTTTTAACAGGAAGTGACCTGGAGCTGAACCAGGATCAGGGACGGCCTGCAATCAGCTTTGACCAGATTTGCGATAGGTTGGTAAAAAGAAGAGCAAAACACCCACTATGGGAGAAAATCTTCAGTATTAAAGATATAAGAAGACAATCAGAGACTTACAATACAGGTTTCAAAAGAAAAACTAACAGAGCAAAGAAAACTGGAAGAAAGGACACAAATTAAAGTGGGAAATAAGTACAACTAAAACCACGGGATATAACATGAGGTCCACTAGCCTTTATTGTATTGTATAAATAATTATGAAAAAAATGCTCTTTTAGTGAATTTTGCCTGGGAACTGCTGCGATATAACACTGAGGAGCTGTGGAGGTTGATGTTTTGTGCACACACTGCCTACTGTCACTGTGAAACTTGTGACCTTTCTAAGTAAATGGGACTTCTACATTTTACAAATTGTACACATATAATTTTCAGAACATCATACATTTATATTTGGAACATATGAAGAAATTTAAATTATAACCTTAGTGAGAAACAACGAACAAAATCAGATGGTGTTAGTCATGGTTGGAAATACTGAGGTTTAGTTTAAAGGGTGGGTAATGGTTTAATTGTTCCTAGCTTGATTTCCAGACAGACAGCTGACTAAGCCTCTTCTCACGCGTATTGAGTCAAATAAGCATTTTTGTGTGGTCTAACAAACAAATCTGGCTCATTTTAATGTACACGGATAAACACAGCAACACTCAGCCAGTGTTTCGGGATATATTTTTTTTATTTACAAAATACATCTGCTATTTTCAAATAGCGATTCAATGAGTCATGTGTAGTTTGCAAGGATTTAATGCTTTACTGAGGGTGCATGTGCACTAGGAGTAAAATGTGCAGCTGAGATTCTAGTTTAATGCTGACAGAAAGTAGAGGAGCGGTTTTTGTATGTGCATGATTTGGCGGTATCATACATTATCTGGAGGCCACATGTTCAATCTTAAAAACCTCCAGAGTAAACTGTGCAACAATTAAAATACATTTGTACCCTTATTGTGACAAATTCATAGTCACAATAGTGAATAAGGAAAGTATCACAGTACAACAGCAGGATCCAAGAGGATGGGACACGTGCAGTCGGGTGCAGGGTTGCTTTTAAATAGCACGGTCTGTATGTATTTCACCACCACTAGAGGGAGCCACAGGACAATGACTTCCCAGCTCAAGTCATACGAGTGCCGTTAAAGAGGTGGAAGTATTTTAATGTATGCCGTTACAAGAGTCAAACAAACTAAACTCACGTGACAGGAAGTGAACATTTCTAAACCATGTGTAATATATTAGTGTTCTGCAATAACTGGTCCTAAAATTATGTTTTGGCAAAAGCTGTGGATTTTTGTTTGTTTTTAGAGAGCGATGGCTTCCTCATTGGTTCTAATGGAAACCAAACTCCATGGACTGTGATTTCTTTTCTAACCCATCCATCTTCTTAAAACTGATCATTTGAAAGGGCTTTATAACAGCTGGTATAACAGCTATACCAGCTGTTATAAAGCAAGATGCAAGGTACTTTGGACAGGTTGCCTGTCCGTCACAGAGCTTATTGTATATGCAAGAAGCAGAAGTAGTGAAGGCGGATGAGTTTAAATACCTGGAGTCAACCATCAAAGGCAAAAGACAGGTACAAGTGCACAAGAGAGGTAAAAAAGAGAGTGCAGGCAGGGTGGAGTAGGTGGAAACCAGTGCCAGTAGTGAGACCTGCTGTGATGTATGATTTGGAGATAGTAGCACTAAGAAGGGGACAGTGGGCCAAGTTAGAGGTGATTTTCATTGGCAGTGACAAGAATGGACAAGAAATGACTACATCTGAGGGACAGTTTAGGCTGAGTGCTATGGAGACTAAGGTTAGAGAGGCATGGTTTGGACATAGCAAACACATCGTGCAAAGGGAGTTGAATGTGGAGCTGCCAGGCAAGAGGAAAAGAGGAAAATCTCAGAAAAGGTTCATGGATGTAGTGAAGAAGGATTTGCAGATGGTTGGTGTGACAGAGGACGATACTAGGGATCAAATGAGATGGGAGCAGATGATCGGCTATGGCGACCCCCTAAAGAAGCAGGAGAATGTAGAAGAAGAAGACCAATGAATGCAGTCAAGCTTCTCAAATCTTCTAGGTTGTTTGATTCCCCGCTTCTAGGGAGAATAGAGATAAACAACTGAACTCTCCGTGATTATTCTTTAACCTTTTAAATCAGTAATTTCTTAATATTTCTTTCTTAAAAATCATAAGTTCAAGCAGTTCCAGATGCTTCCTGTGAGTAATGTCAAAATGCTTTTTTCTTTTAATGACTTGAGCTCATTTGTCTCCATCTAGCTTTTACTGAAATTTGTTGCCTCTTACAGTCGCTTGAATAAAAGTCAGCACAGGGAAAGGTTCTCCTTCAGGGCTTGTTGGCAAAAAGCATTTCTAAAGTGTAATTTCCTGTAAACCCAAAAGGCAAATATGATATGAAACAAAGTCAAACATGATACAATATAAGAATCATACTTCCACACCGATAGGTAGACCCTGAGCTCGTGAATGAAAGTCTTTTCATCGTGACATGTGCTCATTGTATATATTGTATTGGTGTGGGAATGAAATTGGTACAATTGAAACCAGAATTAGATTCTTTCTGTGAAGATGAGACAAAAATGCAGAGTTCTTTAAAAGACTACACAAACCATCTTTAAGAACATGCCATGATGGTAGATGGTCACTAGAGAGCAGCAGAGATTCAGCACTGAGACTTGGGATTAACTCATAATTTTGGTACCATAGCCTTGTGTTGATTACATTTCAGTTTTACTACCAATTAAGAGTGGTTACATATTTCAGATGAAGTAAACACAAGTGTAGAGTTGCTGGGCATACAGGTTAAAAGTGACTCTGTAAATGTCAAGGTTCAGTTTACTCACAGAGGATTTAGCTGAAAGTCGATCTTTTGTTCTAGTACAGAGGAGCAGTAATACTCAGTCCCTGTGACCTTTTGTTTAAACTAACAGACAAATGTCCGATCAGCTGAGGATGAGTTACTGTTTTCTCATCGCCATGCCTTTTGGTGACCTTTCGATGCTTGCCACAGAATTTCAAATCGTCAAAATCATACCACCTTAACAAATTTGAATATAGTCACATGTGACTGAAATTTCTCTCAGTTGATCCTTCCACCCATATCTATTTTATTTCCTTTCATCTTCATGTTCTTCATGTTCAGACCTGTCAGTTTTGTGACACTACAAAAAGTGGAGCAATAATAGAGCAAGGTGTGGAGAGTTCAGATCCCTGCCCATCCTAATGTTTTTGAGAGATTTAGTCTGGGTCTTAATGACTTATTGCTGCATCATTATCCTGCATGTTTGCAGTATTTAGACATACACAGCTGGTAACTAAGCCACTGCTGTGCTTTTATCAGTCATAAATGTTGTGAAAGCAGAGGAATAGATAACCCCCCTTTTTCATACACAAAACACACACCCATTAAGAAGAGTTTCTTTCATTTGTGCTAAATGAGTTTTGTAGTAAATAGCACGCAATGATGCTTGAGGAAGAAAAGAAAAAAGGCTTTCTGAGAGTCCTCATAAAGGGTGAGAGGTCCTTTCTTTTCTCAAAGCCCTACTGAATAGACTGCTGCCTGCTCTCTCTTTTTGGACATAATGAAATACAGTAGACTTCCCCTGCAGCCCTTTCAGCCCTGTTGGACACACACACACACACACACTTGGCCATTTTTCCATCATTTCAGAAACCATTACATTGACTTATGTTCGTTTCCTGGAAACGCACTCTAACACGAATCTCAACTACTGCTTGCTAACTGCTAACTGTGCCCATGATTCTAATCTTAAAATGTTTTATGATTTTATGTTAGGATTTTTGTTTGGACCCCATAGGGAAGACATGTCCCCATAAGGAGATATAGTAAATAGTCTAGGTTTCCACACTGAAGGAAATACATGTATCATACACACAAGTGTGCACACGATGTGCAGTGGACATTTCCAACAATGGAAATTTTAATCACACTAGAAAATGTATGAGTGGACAAATGTGTATTAAATAAAGCTGAGTGATAGTGGCACAGTGTGTATAATGCTTTGAGGCTTTGATACCTGCTCAAGTTGATGACTTTTGTTATTTACACGTGACGAGGAGTAGAAAGTTGAATCCTTGTACTAGTGATGTATGTTATAGTTCATAAAACAATTTTTTAAGCAAGTACTGACAAGCATCATTTGTATGCCACTCAAAAATGCAGGTTTCAAACTCAGATGAATTCAGACACTCTTCATCGGTGCCACTTTTCATGTGACAAAGGGATTAATCTGAATAGATTTAAAAACAAAAATGATTGATTAGATGTTGGTATGTGTCTAAATGCACCAGAAAATTATCAAAGCCAGCTGCTTCAATTGTTTTCTTTTGATTTCCAGTTTTAAAATGTGGTCTCTAACTGTTTTTCAGGCTCTCTGAATTAAACGATGTGGTGTCAGGTTCTTGAAAAGATTTTTAGGAGGTGTATCAGCCTTTCACCGCTGGCAGTTTATTTATTTGTTTATTTACCAAGTACCAATTTCTATTTTCTCCCAATTTATTTAAGACAATAAGAAAACTGCTCCGATCTGTTCATGGCTCTTTGTCTGTAACCTATGATATAATGAATTAAAATACATTGAATCATGGTGTTTTTCATAATGCTGTAAACATTGGGAGAGAAATGCAAAAAAATGTTTTTGTGCTCAAATACTTGACTATAAAGATTTCTATAAAGAAACACTTCTCATGCTTCTGATATTTTACAGTGCAGATGAAGAGAGTAAGGCTGGGTTTGCTGTATATTTGTAGCCCTGGTGGGCTGACATGTGATGACAGAAGACTGGCAGCCTCCTCCATCTGGCCTCGCTCTTGGAAGCAGTCTGGTTCACCTATCTGTGTGTGTCTGAAACCCTGGCTCTTGGCTGACTGCCCTACAACCATAAATTACTGTGTTCGTGATCGTATGCTTCCAGTGTGTTTGTGTCGCAACAGTTGTGTCTGTGCCCATTCATATGTGTGTTTGTGTTTCTGGCTTTAAATTTATCCTCAGGTGTTGCTGAGAAATTTCCCAACTATAATAAGTCACGAGATTGTGGATGCGCATGCACAGATCATCCTCACCACAAACTTATATATTCAAAGAGAATTCCAGGAAGAGTCATTTAATGCGTCACAGTTTCAGTGTGTGTGTCTGTGCTTGTCTGAGGTGAATTAACAACTCCAGTCATGTTCACACCATCCTCACCTCTTTCTCTCTGGTTTCTTTATCCTCTTTTTTTTTTTACCTCCTGCCTGTTCTTCCGTCTGCTCAGGGTCTTTGTTTGTGTTGGTTGTGTGTTTAAGGCTATTCTTACTGGGCAAACATGCTCCATTTTCTTGAGTAAGTTTTGTCACTTTGTCAGAGCTCCTCACATTCATCCTCACACACATTCAAGCACATGTCCAAACAAAAACTTCAAACATGCTCAAATACAACATTTGCTGAGCTAAGTTAGGCAACTGTATTCAGCATTTTTTAAACCAACAGTGGCTTAAAACACCCACTTCTTTGAAAAATGGGTGACTTGTAGTGACAAATCAGTACATGACTGTGCAGTTTCCCTCAGCTCTAAGGGTTTTTAGCATTTTTCAGCTAGCTGATTTAGCTTCTACTCTCATTACTGCCATTCCCAATACCAAAAAAACAGACAGATGAAGTCAGTGACCAGCTGGTGGATGTGAAGCAGTATTTAGTCAAGTCATTAACACACACAAGTCCTTTACTATTCAAAAGTCTTGAACCACCCATTGTGCTGGAAAACTGAGAAACAGGTTTAGTAATTCATTAAAACCAAATCAGAAATACAATATCTAGACCCTTTCCAAAAAATTAGAATATCAGGGAAAAAAATATTTGTCTTCAAAACGTTAAACTTTCAGAAATTATAGATTCAGGGCCCACAACTTAAATTATTTCAAGTACTTAGTTGTTTATTTGTACATAATTTGGGCTTCCAGCTCATAAAACCCACGAAAACAGGAATTCAAAACATTAGAATATGGTGAAGACATCAGCCCAAATTTTACAGGGCATGAATGTTTTAAACTGAGTGTCACACACAACTCATCTACTAAACTCAAAGCACCTGCACAGGTTTTCCTGGGTGTCATTAAATTGCTTACCTTTGATTCAATTGTCTCAGTTAGGTTCAATATTGGGAAGTCTGCAGACTTAACAACTGGCCAGAAGAGCATCACTGATACCCTCCATAGGACGGGTAAGCCACAAAAGTTCATAGCTAAGGAGGCTGGCTGTTCACAGAGTGTTGTGTCCAAGCATATCAATGGAAAGTCTAGTGGAAGGGCAAAATGTGGCAGGAGAAGGTGCACCAGCAGAAGGATCTATGGGGTATTATCAAGGGGAAAATGAGGTCCACCAGACCCAAAAACAAAGAAGAGCTGACAGTAAGCATCAAAGAAATCTGGGCTTCCAAAACTCCCAGGCAATGCCACAGGCTGATTGCCTCAATGCCATAGCGCATCGAGGCGATGATTAAAGCAAAGGGATTTCCCAACCAAGTATTGTAGATTGACATATTGTTTTGAAAGTACCACATTTTAATTGATTTGATGTGAATTTCCTTCTTTTTTTCTGCAAAAACTGAGTAACATGTAACATGTATAGTAAATGGTGATGTCTTCACAGTATTCGAATTTTTTGAATTCCTGCTTTCGTGGGTTTTATGAGCTGGATGCGCAGATTGAAATGTGTCCCATTGTTTGTTTTTCTATACAGGTATGCTTTTACTGCACTGCCAGTGTGTTTGTCTTGTCAATTAGATTTCCAGATGGTATTGCATTGTGGATAAAAATCTAATGGTAATTTCCTGTATTCATAATTTTATGATTTTGACAAGATCTCCAACACCACTGGCTGAAATGCCGCCCCAACCATGACAGAGCCTTGTTTGCCTGCTTTATGACTGACTTCTTGATAGCCACCCTTCCACTGAGATCATTGGAGACTTTGGGATGCTCTTCCTAGTCTCTACCTGCTTTATCTCTGCCATTGCCACATGGTGTCTAAACACTACAGGCCTTGGCTTACTTATTATCGTTATTGGAACCTGCTCTGCTATGTAGCTTCATCAAAGTCTAATTGCCAAATGGTTTATCACTCAAACTCTATATATAAATAGAGCAGCATGACGGTGTTGTGGTTACCACTGTTGCCTCACAGCAAGAAGGTCTTGAGTTTGACTCCACCACCTGGCTGGGGTCTTTCTGTGTTCTCTCCTTTTTCTCCACGGATTCTCTCCTGGTACTCTGGTTTGCTCCCACAGTCCAAAAAGTGCACATGGTTGTCTGTCTCTCTGCATTTGCTCTTCGATAGACCCCCACCCCTGACCCTGATAAGGATAAGTGGAAGAGAATGTTTAAATATATTCCGTGTTCACTTTCTTCAAATGAACTGTCGTTATTGAAATAATCATAATTAATTAATTAGTAACAGTAAGAAAGTGTAAAATATACTGAAAATTTTATTCACTCTTTAATATGTCAGGATCTTTTACTCTATAGAGTTATGAGGTGAGACACACTGCAAGCAGTCTGGTATCTCTGCCTATTAGAAGTACTGACACAGAGACACAAACAGACAGGATAAGAGCGATCTCTTCCCCTCACGAGCTATATTTTGTAAACTTTGTACCACTGTGAGCCTGTATATATAGAGAGAAGCCTTTGAAACTGTCCTGATGCATGCAGCAGCTGCCTGACCTGCCACTGATATTGGTGTGTTCTCATGGCGTGTTGTCTTTGTGTTGGGGTCCTGGGCCTGGCACCCATCACACACAGGAAACAGGCCCTGGCCCTGAGCTGCACATTAAACACACATGAAATACACACAGGAAACCATGTCTCAATTCTTTGTGCAAGACTCGCACACTTCTCCATCCTGCACTCCTCTCCTCCAGAGAAGGGCTGGCCGCCAGAGCCCTGCTGCACACTCAGCTGACAACCTGTCTAATTTCTCTGCGGTGTGTGCAGTCTGCTGCAACCCAATCACCCCACATCCTCCACATCCCCCGCAACTGACTCAGATCCACCATGACCCCTCGAACCAAATCTGTTTTTTTACAAAGTAGAAGGTAGGACAAAGGACAAAAATGAGAGATGCTGACCCTTTTCTGTAAATACATTTCAGTTTATGCAGCTTAGGTTTGACAAGCTGCTCTATTTCCCATCCACACCCCCAATTCTCCCATGGTCCTTCTTTTTCCTGGTGAACCACGTCAGGGAAAAGCTCTGATTCATGAATCTGAGACTATTTAAAGTCAAATTCAATTAAGAAAGAAAGTAAAGTGATAAATGAATTGAGGAACTTTAAAAACAAAACAAAACAAAAAACGCTTGTCTCCAGCATGCACTGGGCAGTTCTCTGCTCATTACAGGGAAACAACACCGTATTGAAGTTGATCTGTATAAGTGTCAAAATAGTGCTTGATGGAGTTACCAAAATAGGCTCTGCTGCCAGTGACGCTGACCTTATTTAATACACAGTGATTCCAAAATCCAAGGTAAATAGACAGAGCCAAGAAAGAGTCACTCATGCAAATACCCTGAGAATGAATCTTTCTTGTCTGCCCTCCCACGCCAACTAAGCTCCAGCCATCATTAAGTCTTTAGAAGCTATAAAGACTGTATCTGTTTACTGTTGATTAATCAACATCATGTTTGGCTCTGCCGCTTTGGAGTGAGCTGTCGTCTTTGTAATAACTATTTCATTCTCATGCCAAACACCCGAGAGACTCTTCATCAAACTGGGATGAATGTATTTGTGGATTTATAATAGTAACGTACCTTTTCCTTCTTGTGTTTTTTTTCGAGGGTTATCGGTTAATATCTCTGTATAACTGCTGTATTCATTCTGTCATTCGCTGTAGCTGTCATGCATCAGCACCATCCAAACTACCCAAAAGGTGCTCTGAATGTTTTTAGCAAATGTTTGTTTTAAAACCCCAAATAACTAACAGGCGGAAAATGTTACTTACATCTACATCCATGACCACATCCCGGAAGTGCCCTGTTGGCCTGAAATCTGATGACTATGGAGGTCATTTGAGTACAGTTTAAGAAACCAGCTGAGATCATTTAAGCTTTAGGACATTAGGCATTATAGCAGCCATCAGAACATGGGTGACAAAACAATACTCAAGCAGGTTGTGGTGTTTAAATGATGCTCAATTTGCACTAACAGGCCTAAAGTATGCTAAGAAACACTGCAGCAAAAACTGAGATTCATCAGACCAGGCAATATTTTTCCAATCTTCTGTTGTCCCTGAGCCTGTGCAAATTGTACCCTTATGTGGCAGAGGTGTGGTCCCGGGCACGGCTGCAGGGGAGGAGTGGGGCGGTGAGCTCAACGGGGCGGTGCTGGAGACGCAGGTGTGAACAGCTGATGGCGTTTTGGACTGATGATGCTTTCCTTCCCCTTTATAGTGAGACGGGAGAGGAGCGGAGGGGGGCTGGAGATCAGCTGAGACCGACAGCTGTCAGACTGTGGTCGGTCATAACAAACAACAATAAATAAACTTGGCATCTGAAGACAAAGACCTGGGCATGTGTGTGCCTGTGTGTAGTGCATTTCACACCTTAGTTTCCTGCACTTAACTGACAGAAATGGTACACTCTTCTGCTTCAGCATGTGATGTGTTGCCCATCTAGACATGTTCTAATGCATATCTTGGTTGTAACAAGTCATTATTTGAGTTACTGTTTTCTTACTATCAGTTTGAATGATCTCAGGCATCATAAGGCTTTTTCACCCACAGAAATATCACTCACTGGATATTTTTGCTCTTAGAGATAGAGAAAAAAAAATCCCAGTAGGAAATACTCAGACCTGCCTGTCGGACAGTTTCCCTTGACCATTTCTACATGTCTAAATACACAGAATTGCTGCCATGTGACTGACTGGTTAGATATCTACGGCCGGTGAGTAAAAACATACCATCAGGTTTCACATAATTGGTTAGCCAACAATAATCAATCCAAGAACAAGTATGTAATGGGAACTCAGGGTAAAGCAAAAGGCGTCTCTCACTTTGGATAATGTTCATTTTCGCAAGACCACCATCAGGCGAAAACTGAACAACAAATAGTGTGTATGGCAGGGCTGCAAAGAGCCCTGTTCTCCAAAAAGAACACTGCGACCCATCTGCATTTTGTTAAAGATCACAGAGACAAACCACAAGGCTGTTTGAACAACGTTGAGTGTCAGAATGAGCCTAAAATAGAGCTTTTGTTTTAAGTAAAACGAGTTCTGTTTGGAGAAAGGAAAACACTGCATTCCAGGATACCAATCCCATCCAAGCTGTGAAACATGTGATGGAAGCATCATGGTTTGGGACTGTTTTGCTGCATTTGGCCTATCATCACTACGGGAGCAATAAAGTTTGAATTATACTAGCAAATATTAAAAGAATTTTTCAGGACATCTGTCCTGGATCTAAATTCCAAGATAAGTGCGTCATGCAACAAAACAGCCCTCAGAAAACAAGTCTTTCTACCAAAGAATTTCAAGAGAAGAATAACATTAATGCTTTGTAATTCCTGACCTTAATCAAGTGCAGATGTTGTAGAAAACATTTTCTCTTAAATTGTTTCCAAAGACTATCAAACATGACAATAAGTGAAAACGTTTGATTGCATATTTTGATGCACAAAGAAGTCATAGCACAAAGGTCCACACTTTATACTTATGTACTTATGGATAATAAATGCCCAAAGGTAATCGTTCCACCTCATTTCTTCAATTCTTTTCTCTGAGTCAGCTTTTGGAACTTTTGGTGTTTGTCAAAAACTCTGGCAAACTTGGAAAATTTCAAGTTTGCCAGCTTTGTTATTGCAGCTGTATACTGTATATTTAGAAGGTAAGAAATGGTGAGTGAAGCTGACCACACGTTCAGAAAAGTGGCACTGGTTACTCTTGTGATCAGCGAATGACCCAAAGTCATGAAACAGTCACAATATGCACACTGGATTCTTAATTATCTGATGGCCAAAAGATTTCTGTCATTTTAAATTGGTTGACTGAAAAATCTGCCCAGGTCTTCCTCCAACATGTAAAGGAACATAATCATACTTCCTGGTGATTATATAGTATGTAGTGAATGCTTTTGTAATGCCCAGAATTACTATTATTAAAAATCCTACCTGCTGTGTAAGTGATAAATTTACAGACCTACTGAGCAGGAGAAGCTCTTATGTAGATATGAACTTCCCTCTTGAACTATTCATCAAACTACAGTCCTGTTTTGGAGCCTGTCCTCCATCTGGTTTCCACGTCTGGGCTTCCAATGTGGAGCCATCCATCAGTGAGATAGAAGTCTCCTGAATATTTCCTTTCTCTTTCCTCTATTTAAGATATCTCTGTTAGTGTTTCTGTCTCCAGCTCGTCTCTGAAGTCTTCTTTTGCTGCTCTTTCTCTGTCACTCATACAAACAGACTTAAAACAGTATGAGTACACATTACCCTGCTTTCTGGATAAAGCTGAATAGAATATCTAGAATAAACACAATAATGTTCAGGTTGCATTCCCCACACAATGCATACTTTAATAAATGTCCAGAAATTGCCATAGTAATATGCAATGTAATATAAAGGCAATTCAAAGACCAAGCTATGAGCCTGTGAGCAAATATGTCACAGAGCAATAAACACATGGGGAAGGAGCAGTGATGCAGGAGTTCGGATCATGTTTGTGTGATTCCTTTGAGCTTGCCTTAAAGTAAAACTAGATTGGATTTTAAGGCAAATATTAACCCGTCCATATGTGACACTTTGAGCCATGACTTAATTGAAAACCAACTCCTAGAGTTTCAGGCCTTTCTGCCCTCTTCATCAGCCCCTTGGGGTAGAGTGACCTCTTCCTCTTCAACCTCTGGTGACCTTGTGCCAGGTTTTGAGGGATTGACTGATGCTCACCTGCTTTTCATTTGCAACATATGTCACAAGTACATTCATCATTATATCTTATGTGAAGCTGAGCAGGTCTAGATTTGGTTAGGTTAGATTTGGTTAGGTTTAATACTTTAAGGTTCTGACATAAATCGGAAATGTCAAGAAGCTACAGGGCGTATGTAACTCGATACATGGGACAGTCTGTATTTTCCCCTTCGAGCACCTCAAGGAAGTCTGTGTGTATGCATGACCCCACAGTTTCATGCATAGACAATCAGATAAATGGCAGGTTAGCTCCAAGCAGAAGCTCATCATCTGTGCCCGTATTCTGTTACCCGGCACTGACTTACCTGACATGTGCTCTGAGAGCAGGATCCAGATGGAGGCATGACACGTTTGAATAGAAATGGCCATGAGGATCATCACGTACACACACACTCAAATATGTGTATGTGTACACATCTGTGCACATCTGTACTGAGGATCTCCGCTCCGAGGTTTGGTGAAAGGTCGCCGTGACCTGAATTTTTCCATGCAGGAAAGTGTTTCTGAATTCCTTCCATTTGTAGTTTGTAACACAGGAATAAGGTTGCAAGGGACATCAACACAATGTAAATCAGGCCCAATATTGACCGAGGGAGCATGTCCAGAGGCACACTCCCACATGCTTTTCTGTGGAAAGTTATTCCACACAGCGTCTAGGGAGAAAGGCTCCCCCTGTCAAGATCCTGGCTGTCAGCTATGAGGTTAATGAGAGGGAAAGCAACAGTATTCACAGGGCCATTGAACTCGTAACAATACTCAGTTTATACCTAAGCATTACAAAGACTGAGGGTAACCGACCAGACGTGAATGACAATAAAAGGAGTGATGATAGTGTCTTACTGCATGTTTGATATGTAAATTATTCTTATTGAATAGATGATATTGAAGCTAAAACAACTGTGTGCTGCATACAAGCAAACATCTGAATGCAGACCGGTGCCATTAACAATACTGTGTGTCACTGCTGAGACTGGATGCTGTACCCATTGAGACATTTAGTGCTCAGTTCAGTTCAGTTTTATTTAAATAGCACCAAGTCACAATAACCATTGCCCCGAGAAGTGTTACATTGTAAGGTAAAGACCCTTTAATAATACACCCCAACAAAGAGCAAGCACTTGGTGACAGTGGGAAGAAAAAACGAACTTTTGACAGGAAGAAACCCCACCCCTGGGTCAGCTATAAGCTGTGTCCAGTTGGGGGTGATGGGAGGAAGACAGGACACACTGTGGAAGAGAACCAGCGATTGATAATAAGTGATTGAAATAATGACTGAATGCAGGTTGGTGTATAAACAGATAGAGAAAAAAAGTGATGATTGAAGAAGAAATGGTCAGTGCATCATTGGTCTAAGCTGGTCCCGCCAGCTTAGACCAACTGGAGCGTAACTAAAGGTGAGTACCGGGTCATATGATCCAGTCCTAACTATAAGCTGGGGGGTCTGTCTCCTACATCCAGTGCTTGTGTTCTTGTGTTGGTAATGGGAGAAAGGGGCCATGGGACTGAATAATAAATTTTGCATTAGATACAATATATTAAAACATGCCTGCAGAGGATCTTGGAGTCACCATTAGGTTTCTGACAAGACATGTCCCACTGCAGGGGTGACAAATGGTGTACAAACAGTTGCAGAGTGCACACTGAATGGAAATGTATATATGCAGATGGAGCGCGGCCACACCGATGTTGAGAGGACTGACCTCGGGGTTAACTACTCTGCTAAGTGCTTAAAGTCATAAAGCTAAAGGTGTGAGAAAAGGATCATAAATAGAAGTCGCTTTTTAGAAAGGGCTGGTGTGGCAATGGTGATTGTATGTGTCTCAACCAAAGATGTTTAATTCCCTGTGGCATTGCATCACACTGGAACCAGACGGGGATTATTCGGCTAAGTGCTGTAAGATCTGGCTGTACAGCATAATTGGCTGCAACTCCAGCTCAGCTGTGATGTGACTGATGTTGTCAAAAGCATATTCAGTATATTACTTTATATTCTTCATGCTGTTGTCAAAACAGTCAAAATTTCACATAATGTGAAACAAAGAGGAGCCCAGCTCACCAGGAAGTTCTATTTCACCTGTAAAAACACTCAAGTCATCCAACCTTGACTTTTGGGGGAAAATCCTGGCTAGCACTGCAGATTTGCGAGTGATTATTGGTTCTGCTGATTTAAATAGCAGGAAAAGCCTCTATGATTCCCATCACCTCCGGTAGGCCAGGCATGGAAGAAGCGTTAAAGGTACGTGGTGGAAGCGATGACAGTCCATCCCGTGGGAAATATTTCCTTACACTGCTGGCTTTTAGATCAGAAAATGCGCATCATCACATGTGTTCAGAATTGAAAACTAAGAACTCCCATTTTCTCAGAGCATGACCGAAAGCCTAACTATCCATTGACTGTCTATTTAGAGGCTGACGTCACTAAAAAAGGTGTGAGTGGTGCAGCAGGCCCTGAAGCAGGCATGGAGGGACAGGAGTTGCAGTAGCTCCATGGATGACTCCACACAAGCTTGCTTTGTGTGGAGAGCCGTTTCCTGCATTCACAGGAAACCCTCATATTGGAAACAGATTTTCTCAGATGGTTGATCTGAGCCAAAGCCCAGCTGAAAGCACTCTCAGATGCTGCAGAGTGCACACAGAAAAGGAAGAAGGAACTGTGGGAGGGGGCCAGCTTTGAAACTCATCCCCCTCATCTTGCAGGGTGTGGGGCATTTCCTTCATTATTTTCTCTTTTTTTATGAGCACATATTTCTCTCTCTCTCTCTCGCTCTCTCTCTCTCTCTCTCTCTCTCTCTCTCTCTCTCTCTCTCTCGCTCTCTCTTGCACTTTCTTTTTTTCTCCCCTTCACATGCAGGTCTCATGTTTCATTGCTGACTGGTGTTTGGTTTTTCAAATGTCAACACACAGGAGTCAGCCTGCGTGGAGGAGTTACCCCAGCCCCAGCGGCAGAGTGAGGACCACGAAGGCCTGTGGTCAGATGGAACTTTCAGGGTCCAAACATAAATACAGCATGCAACACACCATCACAGCATGCTTTTAAACCCTCAAATAAAGGACGTTAACATATATGGATCTCAGCGCAAGCAAGTAGTCATCTATTGGGTGTATAAAACTGTCAGGAGAAATCCAGCTGACCCTGGACTCAACCCAAACAATCTCCCTGCTACATGTGGACACGCATTCATATCTGGGTTTTGCACATGCAAGAATGTGCCTACTTTCTAAGGAGTTGATTTTCTTGGCCTGCAGTACACGGCTTATACTGGAGAATAATTGCAAAACGAAAATAAAAACAAATACATAACATTCATCACAGAATTTCTGTCTCTTCTTTTAGATCTAGCACTGCTAAAAAGAATTTGTTCCTGCTGTCGCATATTAGTCGTACATTAGCTTAAGTTAATGTCATTGTAAGGTATGAACTTTGTAATCTGATATTATTAAGTCATCATTAGGGTATTATCTTTGAGGTGAAAAAAACACACAAACTGCACATGCAAGCATTAAACGCAACCAAGAGCTGACGCCCTTCCAAATGCCTCTAACAGGCTAAGAATAAATTTTGCTCTATGACTGCTCGGACTGACTCCACCTTTAACACACTGGTTTCAGATCTGGCTGTTTGTGTGGAGTTCTCATGGTGTCCCTGTGCCTGTGTGGGGTCTGTCCAGGTACTCTGGCTTCCTCCCATACACATTAGGTTAATTAGTGATTGTAGATGTGAGTGTGAATGGTTGTGTGTCTCCCTGTGTTTGCTCTACACTAGATTTCACCCCAGGGTGTAGCCCACCTCTCGCCTCATGACAGCTGGGGTTGGCTCCAGTAACCCATCCTTATTTCATCTCTGAGAATTTATGTCACACCACTGAGCTCAGTGGCATAGTTTACTAATGCAAACTATCCAGTGATGATGAAATCTCCCTTTGCTGATTCTAACATGCCTCTGACAGCAGGCAATGCATCAATATGATCTGAATAAAGTCTCCCAGTGAGAAGGCAGTTTGTGACTATGTCACACTTGATGCACCAAGTAATACCTTAGGGGCCACTACTCCAAATCAGCAGCTTAATTCTGTCCAGGTATCACCCAGTAGCCACCACCATACTCCAACATAACCCTGAGGTCAAGGGAAGTGTGTCGGGGGTGGGACCCCCCACAATACAGGCAGGATTTTCAAGGCCACACAGTTAGATCTCTGGATATTAATGTTTACCTCGTGACAATTTAAAGCAGCCAAAGAGGCCAAGCAGAAATAAATAAATAAATAGTATAATAAATAATTCCTGCAAGACTTTTTTTCTGTGACGGGCCGAACTTTTTGGAAAGAACACAGGGTCATGTTCACAGTGTAGTTCTGATTAGCTAAACACAATAAAATGTCTGGTGTTTTTCTAGAACATGCTTTATAGTTTATTGTGTGTGTTTTTTTAATTAGGATGAATGTCGTGAAAAACTGAGATCATAGTTTTGTTGGTTGTACAAACCAGTTCAAATAGCTCTGATTGTCCATCCATCCATTCGCTTCCGCTTAGCTCTGATTGTATACAAGTATAAATCTCAATGAACACAAAAGCAGTGATATTGTTCTAATACAATATATGGATCTAACATGTCTGTGGGTTATTTTCTTACCCTGATACGTTGAGTACACTTTACTTTAAAAACCCATGTGATTTTCACTGAAGTGATATTCTCACTGCAGGACTTGTTAATCTCACATTTCCCCAGGCATTAATCAATGAATATTGCTGCTTTTAAAAGATTGTGCACCTCTTCCACCTTCAGACAAAGAGAGAGAAGAAAAGAATAATAAGGAGTGAAACACAAGTATCTACCTATACCTTGATCTGGCCTGGATGCAGTTTCACAGTATTTTAAATGAGGTTTGTAATGTTGCTACATCAGTCACTTCTTTGAGGGTTTTCCAGCTTTTCCTCAGGGTGTGTTTGTCAGTAATCCTCATTTCTGTAAGGGTCCTTTTTTTTTTTTTTTTGCTTAGTCTTCTTTCCTGTGTGCTGCTTTGGCTGACTGCATATCTTTTGTACATGTTGGTGGGCCAGACCTCATCTTACCTTCCGAGCGAGCTGCATCTTGGGGTGCCAAGGCAGATGTGGGCACACTGTGCACTTTGCACATAAATCACTGAAAACAATTGTCCCACTAGATCCATTTATTACAACAATACCACAACTGCAGCCATGCCTCAATTCTAAAACAATCCTGACATTAACCATATGCATCAGTGAGCACACGCATGCATGACGACTCACTTGGGATATAAATAAACTGCCTGAGAGAGAACATATGTGCTGTAGGTTATGCCAAAGAAAGACGTCTTCTGCTTTCCTTGAGGGAGAGCGTGAGTGTGTTCAAAAACCCCTACACGTGTAGTTGAAGAGCTCTAAACAGGGGTTAGTGAGAGAAAGGCTTCCCTTCGATCATATTTTATTCACAGGAGTGCCACGCTGCCAAATATGCTCCTTTTTGAACGAGGCCTCAGGGTGTGTGCTGTAAGCTTCTGCTGGGAAAAATGTGCTCTCTTTGTCATTTTCTCCCTCTGCTCCTGTCTATATTTGAACATGAGAATCTCCACTGTGGTAAACCAGATGCTTTGCTCTGGCTTCAGACTGGGAGTTTTTCTTTGGCGTGGCTATGTGATTAAATACTGGGACAGAGAGGAGAGCAGCTGAGCAGATCAGACCGCCAACCACAAACTGGGATCCTCACAGTGCAAAAATTGCGTTACGGTCAAAGGGATATGAGAGCTGTTATCTTGCTGACCGTTGTATGTAAAGTATTTTCTCTCATGCTTTTCCCACTGAATTTGTTCTGTCATAATAAACAATGACAAGCCATCGTTTTATTGTCGCTTATCGTGCGCAGTCTGCAAACAATGTTGAATTTGTATAAGATAGAAGAAAAGGTTTCTGTAAATATCACACATCTGTTTAGAATAGCAATGCAAATGAAAGCAAACCCTTAAAGTTCAGCAAAGTGATTTTAAGCAAAAGCAAATGAGCAACCCGAGTATATGAGCCCCCAGTGTTTTTACTACAGCCCGTATTTTTATTCCGCATATAGTTTATCTTGTTTTTACATCTTGCCATCATCCTTATCTTGTTGAGGCAAGTCATCCCGAGGCAAACCTCACGACAGATATGCATACGAGAAAAAGAATGGTCCTGTCCCACAGTCCATTCAAAAGCTGTTTGCACTGCTGCACAGCTCTGCAGCTATAATTAGCTGTTCAGCTTATGTTAACACTTGGACCCAAAAGAATATAGCCTTCACATGCACTCACCCCCACTTTATTAGGTACACCTTGCTAGCCCCATTTTGCTTTTAGAATTGGCTTCATTCTGTGTGGCATGGATTCAACAAGGTGCTGAAAAAAATTTGCATTTTGGTGCTACTGCACATTCGTCGACCGTTCCACCACATCACAGAAGTACTCCAGTGGGTTGAGATCTGGGTTGAGACCATTTGAGCGAACAGTGAACGTGGCATCAAAAAGGCATTTTCTGTCAGAGAATTGCCGCTTGTATTTGGTCTTTTTTAGACGATTCCCAGTGAACTACAGAGATGATTGTGGGAAAATCCCTTTAGATCAGCAGTTTCTGAAGTCCTCAGACCAGCCCATGTGGCATCAACAACAGTGCAATTCAAACTCACTGAAATTTCTTTTTCCCCATTCTGCCACATGTCTAACTACACTGAGTTGTGATCGGTTAGATATTTGCATTAACAAATGAGGGAAACCTTGTTATTCTCATTCTTTTCCACTCATTGCATAAGTGAAGAAAAAGGCAATATGTTTAAGGCAATTAACATAGCACAACCTAACCTGTTGTCTTTTTTCTGGCAAATGTACCAAATAACCAAATCTGTGCAATAACCTCCAGTGTTTTGTAAAATACTGGAACTCTTTATCTGTGTATTTATTTTTTGCACAGTTACCTCTTAGCAACTTGTCACAATCTGCAAGATGCTGCTGGGAAATGCTGAATAGCAGAAGACGTTATAAATTACTTAATATTATAATATTAAGTAAAATGATAATATTACTTAATTTTCTTGTATTCTGTTTGTTATTTCTGCCTATTCTTTCCATTCATTTATTTCCACGTTAAATAATCACCAGTATCAGGATCCATGTCAGTATACCATTCATTGAGCACTTGTATTCATCACTAAGCAGTTTTTAGCTTAATGTTGTGTTTAATCTGTTGCCAGTCTGCAGAGTCTGGCCTATGAAGTCAGATGATTATAAGATTTTTAGCTAAACCACCTATTATTTCATGCACAAAGTTACGACTGTTTGTGTGGCTTTCATGATCTGTTAATGTGCTTTGAATGTAAAGAAATACACAGTGATTCACTGAGCTGAGTCACCGTTGACTCCGTGACTTAGTCAGTGACAGCACTGATCCTTCAATAAAAATTTCTGACTTCATTTAATACATGTCTACTCAAAAGGCATGAAAGTACAAGCCCTGCATCCAAAAATATATTTCCATTTCCTTCAACTGTTTTTTTTCCCATACTGGCTGGGTGTACGATATCAAGCACTGTGCAGCATGTAGACACATGATGGCGTTTGATATCTACGGCCACATTTGTAACCACATGTGTATGCTGCTGATTTAAAAATAAATAAATACATAAATACATTTTTAACACGTGATTGAATGCTAACATATGAGTGGCATTCACAAGTCAGTTACAGATCACGGCTTTTCTAACCAGGGCTGTCTTTTAACAGCCAGCAGTGACCACGGACAAAATATGCAGTCATCACTTGTGAGCAAATCTTCAGCAAACACAATAATATTGGTTTAAGGGATGGCAGTGCATTATCTAGACTTGACTACTCACTAAACCCATACGAGTGCAAAGAAGCAAAAAGAATCCAACTCAAACCTTTCTTTGTGGTTCGCAGCCTGGTGCCAATTATCGTGATTGGACCACGGTATGCTGTGTCCCAGCACAAAAGCCACACACCATCAGGTGTGGGACCACATGAAAAACCTGAAATAAGAGATGGGCTGGGGGGGAGCTGACCACTGGTGTATTCCAGCTGTAATCCACTCGACAAAATTAGACTTCAGTTCTAGTCGCTTCTCAGAAAAACTAACTGAAATCGGATTCCTTCACAAAGTGGTGCACCGTTTTAAAAACTGGGAAAGCAGCTTACTCTCATTTCCCTGATGCTTGAACCAGAGTTTTACAGGGAGGCCTTCAGTACAAACAAGCATGTGGGATGTGTTACTGGAGTGGAGGGGCAAGCAATTTATCTTGAAGAACAGCAGTGGACAAGAAGAAGATTAAGTTGAGGCCAGATTTCATTTTTGGGCCAGTGCAAGCACACAAGTGGTTCCACAGGCAACAGAAAATAACCGCTTGGTTATTTTGCCTGGGGATGTCAAATACTTCTTTCTGCAGCTCAACTGTTTAGTTTGCTGATTAATTTGACAATGCTATACATTTTTTGGAAAAAGCAATAGTTTTGTAAGGTTAAAATCATATCTGTCACGCTTCAAAACTTCCGAGATGTTGCCTGTGGTAAGAAACAGCCTGATAAGCCTCACCTGTCACATTCATCCAAATATGGTGTTGGATACAAAACGTATAACCCTTCGTCTCCACATCCGCCTCACTTGCTATTGTTTAGACAAGCTGCTGTAAACGTCTGCCCATAGGGAGGACTAGCAGAAGGTAAGTACACTGTTTAAACTCAGCAGCTTTCAGTGCTTTTTTTAGTATCTCCTTATATAGGCCTGGCTCATCAGTTTGTTGGGCTGCGGCATTTCATGTCCTCAGGAGCAGCAGACCCTTCAGGGTCCAGGAGGTCAGTATGTGCAGCATAGTGCAGGCGTCTTTTAGTTTGAGCGGACTCTTGTGTCTTTGTTTTCCTCTGCTCTTGTGCTCTTGTGCCACACTTACTTTCAGGTTGTTAACAGTCCCAGTGGTCTGCAGCAGCCTCTTTTGTAAAGTAGCAGGCCACACTTGGGACTAGTCTGTCACAACTGACCTTATTGATCTTTTTCAGCAAACATGACATCTGCTCGGTGCTAACTGAGAGAAGTTTCATGCCTACAACTGTCAGCCACTATAGCAAAGTGCCAGGCTGTTGTAAAATCTAATTGTCTCTTTGTCCTTAACAAGTAAGTGTTGTTTACTGAAAGTCACCGACCGAGGAGTAAAGATGAACACTCGGTTTCTTTCTTCTGAAAACAGAAGAAAGATAGTTTGACAAAAACACACAAAGGGAATAGCTTGGCCATGAACCGACCATCTACCAGAACCTCTAATGCACAACCAGTATGCTCACCTGTTACGTTACTGTGTAATTAAACTAAATGAAATGTGTAATTGTGTGATTCCATTCCGGAGTTTGAGTGGCACTATATCTTGGCTGATTGCAATAACTTCCTGGGGTCTTGCTGTCACTGTGATGTTTCCCACTACTCTGTTTTTTGTACAGTCTAAACAAAGAGGATAAAACATGTTTATAAAAGATCTTCGAAAGATCTGCTATAATCTGGTAGGCTATACTGATCTGTAAACAATGCAAAACAAACTGTTTCAGTGTGGTAAGATCAGATCTTCACACTGAATATATATAAGGATAAAAATATATGTATATATCCTTATATGTTTCCATATAAGGAAATATGCATCCTAAATCTACCGTTTATTTTGTTTCAATCTGATTTATTGCTCTTAATGAAGAGAAAAAATCTTAGGTAGATGAACCAATGAACCAATTAAAAACCATTTAAACTGACTGGGTTATTTTAAGAATCTCTGAGAATCTGTATTCTCTCAGTTTTTCTTGAACTATAACACAGTATGTGCTGTGTAGACACTGGACTGTACCATGTAGCATGTGAGGCGTCAGAGATCCGAGTACAGAGAGCAGACTAAAGGGCACACATCACCTCTGGGTTCAGAGGTCAAAAGGAGCCACACTTCCTGTAGCCTGTGCCATGGAACCCCTGCTGCCTGCTTTACTGGCTCCCTCATTGTTCAGATTTATCATCCCTGCCACTGATGTGGCTTCTCGCAGGGGCCATTAAAGACCAAAGAGCATCACCCCAAACCAGATGTTCCACCTAACAAAGTCTTCAATGCACTCTTTCACTGAAGCTTAAAAGCGCATGAAAGATGGGCCTGACAGTAATCTGTAGAAAGTCACAACATGAAACACTCCTGCAAATGAAAAGACTTTTCCAGGTATAAGACACTTCTGCTTTGGATTATCACAACTACACCCTTGGATTGTGTGCATTGCATTAATATCATGCCTTAATAATGGTTGAATTAAAACAATTCTGCAAAGAAGAGCGGGATAAAATTCCATCACAGTGACATGAAAGACTGAAAGATTGCAGCTTTTGATGCCAAGTGTGGCAAAACCAGTTATTAGATTTAGGGGGAATTTACTTTTCACACAGGAGCAGGTAGGTTTGGCTAGCTATTCTCCCCCTTGTAAAACAAATCATCATTTAAAACTGCATTTTGTATTGCTCAGGTTATCTTTGTCCAAAATTATTATCAGTTTGAGTATCTGAAACATTGAAATACCACAAATGTGCAAAACACTAAGAAAACAGGGAGGCGGTAGATACTTTTTCACATGACTGTACATAGAGAAAGTCAGTAGGATTGTGACATGACCTGACCTACTTCTAATTATTGACTTGTGTGCAAAAAAATGCAGGGAAAAAAGCACGAAAAACCCTCTGACCAAAAACTTTTTTTTTCTTTTTTTTTTCTTTTTTTTGACGTAAATTGACCATCAACTTAGTGAGAGTGATGCTCCATCCACCAGGAGTAAGAACAGGGATTGCACAGAACATAATTTAGCTGCCAGAAACCGGCATGTAGAGCTTATTATGAGACATTCTGTGGTGTAGCTTTGTGTCTGTTCTGGAGAAGGGAGAGCCTGAGCTCATAGAAAAGGGAAAGCAAAAGATGAAAAAGAAGAAAGGAAGATGAGAATGTGAGAAAGACAGACTACAGTCTGGTGTGGTCTGATGATGTGACATGAAAGCTCTCTGTCATTCATAGTGGCGTCTGAAGTTGGAGGACCACCACCCCGCTGCTGCCTGCTGTGCTACAGAAGCAGAATGTGGCTGAAGGGTCAGGGGGGCTGATGATCACATCAACCCTATTAGGAGTGTGCATGTGCAGAAGGCAGCTGTGCACAAAGGAGCACAGTGTTCACCTCTTTCAGCTGATGGAGGACGGTTTCACGTGCCATGTTGATAATAGCATTAGCATCTAATCAATGACAGCACTTCAGACTGCTCCCACTGCAGATGATGCACATGTATCCTTGTGATGATCATGTGGTTTCTTATTTGTCTAATGCTGACAGTGAGGCGCTGCAATAAAAGAAAAACAGGCTGTACCGAATCTTTAATTCTCCTTATACTAAAGAGATTTAACATTTATTATCACCTCTTGGCTTCACAGCTGTGTCACGGTGCAGTGTGACTGACTAAGCAAATGTTTACTTCTTCCCAGACAACAAGTCACGTGTCATGTGACAGTTGAAACGACTCAAGCAAATTAAGGCTCATCACGGTGCGCACATGCTGTCTCTGCATGTTTATGTGTAATTAATTTCTAGAGCCAGCAACTCTGGCGTCGCTTCAGGGTTACCGGAGAAGGTGTCAACAGCTCATTGTCACGTACAGGGCTCAGTCTCAGTCAGTTTTCATTTATGCACTTTAAATAGACTAGACGGGCAAAATTATTTTTTGTATTATATTTTTATATAAATTTTTATTTTATCTATTTATTTCTTTTATTTAACTTTTATTTAACCAGGAAATCCCTTGAGAGTCTTTTTTCAAAGGAGACCGGTCTGAGAAGGTACACCATTTACAAGGTTGCAAAAGCTAATTAAAACAAGTAGCATAAACCAAAAAATAAAATCTAGCTTGGGAACAATAGTTTCACTCTGTAGTCAAGTAATTCTTTATAAATGCAATGAACTCTATGAGAGAGACAAAAATCCCAAAAGGTTATTGTCTGTCCTTTTGAAATATTGTTGCACAGATTGTTGCTTGCTGCCCAGCAAACATAACATCTTGTATGGCCACTGTGGGTATAGAGTAGACCCACGGGCGCTGTGCCCCACGTGCACCTCACTCTGGTTTCACATTTGCCCTGTGGTATATCACCATTTGCTTGTTGGGCAAGTGTGTAAAGCTCTACATTATGGAGCAACTCGCTCAGCCCATAGTGGGGTTAAAAAAAGTACATGATTAAAAGCAAAAGAGAAAAAAGAAGCAGCAGAAGAAGAAGCCAAAATTCTAAATTCATTCATACTGAATACAGCTTATTTTAAACATTTTCATTTGTCCTTAATAAAAGATAAAGGTTTAAAAGGTAAAACTGTGAAAGTTTAAGACATAGCCACTCGTATAAGTCACTGAATAAATAATAATGTATGGCAACATCCAAAAGCCAGTTAGCTTAGCTAACCAAGACTCAAAGAAGACAACTAGGCATTGCTGCAAAGAGAAGAAAGTCCAGCTAATGACATGACTGAAGCTCAGGTTCTTTAGTAATTTCATGTTGGTCTGAGGCTTTTTTTCATAGCCAATCCCATTAACATCCCATTTTGGGTTCCAATAAAAAGCTAATGCTAGCTCAAACTTAACTCGAGTTTTTTAAAACGGTGGGCCACAACCTGACTCATGTCATAGTTCATGTTCAACTTTTTCCAACAGTCTGAGATTTCCACATTATTGTTTAATCTTTATTTATATATTTCCTTCTTTGCAAGTTTATACTAAGAAAAAAGTACGTAAGCCAGAGTTTTACACTTACATACAGATATAATGTAGCAACAGTCTTCTCATTTAACTATCACCAAGACATCAGATGAGGGAATGATTTCACAAATGTTTGAACTGTTTCATTGAATAAACACACGGATAATTATTATGTTGCCACAGTAAGTGCACACTCAGCACATCACAAAAAAAATATCAATGGAACCAGGAAAGCCCATTTGTCTCCCGATTTCACCTAATTTAGGTAAAAACACATCATGCTTGCAGGTTTACAAGGATAGCTGATGCTGCTTCAGTGTGTTTTATCTGCACCAAGAGAAACAGCCTTGCAGAGCAATGTATTGCTTAAAGTTAGCCAAGAGCACTGCCTGATTTCACTGTGTAAATACAGGCATTAGCTGAGGTTTATTTGCAATAGTGTTGCTGATGTAAGTTTGTATTCAAATACAGGCGGTGAAATGGCAGAAAACAAAACAGAAATCTTCAAGAAATTATGTCAATTTTATTATGCAGAAAACTATGAGTGAGTCCACAGATAGATGGAATATAAAAGTATGTGTGCTGGTGGGGAGGGGGCTTTTCTCTTTCATTTCCCTATCATTCCTCAGGTCCTTTTATTATTTTGTCAAGGCAAAGATGATCGTGCATCATGTGTTTGGGGGAGGGTCGATGTTGGAGAGTAGGATGGATCATCACAAGTCACGAGGGGCCACAGAGGTGACAGAGCTCAATGACACAGTAATTAGCAACACAGTGGTCAGCCTGTGATGTAAAAGTGGCTGTACTGTGTACTGGTCCGCCCCGCAGCTACACAGACGTTGCGGTGCCTCAGGTCACCATGAACGCCCCGGTCATAAAGTGGTCGACATCACAAGCTTATTACCCCTGTGTGTCCCTGTGCAGCTAATTGTATGAAGGCCATTTGGAGCTTTTCACCATCACAGTGAGGGCATTTGGGGAAAGTGAGGACATCTGGCCACCTCTCACTTCATCGCATCTACTCTAAGGCAGGTTGTAGGTTTTAGACATGGTTTTGAGTTAAATTAGTGCCCAGTTTAAGCTTTGATTAGGATTAGGGTTACTGTTAGGTGCTGCTTTGGTGTGTTTTTATATGGGGAGCCACAGGCTATAGAGATAGACTCTGTCCTCCAAAAGGACAACAGCTTATAGACTCACAAAAGTGTTGCCATGTGTCTGTATAACTTCTGGTTTCACTTTGTTACGAAAGTCATTACAAGAACTGAGGGTAGCCCGTAATACTGGTTGTTTGACACAAAAACGTAATGTATAACACATTAATTGCTAGTTTTCTTAAAAGGTATGCAATATATTTCTTAATTACTTGCCGGCGAATGTAATTCATTACACTACTCATTACTTAAGTTACATTAAATTCCCTTTCTCAATGAGGACACACATATCATCTTTTATCTAGTGTTTACGTATGAACAAAAAGCAGAACTGAAAAGCACAAAGACACTTCAGAGTGATCATATGTATTGTAAACAAAGTAGCATTTGATCAGTTATGAATCAATGAGTTTCAGGTAATTTTTCCATCTCTGTAAATGTATTATTTAAACCTTAGCCAGAAAATTATTACAGCTGTTGCTGACAAGCACTCGTTAGCGTACCAGCAGTTCTGTGATTAGCACTAAAGTTAAAGGGACAAGGTTAAACAACAACAACAACAACAACAAAAGCATCAAACTACATAAGTCAGGAGGAAATTAAAAGCATAAAGCAAAATTTCAAGATGAGCCAGTTGAGGCTTTTCTGAGGAATTTCACTACAGGGACAGATACAGGATTATTGGCAGGTGAACGCGGATGTTTACCTACTCCAGTCCATCAAACTTTTGATGTGACAAATACCGGTAAGTTTTTCCCAAGTTCCATCCAGCTTGTTTTTTCCTTCTACTACTGGGCTGGTTTAGCCGGTCGAAGGAGCTCTCGAGAGTTCCCATATTGCACTCCCTTGCGTGTAACAGTGAGCCATCCCATTTCCTGACTCATCATCCAAATCCTGCCGTTCACATCCTTTCTAAGCGACAAAGGGAGTGGCAACAGGTAAAGGAGGGACAGAAAGTTGCTTCAAGGCTGATCTGCGGTGGCGGTTGGTTGAGTGGCCTTTAGGTCTTTGGATATCCAGAATATTTCTGATTTTACAGGCAGCACCTGTTTTTTCTTCCCGCTAAAAATTGAATGGCGGCTGAATATTACAACATAATTTCCTAGTGCTGAGCAATGACCTGCTTTGGCACCATATTATAATTGACAAATTTGTCACCAGACATTTCTGGGTAAACTCAATAAAGCACATATTACATTCTCATGATGTGAGGATTGTGTTGGACTGTACTCCAGGTTGTGATCATATGATAGTCTACCCGGTTAATTTCTCCATCAAATTAGCCTGCAGAAGTTACCCCATGACTATGTGCTACTGTCTTCTTTCATCGAAATGTGACTCTCATTAAAGTATCTGGTTTATGTAATTGATCCCTCTTTGCAGTCCATTTACAAACTAAAGCTGGGTAAAAATGAAAGTGATCATTCTTTTGAGTAACTCCACACAAACTAAACTGTTAAAGTTCTTTCATAACGTGTCACCTAACCTGTCTTGTTTTTTTTGTACACCGTTGACTCAACTAACCGATCCCATCTAAATTCTAAGGCAAAGACAGCTACAGCTTGAAATTCTGGTTATTAAACCGTGACAGTGGTTGTTCTTGACATATGTACAGCAATGTGCAAACGTCTTCAACTACCTCGCATTTCCTCATGGTTTCCTGGGAAAGAGGGAAAGAGGAGATTGATTGGTTTAAAACGTGCAAGCAAAACACGGAAATGCACTGTATAAGCCATAAAACAACTCATTGAGCTTGAAAGTCACTCAGTTGTCTGTTGTGTGTAGACAACAACACAGGTTCATCCCTGGAGTTAGGCGCCCTTTTTTATGCCTAAATGATTCATAGGTCAGTGTTAAGAGACTTAACAAACAAGAAAAACAATCCCTCTAAAGATGGTTAGGTGCAAGGACTGGACTGAAAATCAGTGAAAAAGCAAAGAAAGAAAAACTTTAAACATTTGTTATTCTGTAGCAGCGGAGATGGGTTCACATAAAGGTGGAAAGTCAAAACCTGAGTCTGTTTTTTTTGTGTGAAATCATACAATGTAGATGGGTTTATCAAATTAATACACATTAAATGATAATAACAGTCAACCATTGAAGTTTAAGGCCAAAGGAAAATAGCTTGAGAACAAATGTCAGGTAGCTTTACAGTGATGAGTGCCAAATACATGTAAATGAACAGGACAATGTACGCAGCGTATCAGCTGAGAGATGTGAGAGAGTCTTGGGGGCTGGGGGGGGCTCTGAATTTAATATTTGACTCCATCAGTCGTACTGAAGCGTTCACCCAGTCACGCGGTCCGCATTAGGACTGACAGCTTTGTTTAAAATCAACAGTAGTCCAGGTGCGGCGGGCAGCCATCTGCTGCAGTAGCCCACCTCCTCTGGCCTGTGTTGACACAGGGGCCACAAGGAGAACATGCTGCTCCGCCAGACAGGGGATTTTACTTTTCAAATATAGCTATGACATTATAACGAATTTACTAAACAGTCACGTGCTAGCTAACGACCTAGCTTTCTGAATGTAAAGCTGCCTAAAATACATTATCTGCAAATGTAGAATGAGGTTAGCGAGCTTTATGGGTTCTACCATAATTATGCGAAACATAAAAGTCTCTTTTTTAAATTTACTTTTAAAAAATTCTGAAGCTGCTGTCAGCAGTCATCAGCTATCATAATGTGGTGTGGAAACTTTTGTTTCTATATAGATAAAGGTTAGAGATATAATTTTTTAAACTGTAATCTTTAATGGTGCTGATAGGTAGCTTGCCAAAAAGTGCAGTTCCTGGAGTGGACAGTCCTCAAACACTTCCATGGTAATGCTTGTTTTAAGGTAACAGAGCTTTGTCTGTTTGCATAGGTAATTGCCTACAGAGAGCCTGCGGAGAGGGGTTTTCAACCAACGCAAACATGCTCCCATGTAGTCCTTCAAAAACCCATCAGCACCCAGCTTGACCAAGCGTAGCTCGAATACTTATTGGTCGACAAGTGAAAGGGAGAAGTGCAAAAACAATGTTAAAGATTATATATATATATATATATATATATATATATATATATATATATATATATATATATATATATATATATATATATATATTAAAATACAGCATGACTCTGGTCTGCAAGAGTCGCTCCACTGCACACTTGAATTCCAGGGACAGTTATCAGCACTGTTCTCACCAATCAGACATCTCATGGATTTTGAGGTCTGGCTGATTAAAGACAATTTAATTTTCAACAATGTGGAACATCTGTGTTCTTCCATGCAGCTCCATAGGGTAATGTGAACACTGCTGTCAGTTAGTGTTATTACTCAAGGACTCAAGGACTCAAGGACGGTAGATTTACCTGCAATGGATAGACAGAAAAGTTGTATCAATCATCGTGGTAAAAGAGTGAACTATATATATTACAAAATGTCAAACTATCCCCTTTAAAAAGAGGAAATATTTTGTATATATAACATAAATAGATGTTGCGTTGAATCAAAAGGAAATAGCATGTGCAAGAAAATTAGCTTTGCTTCTATGAACCTTGAACAATGTTTTGTATTATTTACTACATCTAAAAGGTAGGCATCTGGTCTCTCACATGATTGTATTACTTTACCGTCTGATGCTCAACAACCACATGATGACGCACACTTATACCCACGTTCAATCCAGCTGATCCTCTATGACACATGATTTGAGTTTGGGTTATGTAAAGTTGTTATGTGAGTGGCCTTTGTCAACTTCTGTAAAATGCCATCTACCTCACCTATGGTCTTACAGAGAGCGGTGGAGTGGTTTCAAAAGAAACCGGCGAAGCTCCTTGAATGCATCAGCATCTGTTTTTAATGGATGGAGCCCATGTTGGTTAAAGTGGTCCAAGATGGCCAGATTCTTTCAAAATGAGGTTAGCAGTGGGGTTAGCGTTCAGTCATCCACGGTGTATCTTTACTCCATCGTATTAGAAATAAATCTCTGAAAAGGTAAACAAACAGCCCGTGAAGTGCCACAATTACTATTTGTGTGTGACTGTGTGAACCCACCCCCCAGACATTTTCTCTCATTTTTCTCAACATTTCTATTTACACTCGGCCTGCTCTGGCATATATCAGGACAAGAGGTCACTAAATAAGTTCAGCCATCATAACAAATTATCCATAACCAAAACAGTATGAGAGCAAATCAGCCATGACCAACTGGTTCAGCCGAACAGCGATGCACAGTCCGCACAAACAAATATCACATCTTACTAACAAATACCTGCAGGGGTCTGGGGGGAGGGAGTGGGCTGGGGGGGGGGGTGGGGGGGGGTGACAGCAAATTTTATTTCGATTAAAAGTGAATTCTGAATGGAGAATCGAAGAATGAAGATGAGTCGGAGGATGTCAGCAGGAAGTAAAAATGTCAGAGGAAAAAAAAAAAAGAAGAGTGGGAGGAAGCGGGAGACTGAGAGATCTTTGAGACCACACAATGTCTGCTTTCTGTTTGTCTCATCAGTGTAGCACATCTTAAGACTGGAGAAGGACTCCATTGTGCAACCATCCAATGAGGGTTTTCAATCCAGAGCTGTAGAGGGACAGTTAGTGGCGAGACCATGCTGTGGAGCGCCACAGGAAGACAACTTATCAAGGTCGCTCTTCTGACCCCAGTTTCCTGCTCAACAGAATGACCGATTGTCTGAACGGGCTCGCATCCTAATTACTTTTCTCACACCCAGACACTTCTTGCTTCCATAGCTGGGCTTTTCATTGCAGCTTGCTTCACAAAACTCTCATTTATTCCTGTATTTAACTCCTCATTAGCATTTTGCTCCTTGCCTTCTCTTTCTTCTTCATAAGTGCAGGATGAATGTTTCTTCCATCGCTTCTTCTTGTCTTTCTACACTCTTAAAGTTTATCTGACCACAAGCCAGCCCTTCCTCGCTGCTTGTGGCAATGTTGCTTCCTGTGTCTGCAGTAGTTGGGCAAGATGGAGATCCTATTGCTTCACTCTTCTTTGTATGTCAGTCACACGAAAACACTTTAAGTTATGACCCACACAAGGCTACGTGTAGATTATTCTGAGTTAAATCATCCCCTAAGATTAGAAGACGGTGCTGTATGGTTGCTTTGATCAGCACAGATTAAATATGGTTAGCACTGTTGCCTACAGCAGGAAGGTTTGGCGTAATTCTCCTTCATAATGTCTCTGACCAAGGCACTGGCTTTGAACTGAAGTTGCCCAATGCATGTGGCTGCTTACTGCTCCGAATGCTCAACATTAATTAAATGCACTGACTGGATTTCCCAGCAGGGATCAATAAAAAATCTTTTGACCATACATGTATATATATGTGTGGCTATACAACATAAATCAGGGTTATAGTGTGTGTTTTTCCATACAGGTTTGCAGTAGTTATTTCAAGCAGAGAAATCCAAAAAACTGTTTTCTTTGCCAAAAATAGAGCGTCTTCTTTGTGGTTTCTGGTTTCTGGGTTCAGCTGAGCTCTCCAGCAGGGCTGCTGGTTTCTTGCCTGTAGCCTTCTGTTCCTGTTTTATCAAAGGTAAACTGTGTGACAATGTTTGTGTGTGTGTGAGTGTGAATACTTGTGTTTGGCAGTGAAAGTTTGACTTAGCTGTGATGTTAGAGTTAATGCCCCGACTGTGTGAGTGCAAACCGACATTAGGTCATGTGGCCGTGAATGGACTCTGAATGCCCAGAGTCGCTCTCACGCTTACATCCACCAAAAGCAAAAGCGTGAAAGAATGTTAAGAATGTGTGGCTTTGGCGTCTTCTACATGCTTTGGACAGTCTCCTTTGTGTTATTTACTGGTAGCGTGTTAAAACTGTTTCCATTGTACTGTAGATCTATAGAGAGCACCAGCCTCTATTTACAAATATAAACACACACACACACAAACACCATACGTGTTTCTGCCCCACTGTCTTAAACCAAATACATTTTCCAAGTGGACATTGGAAAAGGCGATTTTGGACCCTGAGGGCCCCGTCTTAATGAAAGGGAAATTGCTGCTGTGTGGGAGTGCTGAAACGTGAGGTTCTGCGAAAAATTAAAAAACCCATTAATAGTCTCCAGAGAAGCTAATGTTTTTTCCATCCTCTTCGGTGGTGTTTTTCCGTGTCAGACTGCAGAGACATTACGTTGGCAGGCAGCAAGGCTCTGCTCTGCTTTGCAAATATGCATGGAACAGGCTCTGCAGTGGCCCATTATCTTGTACCTGTGCCAAACGTGGGTGAATAGGACACAACGTTACACAAGCTCAGGCAGGTCTGCGCTCACACGTAGTGCAACTTCAAGGTAAGAATAGAATGCAAAAAAAATAAAAAATGCCACCACATTCCAGAGATGGTGCTTGTTTATTCAAGCCTTAAAAACAGCAAAACAGCCCAGAGTAATCCTTCATAATATTGCTAAAATCAAGAAATGGCATGGATGGACTGTTTTTACTGATCTCCTGCAATCAAGAATTCCAAACTGAGGAAAAAAATTATGTGGGAAAAATGTGAGAAAACTTGTGTTGGCACAGGTTTGATACAGATGGATATTTGCCTCATGTAGGAACACACAAAAAACAAGCTGACCTGCTACAGATAAAACATTAAACCATCAGATATAAGCACAAAGTAGTGTGGCAATTTAGCTCCTAATGAGGCATTTCTTACACAGTGGCATTGGATTACTTGCAAAGGCATGTGTTGTACTGAACAGAGGAAGTAGGGTCTGACCTAAGGGGCCCTATTTGGCTATGAGAACCAATGCAAAGCCTCCTGGGATATTTAGACCATGTCATCTCAACTGTTATGATTCCCACGAACTTAAGACACCAGTTTATAATTGTGAAAAGCAGCTGTGTGACTCCTAAATGCAGCTTGTACACACCAAAAGGATGAAAAAGTTCTCATGGACTTGAAATTAGACTGAATATATGTATATATATTTCAATTAACTATATCAAGTCGACAGACAGACAGACAGACAGACAGACAGACAGACAGACAGACAGATAGATAGATAGATAGATAGATAGATAGATAGATAGATAGATAGATAGATAGATAGATAGATAGATAGATAGATAGATAGATAGATAGATAGATAGATAGATAGATAGATAGATAGACTTCCTGTCCCAGTCCTGATAAGTTAAGTTAAGACAGTTAAAGTTTTTTCCCCTAAAGGAATCAGTGATGTTGCACTTTCTGTTTCTCTGAAACATGGAATCCAGAAACTGTTGTAAGCCCAAACAGCTCAGTGAGTCAGTCCTTTGGAATTTATTCAGAATCCAGTGTAAATAATCAACATTAGTTTTATTAATGTCATAAATATTACTGTCATTCGATATCCCAGCATTTTGATGCCATGAACACAAGTTTCCTGATCCACTCTAAGGGTAGGTAGTGGTTACCTGGGGGTTTACCCACTGTAAAATGGAAATAATTGCCAGATTATGCTATTTAATTTTCCTATTTCCAAGTAACACTGATTCACTTGGATCTACATAACTGTCAACAGGAGTTTGATGTACAAGGTAAAAACACCAACTCTCTGTTTTAAACTATCTGAAAAGTAAATTACTAGAAAAATTCTTCTTCAACAGAACTAAAAAGAAAATGAAAGAAATTGTACGTTGCTAGATTTTTCCCTTTGATGTATTTTCAAAAAACAATAGTCACTGGTGCTACAGGAAACTGAGAAACCCTACTGACTCTACTTGTTCTACGTCTTGTTACTGGACAGCTACTGTTTTCATAATCCCGCCTACGCCTGGGACAAGCAATAAATGGCCAGTAACCAGTAATTTTACCTGCAATTTGATGGTCAGAAGTTTAATTACTGGCCCTACAGACCAGCCAGCATCAGCAGTAGAAACTTCCACCCCTGAGAGCACAGAAAGACTAAAAGAGCAAACCATGCTGAAAAACAAAATTGTCTGGTTACAATGTAGATTTTAGCGCTCACATGAGCTTGTGTGTATGGCAACACAAAAAAATTACACGGCTGAGGAGTTTGGCAAATTTTGTCACCTCATCCATCTACTCCTTTTATTTACTAACGTGATAATTACATGATTACATTCGTGAACATGATTTCATGCTGGCACCGAAACTCCCGGTGAGGACCAGGATTACAATTCCCAGCTAAACTTTTAATTAGCAGGAAATATGTTTTGTGTCCACTCTGTTAGACTGGGCCACCCTGTAAGTGTGCGATGCTTCAACAGATCTGCCTCAGATCATCTCATGTGCCAAGTTCATGAATGATGTTTACGACAACTGTTAGTAACAGAGTTGAACTTGCTCTAAGCAGAATGTGGGTGGCAGCCATTCTGTTGAAACTGGAGTCATTTTAAAAGGACCTTCTACTCCTGAAGCAACCTCACCTCTGTGCCCAGTGAACGTGCTCCTCTAAAGCCTTTACGTGATTTCAGAAGGAGGCAGTGGAATCAGCTGGATTGGTAATGACACATAGTTCTTAGCTACATCGGTGAAAAATTAGAATATGCCAGTAAGATATTTAAATGTCAGGTAACCTGGCATTTTTTCTCTAATTGTTCTTATCGCTGACCCTAGTTTCACCCACGTGTATGGAAGTTTGTTTCTTATGCTATCCATAGGTCATAATTTGAGGTTATTATCTCAGAATTGCAGGTTAGGCGTCTCAAAATTTTGAGTTAAACATCTCAACATTTCTATGTACCAAGTAGGTTGAGTTAGCGATTCAAATTTTAAGAAAAGAACTTATCTTAAAATTTGGGCATCACACTATTCTCAGACACTTTTTCTTTAAATCAATACATAATCATTATGTTTGTGCCTGCTACTCTAATCAGTGATCCTTTCCACCTCAGGAGTTAGGTATATTCAGTTCAGTTTATTTATATAGCACCAAATCGCAATAAGAGTTGCCTCAATGTGCTTTATATTGTAAGGTAAAGATCCTACAATAATACAGAGAAAACCCCAACATTTAAACGACCCCCTATGAACAAGCCCTTAGCAACAGTGGGAAAGAAAAACTCTCTTTTTAACAGGAAGAAACGTTTGAAAGAATCAGGCTCGGGCAGGGGCAGCCATCTGCTGAAACTGGTTCTGGCCTGTAAATAGCTATAAAAGATGCTCCTGCTTTCACATCTACTGCATGTAGTGGGATATGTTCAGTAGGCAAAATGCCACTGAGGTGATTAATGTGTTGCATTCATTGTTTCCTGTGTCCTTTTCTCTCATTCCCACTGGAAACTAACATGCGCCTTAAATGTAATGAGCTCAAGAAAGAACCAGAGAAAAAGAGCACACCCAGACGATTTGCTGAGATTCTCTTCACAAAGACGCTCTGTTTAGCTGCCTTTTAGAAACTATCATGTGAATATTGTAACTGCTTCATGATAAGAGCTCATTTTATCCCCAGTGAGTGCTCAGCAGTAAGCCCTCAGTGACATTCCATCAGGAGACCTTGATAAACAGGCCAAGACAAACAGCGCCCAGTTAGAACCATCTTTCTCTCCTCTCCTCCCCTGTCCTTGATATCAGACATGATTGGTGAGTCTGGCTGCAGCAGAGAGCATGGGAAATCCCATTGGGGGGAAATTCTTTATCTTTATATGGTCTGGTGTAGTTTCTCCTCTGAATTGATGAGCAAAGTGAATTTGTAAAGGCAAAGGTGAAGTGATTGTTAGCTTATCTTGGTGCATATGCCACTCAGCATTTTTCTCCCTTTGCTTGGTGAGCACAAGATTAAGTATACCATTAAGTAAAGTGTGTGGATGAGTTGGTACCACCTGTAAGGCTGGACCACAATAAGAGCAGAGCCCAGGTTAAATGAGGCAGGGAGCTATTAGCGAGACGTTCTTCATAAAGCAAAGAGAATAAATGTGTGCACCATCTGCAGCCAGCTGCTTCGCCTCCTCTCACCTTTTACTGCAGACACATGGGGAATTACCTCATCGGGAACACAGCACTCTGCTGATACAGCCTCTGATTCTGGCCTGTAAATAGCTTTGTTGTCCTGGTTAAAGCCTCTCTAATGGATTCAACTTTTTGTTGAGTTAGAACATGAGTCCCATGGTATCTAACAAAGTACTGGAATGACTATAGGTCTGCGCTTCCTACACGCTATCAATTTATCTTTTATTTATTATACCCATCTACAACCACCATCTCATGTGCCCATTTCTAATGAAAATAAATGAAACCACATTCATTTGCTTTATAGGAGAGGACGCTTAAAGTGTCCTTTAACCGACCGGACTGTGGAGATTTATTATCAGTGTAAGGAAACTGAAATAATGATGGCAGAATGTGTTCCAAATGTCTCTGGGAATTTAAAATAACCAATGAAAGGTATACATAAGAGCAAGTAGAGTTTGGGTTTTTATAACTTCTTTATTTTCAACATATTAAAAATGGGAAACAGTCATATAAAAATAAAGTGACTCTGAGGATTGTTCAGTCTGTACATGGCTCCACACGAAAATGGATGTCAGATGTAGCTGATAATATTTTTGCAGATTATAGGCTGCCGGCTGCCTGACTTCATGAGAGCTGCAAAGCGGTAGAAGTCCGCATCAAGCTCATTAATGCACGCGTGCGACTGGTGGAAAAACGGAGCTTTGGACTGTGCTGCCACAACCGGACAGGACAGACGTTTTGCAGCATTGTCAGTTCTGTTAATCTGAGATTCAGTGGATCTCATCCTCACTTTGTCCTCCACACTCTTAGACAGTCCAACTAGTTTCCTCCTCATATTGACGAAGAAGGCTTTTCCCAGCCTAGGCCTTGAAGTTGGCTTCAGGTTGGTAGGCTCTGGACATTCTGGCAAGTCCATCCAGTTCTGTATGAGATCTGCAAAGCTGTTGTCACCTAAAACCAGAGGTTGGCGGTTGCGCCCTCTGGTCAATAAAGAGTTTGTCCAGTCCTCTGGGTCACTGGCCTCAAATGATGTCCATGTCTCCAGACAAACGTCGGAGGTGGATTTGGGGCGAATACGTCCGCTTGGTAATCTTTGTGTGCGCGTGCAGGCTGAAGATGACACCCGCACATTCCTGGTCCTCCTCAGATATACTCCATCATCCTGCCACGAGGCCTCGGAGTAGCCTGAATCAAACTCCAGACTCTTGTGACTGCTGGGAGAGGCCGTGCTCAGCCTGAACCCAAACCGGCTGCTGGAGTCGTCCTCATCCTCTTCCAGAGGACTCGCCAGGCAGCAGGCAGAGTCGTAGGTACTGGCTGTGCTGGCATCAGACATCCGCAGGCGTGCGCGTTGCTCCCGTTGCAAAGCTCGCTGCTGACAAGCGCGTGCCAGTGCCGAGTGTTGGACTAAGGCTGGGAGTTGAGCGCTGATGGGAGCAAGGGGGCGCCTGGCTGCAGGGCAGCTTTTCCAAGGTTGTTTTAAATCTTGCAGTGACCTCATCATATACTGCATCTGCTCCCGTAGGCAGTCACCGGAGTCACTTAGGCAAAGCTGCAAAGAAAAGACAAAGAGTGTTAAGAAGTTGGCAATAAGTCATATGATATGGAGCATGAATAAAGCTAACAAAAGATGATGACTGGTAATCATTAGTCCTTTTTAAATGGAGTGCTGGGTAAAGGTAGGAACAGGAACTATTTTTGGGACATGTTCAAACTTGCTTGGAGTACATTTCAGCCTATGAAAGCACATCTTTTCCTATTGTAATCTTTAAGGTCAGCTGACCTGCTGTTCAAAGAGTGCAGTTCTTCAAGAAGCCAATTTCAAAAACAAAGGCTATATGTTTGTCCGTTAATTCACTGAACCACACCAACAACTAGAGTGAACGCCCTAATTTCATTGACTCAGAAATGATTCAACTGACAACCCAGACAAATGTTATTCCAGAGAGACAGAGACGTCCTGCCCAAAGTGAAGCGATCTGCACACAAAAAGTTGATTTTGGCTTAGCTACAGGGGTCCTGTCTCTTTAAGGGTGCAACATGCCTGCATATAAATTTTACCAGGGTAATATTCCTGCTTCCTCTCTGACTCAAGGAGCGGATTGGTCAGAATCAGCCAGTGAACAGTGGTGTCTCACTCAAACTTAAACAAGAGATCATGTGATAGTGAGTAGAGTTTAAGAGTAGAGGTGATGGAGTAGCAAAAAAGGAAAAGTGGGGTCTCATTTTTTTTAAAAAAAACCCACTTTAAACCCACTTTAATTCATAATCCTATGAAAGGATAAGCAGTACAGGAGGAGACCTGACACAGTCCAACACCAGCCACCACAACTGCAAGGTAATTGCAGGATTCTTGTCAATACAGTAACCTCTGAACCTCTATGATCCCTCATCTCCTAGTCTACTGCAGAATTTGACCCTGTTGCAAGACCTTCTGCCCCCATTTTGCTTTTTATCATAACTCTGCAAGCTGCTGCACAAAACGTAAGGAAGTAAGGAACGTGCACAGGAGGATTATCAGCACGTATATGAAGTATCGGACATGTTCTATCACGCAAATCAAGCGACGTCCCAGTTAATGAAAACAGTGAATGTCTGGTAAACAGTTAAACTTCACCTTGTTTTTATGTGAGGACAGAATGAACTCTTATCATTGTTAGGGCAAACCAATGCTGTGTGCAAAACCCACGATTTAACATGTTCCACGCGTGGAAAGACTGACTCTACTAGTCTATTCAGAATATACTAGAATGGTTTTGGGGTTTACACTTTTATAATAAAATTAATATAAAGCAAACTTACCATCTCTTTTCCTTTCATCTGTAAAACTTAATATCTGCAAGAAAGAAAATGATGGAGTGGATTTAATGCAGCGCCCCACAGACATGAAACCCCTCATAACTAATAAATAACACTTCGTGAAAGTATATAATAACAAGAGTTTAGGCTACACAGCGCTTACCTTGAACGTGACAGCTTCGTCCCATTAAGAGAAAATTGTCCCGATTCGATCAAAGCAGTCGCGGGATTTAGTGTCCCCAGTAAGGAGTCAGAACCTTTCGGCTCCAGTCGCTTGATATGCTGAGTGAAAATTTCAGCCCCCTTGGCCTCCTTTTACAGCTCCGCGCTCTGCAGCCAGTTACAACCACTCGTGTCTGAATGAGCCAATCAGGGCGCAGGATGCCCGCAGAGCTCATTTGCAAAACAGCAGGAGAGAAAAAAAAGATACTTCTGTAGAATAGCACCCCCACAACTCAATTCAGATTTTTTTAAAACATACCCTTCATCACAAAACACCGTTGTCGTGTAATGTTTGAACGCAAAGACCTGGGAAGATTTAACCCAGACCTAGAGATTGCTTTAGTGGGCCTGTAGCATTTATAAATGATGTTATGAGATTATGAGAGATAGGAAAAGTCTTTCTTTCTATCGCTCCCAGAAATAATAATTACAATTCAGCTTTTATTTCATTTTAATTCACTTATTTTGTTGAAAAGGCGATCATAAAATCGTTTTCTGGCTTCAGAAAAACAAATTAAACAAAACGGCAAATAGTAGAAGTTTTAAGAAGCTTCTGGGGTTTTTTTTTTTTGGTCAGAGCAAACCCCTAACTTATCAGATGGTTAAAAAAAAAAAAACTTTCTTTCTTTTTGACTGCGACTGACTGACTGCTTCATATCCCCTGTGATGCATTTATACGTAATGAAACACTTTTCATTGTGTTTCCTTTCCTAGCCCCTTTTTTCTTTCCCACATGAGTGTTTTAACCCCTTAGCGCTCTTTTTCAGGTTACTTCTAATTTTTGTGGTGCTTGTTCAATTGGTGGCTCATTGCACTCTCATCCATTTATTCAGAAGCAAAGTAAGTGCCCGAGTGTAAATGTAACTGCATGCCACCACCACAACAGTCATTTGGCACCCCACCTTCCATTCAAAATAATGTGTATGCAAATCCAATGGGCTAAGGCATGCATTGAGTTGTTGGTCTTTGGAGAATGATCCTGATGGCCCACTGTTCATGTGCAGATTAGTGCTCACAGCAAGCCGCAGAATAGCGGAGCCAGTTTACCTGTTCCAGAGTTAGATTTCTACGAAAACATGGCTTTGTGCATGAATCTATCTACCTGTGTTTGTGTGCGTGTGTGGCTCTGAATCTGCCATCCAGAAAAAAGTGAATTGTCCTGACAATCTAATCCTCACACGACTATAAATGGTTCATTTTATAGGCTACTATCTGAGTGCAACCTGTAGGTTTTAAAGAACGCCAGGCTTTTAGCAATGGGAATTATTTGTTCCCCCCCAAAATAAAAAAAAGACTCCCATTATCAGTGGTTCCCCTTAAGAGTCCTTCTGTGTCCACCACCCATCCCATACACTTTACAGGATGAATTAAGTAATTAACTACACTGTGCTTTAAATGGAACTGTTATTATTACCTTTCTTCTGAGCAATGCTGCTCTCCTAAGTACCTAATGGACTGACTTATTGTACAAGCTGATACTTAAGCAAATCTGACTATCCCCAATCAGACCAGAGATGAACTGCTTATTATCTTCATTATAGTCAATGTTCAGTTTTCTCCTGTCATTTCAAATCACAAATGTTTTAGGATTTATGTTCATTATGGAAGCTGCTCGAGTAACTGAGTCAGGGCACAAAATATAAACTTTTAATTCACTTTTAGGTCCTGCCGGAGGCTTTCCAAATTCTTTTATTTTAAACCGGAGCTACATTCAAGTGCTTAAAGTTGTTGTTCAAAGATCAGGGGGACACTTAATTTAACCAGATGTTGATCTTAGCAGATTAAAACAGAAAGCTATATAAAAAAATAATCAAAACATCTGCTAAAATGGCCTAAAGTCATATATAAAACATCGCAAACACACAATACACAGTTATTCTTTTCAAGCTTTAGGAAATGTGTAGTTTTATTCTTTAAAAAAAGGCTAAGAGGAACTTCTTGTTTCACTTCTGGGCACAAAATGATTCATTTTATTCTTATACGGGCCTAATATGCACTGTTAAGTTAGCTTTTGTCAGTCTTTATGGGGTGAGGATGATTCATATACACTCTTATTGTGTGTGACATGGAAAAGCAGAGAGCCAGAAAACATAAAACTCTAAGATGGCAAGATCAGTCAAGATTTGGTGATGTGCGTGTGTGTGTGTGTGTGTGCGTGTTTAAATAATTTCCCAGCCATTGTTTCCATCATAAATGTTCAGCCCACAAGTTCACAGTTATTTTGTGGTTCTTTATAATTCCCGAAGAGGAATGAAAGCTCTCTTCCTGCTGCTGGCTGGTTGTAAATCATTGGATCAGAGTGACAACAAAAGGTTCAAAATGTAAATGAAACGATCAGTCGTTTTTAACACCTCACCTGCTGTTTACATTTCATGAATAGATGTCTATGCAAATCTGAATGACGGATTCATCCAGACAGTTGGGGAGCAATCCAACATTAGCGTATGAGCATTTGCAACAGATGAGCACTTAAAATAAAACTGAAATAACTGGTGACTCCACAGAGACTTTGACATCATACCTGTTCATTAAAGGACCTACTGTGTGCCTGAGACTTCACCCTGCCTTCATTCACAGAACTGGAGCGCCCTCTGGAGAAAATACTTTGCAAGGGAAACTGGCTTGAAGAGTATCAAAGGGTCATGCTGATTTTTCTGCATGCAGCTAACAAGCATTTTTACATTAACAACCCTGTCAATGATAAATTCCTTTACTAAACCTACAGCAATGCAAATATGCAATATAGCATTATGAATGTCAGTATTATTATAGCTGTGCTTTATAGGCCATAAAAAGTCTAAAGCTTTGTCACAACTTCCTCCTGAAGGATCATTTCAGGAGGAAGTCACAGCTTTGTTAAGACTGTATTATTAGTATGCCACAAGCTAATGTGAACTTTTTGCTGTTTTCTATTCCCACCTTATCATGCTCATCGATAACAATATCCCAGACATTTTCATGTGCAGGTAAACTGAACGTTGCCGCTGCCATTTGCTAATCAAAAAATCTGAGTGGTGAAGTGTTTATGCAGTCAGTTTTCAATAAATAGCAGATGCATCTGACTGTGTGGTTTTTAAGACGCAACATATTTCTCTAGACCTGCAAAGTACAATGTAAACCTTTTCTCCAAAACAGTCTCATCTACTTCTATAGTTTCCCCTGTAGAAGCTACAATCTAAATGTACTATATATGCTATATAGCAAGAACAGCTGCAGGAAAAAGAAAACAAGACATTTTCTGTTTCCTGCCAGTGTTAAATGCTTTTGGTGGTGATAGTTTTGTTAGAGACTGACCAAGAAAGTTGAATAGTCTGTAAATATTTGTTGATCAGCTATTATCTCTATATGCATGTGTCCACCAGATGGCAGTCTCGGTGTTTTTAAAATTCGTGCATTCCTCTTGCATCAAACAGAAGACATTATTGAAGCAATAAAAAGCTGCATATAGCAGGTCTCTTACTTTCAAAGTAAGAAGTCTTCCTCCTGTAAATGAAAAGAAACATCAAGCATAAGCAAAACAGTTTTTAACACTTGTGTTTAACCTGTGAATGCCTAGTGTTGTATATTTGAGACACGCAGATTTTTGTTTTTGAGACTTCTACGACATCAGAGAGATTTTCCCCCTGAAAAATCTAAATTAATAGAACAATAAATTTTTCAGCTTTTTTTTTAAGGCAGATGTAGCAAATATGATAAAAAATGAAAACTCATGGCAATAAAATGTACTTCATTTTTTAAACAAATTTGTCAGACGGTTCCATAAACTCCTGGCTTTCTGGCAATCATTTCATGGTTCAGGTTTTAAAGGGCTAATGCAGCACTCCTTTAGTCTTTTTTGGTCTAATATAAGGAGTAGCTTATGCCAAACAGATATGCATGTTTACCAACACTGACTGTTGTACACATTACTGTGCAAAAGTACTGTAAGCCCTCGTTTCTTTGTATTTTGTTTGGGAAATGGGTGCAGCGATGTTCGCGATTGGAAACCTATAAATACAGTACATCAGTTCATCTTCCAACAAGCTTAAAAAAAACATTCTTTGGTTTATTTTTCAACACAGCCTGAGGTCTCTAAGTCAAGCTTTCTTGCAATTTCTGTAAGTAGTCTTCAGGAAAAGTTTTGCAGGCTACTTGAAGGACATTCAAAGCTATTTTTTAGATGTTGGCTGCTTTTGTTCTGTTCTTTGTCAAGACGAGCACACACTGGTTCAGAGCAATTGAGGTCCGGGCTCTGAGGAGGCCAATCCATAACCAATAGTTACACATATTTTCTAACCAGGTAATCTTTTACCAGATCTGGGATCACTGTCATGCTGAAAAAAGAAGCCAATCCCAGTACGACACTTTCCAGATGATATTGCACAGCGGGTTAAAATCTGATGGCATTTTCTTCTGTTCATAATAGCGTCACAATTTTGACAAGATCCCCAACACCACTGGCTGTGTAGACACAACACTGGTTGATACCTTGAATTTACTGCTTGAATAATTCATTGGTCAGTGTTAAAAAAAATCCTCTGAAAATTAGTCAGTGACAAAGACTGGAATGAAAAAACAAAAAACAAAAAAACAGCCAAATGTGCAAATGAAAACTTTGAAAGACCTCCAGAAAGCCCCAAAGCCCAGAGAACTATTTAATCAAGCGCACCTAAAAAAAATATTACAAGTCAGTCACCTTGGAAGCAAAATAAAGGGGGGTGGTTCAAGACTTTTGCACAGTACTGTAGCTGTGTTACAGTTCACTACATTTGCCAGCTTTTGATCAGCTGCTCTAATGCTAAAGTCAGTCATCTGTGGAGAATTTAATGCCAGGAGCATTCTTTGCTTTTACCATGTCCAATTGACATTGATGAACACAAAGATATGTATTACTGGAGTTTAGTTCTTCCTCCGTGGCTGAAACCATCTAATCAAAACCTGCTTAGCCATGATATTAAAAACAACCCTTCGGTTATTTTACTGGTGTAAAACCATCATCCCCCTGTTTGAATCATCTGTACAAAAAATATAGTATCAAAGCTCTCAGTGAACATTTTATTCAGTTATCACCTGAAACATGAACTGGCAGCAATATTAATGTAACACAACAGACAGGAAACCCCAATATACCAAGTCTGGTGATGTCTACTTTTATTTAAATTAAATCATAAAGGAATTTTTAAAGCATTTTATTATTTACCAAAAACACTAACCTCTTTACGGAATTAGATTTTTGTCTCTCATTAACAATCACAATACTACTCAGAGATTCTAGGCAGCAGAGCACAGTAGGTCAAACAGTTCTGAAAGCATTTCTAAGAAATGGTTGTAAACAGAAGTCAAGGCACAAATATACTGCAACAGACATGGAAATGATACTATAAAAGTGAAAGAATGTTAGGTACACACATACTTTAAATATTGTTTAGAATTGAGCCACAATTTCCCCCCAGCAGGTGAAGCCATTTTTTATTTTTTAGCTTTTTAATTTTTTTTCCTATTTTTTTTGTTTTTGTTGGAATGTTACATACTTTGTGTGGATTACAGAGCTAATATTTGCCAAGTTGAGTCATGCAGAATATATACTTTTTGCTATGAATGATGAACTGATGTAAACATTATAACAAAAGCACTTTTTTTATGAATCATATTTTATGTCCATGCCTGTGCTTCAGCTCTTAAAAAATAAGCATCGTGTGATTAAAAGGTTAATAATTTGCACATTGGAATTTCTAAAAGTAAAATGAATGCATATATATATATATGCAAAAGAAAACATTTCCCTCCTCTAGTAATTGAAAATAAAGAAAAAAAATAAAATAGATGTTGATTTTTGTGGTCATAGCCCAAAGAGTTAATAACACGAGCAACTGGATCAGCAATTGTTGAAAATCTGCAAGGCTCGTCGGGTTTTCAGTCTCTTAGGTGTCTTTTTAAAAAGCAGATCAAAGCATAAATCGTGGTTGGCCAGTGCAGTCATTCATGATCCGTGTATAATCCCCCATCGCTATGGTCAGAGCGGTTCAAGTAATCCTAATAGAAACACAGAAAACAAACAAAAATATCTCAGTCATTTTGGTTTATGAATCCACATGGCTCTTAGTGACTTCAAGTCCTTTCTTCTTTTGACTCACCTCGACTCTCAGACTGATTTTCAGAAAAGGCCACAGTCCTTCAGGTTGTTCTTGATGATGACATCGGTGACGGCATCAAACACAAACTGCACGTTCTTGGTGTCAGTGGCGCAGGTGAAGTGGGTGTAGATTTCCTTGGTGTCCTTCTTCTTGTTCAGATCCTCAAATTTGGTCTGGATGTAAGTCTGGGCCTCCTCGTACGTGTTGGGGCCTGAGAAAAGTTTCAGGAGAGCTTAATCAGTGTGGAAAAGAAGTCAAATCTTTTTGCTGATAGGCAGAGACAGTTTCACTTGGCACTCATCCAAATCGACTCATTTCCAGCAATTCCTCCAAATCAAGTATTATTATTTCCTTATCCTGCATTGTAATTGTGCACCTAGTTGCAACTTGCACCTTTATGAATGGGCAGTCTGTTACATTTAAGTCAAAGAAGCCCCCGTTTTACTTAAGAACCCCGGGGAATGTTGTTTGCACTTTTCCTTTCTCACATGTAGCAGACGAGAGGTTACTGCCTGCTTCTAAAGAGTTCTCAAGTGAAGGATTTTCCTGATTAGAGCACGCAGCAGGAAGGACACATGGAGTGCATTTGCTTACACTGTACCAACGTGAATTTTTTAAATTTCATATTTTCATTAAAAATGGGTGTGCCTTTCTTGTGCAAAAACAGTACGCTCATTTCTGGCTTAGTGGAAAGCAAGTAGGGAGGAGGGGAGTATAATTTGCATCCAGAAGTTTTAAAGAAGATTTTGGGAAAGTGTTCTGAAAACACCTTCAGATTTTGTTTTCTAAAAAGTTGCTCATTTCTGACACATGAATGGACTGATAATGCACAAGAAATACAAACTGGGGCTAGATTTTGTTTCATAATTTCATGAAAAATATGGCTTGGCAAGTGAAAACAAGTGCAAGTCTCAAAACAGGTTTTTTATGTTTATCATTCTACACAGTTGCAACGTTATCACTGGGCTTGCTGTAAAGAATAAACACAATGACAAATGTGTTTATGATTGTGTTTGTACTGAGGCAGTCATACATACCAGTGTACTCAGGGAAGCAGATGGTCAAAGGGCTGTGAGCAATCTTCTCCTGAAACAGGTCCTTCTTGTTGAGGAACAGGATGATGGACGTCTCTGTGAACCACTTGTTGTTGCAGATTGAGTCAAAGAGCTTCATGCTTTCATGCATCCGGTTCTGGGTGGGCCGGGCACAAATGCAGAGATAAACAGATTATTAGAGAACACTACGAGACCACACAAAGGAAATGAGTTCACTGAAACCTCGGCCCTCCTTCCAGTTCTTTTCATTTTCGTGGGACTGGACTCCAATGTGAAGTTCAGCAACTGTTTTCTAAGTGTTTACTCACCATCTCCTCATCCTCAGCTAGGACCAGATCATAAGCACTCATGGCTACACAGAAGATGATGGCTGTGACTCCCTCAAAGCAGTGGATCCACTTCTTCCTTTCTGACCGCTGGCCTCCAACATCAAACATCCTGTACAAACAAACGCAGTGTAAACATATTCCTATGAGGTGGATGGGACTCAGCAATGAAGGAAACATTTTTAGGTCTCTCGACCTAGTTTCCCACTTCTACCTCTCTTCAGGCCTCTGTATTTCCCTGCCTCCTGAAGGCATTTCAGCACAGTGCAGCTGCACCGGTAACAAGAAGACTTAAGGATGACGCATGGTGCGGAAGGTTTCTCACTAAGATTATGTATAATTTATTCATGAAGATGGAGAGGACTTGGATGCACTAGTGAGGATGCTCATCTCGACTGTGCCAGACTCAATATTCCTTCTTTTCAGCTTCTCAGAAGATATAGTTGACCGTTTGTGACATCTTAAAGCAATACTCATATTATGACAGTATTCTTCCTGCTGAGCAGAATTTGATTCGCTACAGCAGCACTTTGGCTCTCCCAAAACAGCCAGCTTTGTGCCGACTGAAGCAGGGATCTTTAGAACAGTGACACACTTTACACTGTTTACACCACCAGTGTGCTCATCCACAGCACTGCTCCCATAGGTCATATATATCATACACCCCAGCACAAAAGAGACTGGATTAGGTAAACACGTCTGCATGGATTTGGTTAATTTCCTTTACAAAGGATTACTTTATATATCGAGGCACGAGTGTGATGCCTTCCACATGGGAGCCACACACTGACACGCTTATTTTCAGTAAAGTCTGAGTGAAGAGGTGTTGAATATTTTACAAATACTTTCCCCTGTTGTTTGAGTACTGTGCGCATCAGATATGAAGTATAATGTGGTTGTGTGTGGTTATAGCAATGGGGGTAACACCACTAGCAATAATCACAAACAAAAACATTTCTGAGAAGCATGGCTAGAAATCAGTGTTCAAATTTCCAAAACAGCAACAGTTTGCATTCCTGCAATTCTCTCACTGATGTGTATAATCCTGCAATGGCAACTATTCAGTCACTCAAATCCCACACGTTCCCACAGTTTACTCGCAATCACTGATATTGATCTTTCTGCTCATCACTGAAGGTTTTCCCCTCTTTTTTTTTTTACCCTATGAATCGTAAGTAGAAATGTGGCATTACAGTAATGGATGGCATGAGCTGTTAAAGGTTAAAATAATACTAATAATAATGGCCTCAATTGTTCAAATGAACTGGAAAATAAATAAATGTTTTCCTTTCTGAGAATTTTATGACTTTCAGTAAAGAAGAAACATTGTGTGCTGCAAAGAAGCCACAACAGTTACAGTGCAAATATAAAAGCATGATTCATAAGCCCATAAACACACTTTCTTGGCTGCTTTGGCAATATTCAAAAAGTTACTAGAAGTGGTGGAGCCCAAACTCTTTGAGGTCATGTATATAGAGTCACAACCTGACTTACTTGACTTAAGCCTTTATCAGTGAGGAATCATTCACAGTTACTTTATTTGCATTATAACAACTGAAAAAGCTAAATAATTAAATAGCCGCTGAAAATGGTCCTCGGGAACACAAGATTTTCAGTGTGACATGCACATTATGGACCTCTACACAGAACCTTTTGATGACAACTTGTAGTCAAAGCAGTAAACCATCATTTTCTAAGAAAGGCGTTTTTATGTGCATATTAAATAGAGCTTAAAGTGACATTATAAAGCCTGGAAGATCAGATTAGACTTCAGTGCTTTTGTTCAGTCATTTTTTGTTTACATTCACAATTGAATGTTATCAATATGTAAATAAGAATGCTCAGCGCAATCACAAAAATGCAGCACTACCCCTCAGCCTACTAATACACACACACCTATGGTATCAATTTAAAAATCCTGCATTTACAAGATTGTCTTAAAACTTGACCTCGAGGTCAAGGTCACCAGGATTTGAACTCGTCCGACCTTTAGCAGCTGCACCCAAGGTATCAATTTCAAGCCTCATTTTTTGAGTTATCACATTTACAAACTTGCATATCCACCTGCCCGCCTGCCCAGCGGTTTGACGACAAACCCCATCATCTGTTTATAGCTGGGGGGTAAAATGTAAAGGTGATGTGTCTCATGCTCTACGATTAACTGTATTATTAGATAAATGTTAAATTCCTGACTCATCAAATTCATGTCTTTTAGTTAGCATGCTTAAACAATTATTCACTTTTGATGTTTAAACAGTTGGGTGGGGGGGAGCAAAAAAAGTTACAGGTTACAGCCTAATGTATCTTTTTTAAATTTCGAATTTTGTTTCATAAAATTAGCTTAAAGAGCCGAGAAAAACAGTAAAAGAAGTCTTACTTGAAGTGCAGGTCCTTGAAGGTGAAATGTGTTTCCACAATGCCTGTGGTCTTGACTCGAGTCCGCAGCACATCTTGCTGTGTGGGGATGTAGTCTGGCTTGGCTATCCTCTCCAGGTCATTAAGGTAGCTGATGGAAGGATACAAACACATTACTATTTATCAACCTTGGAGCATCCTCCTCTAACCTAACAAAGGGTGTTTTATCTTGAGATACTTTGTTGAGGTAAGATGTGAGAGAATGTTCTTTCTGGTTCAAAGCCCCATCTGTTCCTGGAGACAGACGTGAGACATGTCTCATGCTGGCAGTAACAGCACCGGCAGCACATTGCTGTCTAAACACAGACGAATTTATGATCGTATTACATGCGTTGACATCCTGTCAGAGAACGCCACAAGACTGCTTGTCCTTTACAGTTTCTATCTACCCAATTGAATTTAAAAACAAAACAAAAAAAAACCCAGTCACGAATACTTAAGATGGACATAATGGGCTTTTCCTAACTTGAATTTTAATTGCAGACAATTAATTTCACTATAGGGATCAATTAATAGCATCTTAAATGTAACATACACAAAATTGCTCTAAACCAACTGAAAAGTTTTACAAATAATATTTGAAGCTTGCTTTAAAATGCCGCAAATGTCGCAACCTGCGGTTAGTAAAAGCTCAAGTTTCTTCTCATCAAACATTCAGCAATCATCAAATAATGCTGTATGATCAGCAGCTCAAATACAAAATTCTGCTGAGACACTGAGATCTTAGTCTTTAAACAGACACTAGCACAAAGGGACAGTGTCTTTTGTTTATCTCATCTTATCTCATAAACTACACAGAAAGAGCTACAGGGCGAACAATCTGTCCATCTTTTAATGCAGTATTCAGCTGCATAAAAAAAGAGTTACTGTGCAAGTGTTGGAACTTAATTTAATCTCCAACAACACCACAACCCAAGTGTAAATATTTGAGCTTTCATACCACTACTCATTCAGCATGCCTGACAGTGTAATCATAATCCCACTCAGCCCAGAGAGTGGTTTAGGCTGCTTTTGGAGTTCATACATCAGATTTAAGAGTGTTTGGTTTGATCATTGTGTTTATAAATCCTGTATATTCATAGAATTTGGTTCTTAACTGCAGTTGTTCTTTGGAAGGTTAGTGGCTTTATATTGTCACATTTATTACACAGTAGTTTAAGACACCTGTCACAAGGCTACAGTAGAGTGTAGAGTGGCAGACTAGAAATATTGCTGCACTCATAACAATTACAACACAAAGAAAAAACAGTTTATTGACAACCACGGTTACTTGATTCTTGAAGCTGATATTAACAGTTCAGAATATTGTAAATAATGAAACTGGAGCTGTTCTGCTGAGAAGACTGTGTACTGACAAAACTTCTAAAATACGTCAAGCATCTTTTACTCAGAGTAAAATATGTGTGATAGACCAATACTGACCCAGCTTATGTATATAGACGTGGATGAGAGAAAGTAATAACCTTAGGGGTAAAGCCTCTTTTTAAAAAAAAATAAAGAAGAAAAGAAGAAGAAAAGAAGAACAAGAAGAAGAAGAAGAGAAGATCCAGGGTGTGGAAGAAGAGAGGCCTCGGTTAATGTGCGCTGTGCCATTTTCTTTCTCTTTTATCTCCTCCTTTTCTTTCTCTCCCTCTCAGCAGGTGCTCAGATATGGATTATGGTCTTGTGCCAGACTCATTTGGTCCTCAACCTACTCACTCTGCTCTCTATAAAAGCAATGATGAAACACTGTAGTGTCCACTCCCAGAGGTGCTAAATGTGAGGCCGTGTTAGCAACATGTTTCAGGGTCCCCTCAGCTTTAACAAGGGCGATGAACACGAGACTGAGATGTTATGATTATACAGGCCAACACAAACACAGAACAATATTATTCTCCCTGGATGCTAAATATCACCTGGAAGCACTTAGCACTACACTGAAACCTCACAGCACAATCTGGAGGTGTCATCGATCAAAGTGTCATTATCGAAGGGTTTCTATTTAAACAGAAAGCAGTGCTGTTAATTGCTGCTGAAGCTTGTAGGGATATAGTGGTTAACAATGCTCTCTATTCCCCAAGACTCCCCCGACGTGGACGTGATAACCACCTCTCACCGGTAGCGTCTCGCATTTACCTCATTCTCTTCCCATTATTACACCAGTAGATTAGAGCGATGCAGCCAACAAATGGGGCACTTAACTGATAAGGGTCATTGAGCTAATTAAGACCTGCAGAGAGACTGAGCTCGACTCTGTTGTCCGTATAAGGCAAAGCCACTGATAAAATTAAACACTGTCTTCAATATTAATTACCATTACTGTTCCCTGCGCAAGCTTTGTCAGTGTTTGATGTGATGAAGTAGAGAAATATAAGACAATATTAAACATAACAAAGAGGAATCTAATAACAAGAAAGGCCAAACTAAAAAAGCAAAACAAATGGAAAGTAAATTAAATAAATAAATAAAAAAATACAAGTAGAACAAAAATAACAAAAGGTTTGGATATTGGGGATTAACCTACTTATAGCAGTAGTTTTAAACTTTAGCTCTGAATCTGGATTAAGGAATGGTTTCATAAATTAATTAAACATGTTTGTTTTTTTTAAACGCCTTACAGTGCCAGATACGCCCACAAATGTCTTCTTGTTCTTTCCACTCCCAGGTTATTAAGGCACTTACTAGGCTGCAGAGTCGTTTAGCTGGTACTCTCGGGCCCGTGTGAAGCAGCTCTGGACACCGCCATCAGCCCACAGTCGTTGGATGATGTTGGACAGGTCCTCTGGCAGGGTGCCCTGCTCTTCTGCCGCTCCTGACAGCGCAAAAAGTTGGCGAGCATCATCCTAAGGCAAAAAAACCCCCAAAAACCCCAAAACAAAACATACACATCAATATATAAAAATGCATTTATTCTTATTTTTCTTCATGAAGGAACAGACTGATAAGTCTAACACTGCAGGACTTTGCTTTCACATAGCTTCCATTGCATTTGTAGTTTGCATGGAAAAATAATCCTGGCTCAAAATACATTTTATAATTACGAAACATAAGATACTAACTTCATTAGTTAAATCAGAAAAAATATTATTACAGTAAAAGCATCAATTACTGAACCACAGAATTATTTTTTAAACCAATTAAGAAAACTGAAACTTGTGTTTATTGAAGCGCACAGCCAAGATTCCCTGGGTTAGTGATATTCTGATTAAAATCAGTTATTAAATTTGGTAACTGGTTATATGCCACTGCCACAGAAAAAACAAACAAACCTGCTGTTATTCCACGTATTCTGTGTGTGCTTATGGTAATTTTGCGTTTTAAAGACTGATATCTTGATCGGCATCAATTAGAAATAGCACAAACTACAACCCCTACACACTTCTGGTTTCATAACCGGACAACTTCTTTTTCTTTCCACATTACGTAACTTGAATTTCCTGTAACTGTACGACCTTCAAACAAGTCAATCAACAGGCTCGGGTTAATGATTCTCACGGCTTCATCCAGGCATACCCACAAAATGATGGTAAAAGTACGTGTATACTTGAATTTTCCCTCTCTCTCTGTCCTCTGTGTCAGTGTCCTGCTGCTCACCCTTACCCCTCGCAGTCAAGTTTACGGGAGGTAAACAATATTCTGGATTACGAAAACTCAAATCCCTCAGTGATGATTCAAAACAGGTATGTTTTTAGTGAGCTCAGCAACACACAGACATACAAAAGAGTTCTGTGCACTCTAAATCTTGTGAATGCTTCAGTGTGACTAAGATTAATCTGATTGATAAAAGGAGTATATGTCTGAAAGTGCCGTAACTGATCCTATATCAGTACCTTGCATTCACACTTATTTGGTAAACAATGAAGACGCATGTACACAACAAGTGTAGAGTAAAGCAGCTTGTTTCTTCTTGACCAAAATGATTGAAAGACACAGGATACTAAAAAGCTCTTTGCAGCTCACCACAATGGCGGTATGCTTAACTTAAATTACTTTTTAATACTCTGTCCGGCAGAACCCGTCATGCAACGCTTACTACCTTGGCAGAGCCAATCCTGACACACAACAGGCAGTTGTGTCAGGATTGGCTGGCGCACGCACGCACACACACGTTTATACAGCTACACTGAAATAAAGGTCACCCAGGAGGGTGAAATTTGGAAAATGTATCAAATGTGTTTTGAAACTCCAAATCAAGGATTATTCAAGTTACAAAACAATCAATGTTTCACAGCCTGCATGAATCTAAGATGGGGTGGAATATGAGGCAAAAATCACATGAGAAATTATAGCTCAGTAGAACAAATGATTTTGTTTCATGTTCTCTTGAGTAAAGACTGACTTTATTTCTGTGATCTTTTTATGGGTGGTACTCTGACACTGCAGGCTTCCATCTTCAATATCTGCTGCCCAGTGTTCATTTATGAATAGAATAGATCACACAGCACTTAAAGAGAAATTCTTGATCTGCATAATTTCTGCTGCCTCAAATCCTTAAATCCTCAGGGCAAGATATGAAGGGTTATGAAGAAGGCAGAGAGGAAAATTTTGGTAGCGATTAGTCAAGATGATATCACTAAAGCTTAACTGCACTATACTATCCTGCAGGTTTAGTATAACCTTGAATGGCAACGTTAAAATTACGTGGGAGCATTGGAGCACTTCGACCCTTTGTCTGCATTTTAATGTATATTTAACATTAATTATATTACAACAGGTGCACTGAGCAAAGTTTAAAAGTCTAAAGCTCAGAAGTTTCCAGTGATTTATGAAAAGAGCTGCAAAATCTTAACATTTTTGCATCACTAATATCATTTCACTCATATCTCGTTCTGTATTTTAAAGACATACCGCTCTGGCAGACTCCTCATAGTCAACCTTGAGGTTGGCCATGGCTTTGATGATAGCCATAATGGACTGGATTGTGTTGCTGTAGACGACCGCTCTGTACTGCCTACACTCATCTTCTGAGTATCCATCCTCGTGAATAATCCTGGAGAAAAGAGGGAAGGATGGTGATTCAGATAAAGCAACAACCCATACATAATTTATGTTAAAAAACTAAACCTAGCAATTATTCACAAAGCTGAATGCTGCTATAAAATAATGAAAAGTACTGTAGCAGACACCTAAAAAAAGAACCCGTTAAAACAATAGAAATGTATATTTCATGAGATTAATTTAAAAAAACAATAACAAAAACACACATGTGATGCTGCTGGTCTGAGCTACTGGGAACGTCCAGGTGTTTGATATCATTCAGTTACAAGAGACTAGAGCAAATATTTACTTGCTTTTTGAGTTGTACAGATACAACTGTAGAGAGGGAAAAAAGCATTTGTTTGAAAAGACAGACGCCTCTGGGCTGGAAACCAAACAGAACTATCTTCCCCAGCCTGCCTCAGCCAGGATGTTCAGTGGTTGTGTGATGTGCTGAATAGGACCTCATTAAAATGCAAGAGAGCCCACTGTGAAGCAATGTGAGGCACAGCCAAAATTACTGAAAGCGCATGGGTGGCTTCCTCTCACACTAAATGATTTTAGAGAATTACGTCCTTACAAGTGACAGTCTTGTAAGGCAAAAATAAACTTGCCATTAAAGTCTTTACAACTAAGAACAATCAGGAACTTGATATTTGGCACAAAACTGTTCAAACTCAAACCGATGAGGTTTCTCATGTGATGTAAGGCGCACAATGCTTGGGAGTTTTCCGCCATATTGGACATGAAGCAACTGCCAGTTGCTAAGGAAAAATGTATTCCTGGCTGGTTGGAAGTGATTCCTGAACTTTTCTGGCTCTTGCTATGTGAAATTAGTTGCAAAGAAGGTCCTACACCAAAAACCTCCTACTGACTGCTTTGGTTGCCTGTAGTGTTTCCATGTTTGTCTACAAATACTTGCCAACTGATCAGTAGTTCAACCTTTGTCTTTAAAGCAAAAGCTGTTCTGCAACAACTATGTTTTTTTGAAGGCAATCGATCTCTATGTCAACTTTGCGTCATACTTTTCATATTCACTACAGCTGTTTCTAGACGAGCTCATCACTTCCACCAAGTCCACAAACATACAGTCTGGATCAAAAGTTTAAGACCACTTGAAAAATGGCACACACACAAAAAAAATCATATTTTGCATGTTTGGATCTTAACAAGGTTCCAAGTAGAGCTTCAACATGCAACAAGAAGAAATGGGAGTGGGACAAAACATTTTTTGTGCGTGTAATTTATTGAAAACAACCCTGTTTTACAGCTGATCAACGTTTAGGACCACATGCCTTTAAAAGACCAAATCTGTGGATTCATTGTCATTTTCTGTCAGGTAGTCACACTGTCATGATATTCTGATGGCGAAGGCAAAAAACTGCTCTCTTTTGAACGTGGTCGGGTTGTTGAAATGCATAAGCAGGGTCTCTTGCAACGCGCCATCGCTGTTGAGGTGGGACGTAGTAAGACAGTCATTTGGAATTTGAGGGTTATGGAATAAAAATCTCAAGGGGAAAACCCAAAACAATTTCACCAGCACTGAGCTGGAGGATCCAATTGGGTGTCTGTCAAATCCTTGACCCTTACTGGTGCCGACTGCATCAGACGGCATCTGAGACTGAAGGGCTTCAAAAACAAAAACATCTTCAAAGACCTCGTCTCCTTAAAAGCCACAGAACTGACCGTTTGGACCTTGCAAGAGAGCACCAAACATGGGACATTGAAAGGTGGAAGAAAGTTTTATTCTTTGATGAGAAAAAAATTTCACCTTGATGGTCTTGATGGTTTCCAACGTTACTGGCATGACAAACAGATCCCACCTGAGATGTTTTCTAGGCGCCACAGTGGAAGGGGCGTCATAAGGGGCTGCTTTTTCCTTCGGTGGAACAATGGAGCTTCAGGAGGTGCAGAGGCGTCAAAACCCCGCTGGCTATGTCCAAATGTTGCAGAGAGCATCCCTCATGACTTAGGGCCCTCGTCTGTGTGGTGACGACTGGTGTTACAGGTTTTTTTTGGAGGTGTAGTCCTAAACGTTTGATCAGCTGTAAAGCAGTCTGTTTCGGTTTAAGTGTTGTTTCCAATAAATTGCACGCTCAAAAAAAAAGAAAAGGTTTTGTCTCACTGCCATTTCTTTTCTTTTTTCTTTCTTTTTTTCTTTAAAGAACTTTATTTAACAAATAATGAGTTTACAACATACAAACAGATGAAGTATACAGAAAAAAAGAACATGAACACAAAACCAGGGGTAAAAAGAAAAAAGTAATAATTATATGAATACACGCAAAAATTCACATATATATATTGTTTTGAGAGCCTTTTTGTTGGTGGAGTCTGATATTGATTGTATGTACAATTCCACATCCTTAAGAAAATGACAGAAATATGGTGTTTTTTTTAGTAAACTTACATTTATGGATAAATTTTTTTTAGCTAAAAGTATTAACAAATTTATTATAAAAAAAAAAACATTTATCATTCTTCTTGGGGAACTTAAAGAAAAAGAATAAAACATTTCCCATCATAATGAAAACTCCCTTAAAATATGGACAATAACAAACCTGCTAAATTCCTTCCAGCATCTCTGTGTAGAAGAACAGTACCAAAAAAGATGTCACGGTTTCTGGGTGATCCCCACAGAAAGTACAATTAGTATTTATGTCTCTTTTAAATTTTACCATGTAGTGACTGGCTGGATAACATTTATGTAGAATTTTAAATGAAACTTCCTTCACCTTATTTACAATCAAATATTTATGGGGGATCATCCAGACTGTCTTCCAGTTGATATCTGGAACATATCAGTTCCAGTAAGATATTATATATGGGAGAGAGACCATATCTTCTTGGAATAAACTACGTATTCTTTTATTGCTGTTACCAAGTTCCTGTGAAAAGCAGATTTTTCCTACTGCTGACTCAGCTGGATCTGGGAGGTCACTGCCATTTCTTCTTGTTGCATGTTGAAGGTCTGATTTGAACCTTGGTAAGATCCAACCAAGCAAAATATGATTTTTTTGCCATTAATTAATTGGTCTTAAAACTTTTGATTGGGACTGTATTAGTGACCAAAGCAATCACAAGGTCTTTTTTCCCCTCAGCTGATTGGGAAATACACATTTTTCCCTAAAAACCAGTGGCAGTCAGAAGACTGGTTGAGAGTCAATCAGGGAATACTCAGTTTTCCCTTATGAGTGGTGATGGTTGACCATTCTCTAGGGCATATGACTGGGAGCTTAGTCATCGAATTGTCACACATCCAAAATTACAGACAAGTTGACGTCACATGGTTACCGGTCACATGTTTACCGGTCACATGTTTACCGGTCACATGTCTGCAAAACCTCAAGATTTTATTTATATGTCAACACAGAAAGTACTCGCACATCATCCATCAAAATGCAACAACATGTTTGACTTCTGGAAAATTTATAAACACCAAGAGTATTAGAAGAGTGAGTGAATTTTCTTATTTTGATTTAGTTTTTATTAAAATAAAAACTAAATTATTTTAATACTTAGTTTAAATTTAGTTTTTATTAGTTAAAGTGTTAGCTTCAGTCTTTTTAACTATTACTTTGTTTTCTTTTATTACTGTACGGAGGGCATGTGTCAAAGGCTAGATTTGGGAAAAATCAACACGTTTTACAGGACTCACTCCACACACACACACACACTCCTCAGTGCCTCATCAGACAGCATCATTGTGTTTATTTTATATCAGTTAACTTCCCAAGTTCACAAAATACTTTCAGTTTAATTCTTTTCAAAAGACCAGTTTTTATTTTTATTTCTGTTAACTAAAATGTTTTGTCACATCTAGTTTTAGTATTTAGTTTAGTTTTTCTTAACTATATCAATCTTGTTGATTTTTTTCTCATTTAACCATTTTATGACTGCTGGTTTCAGCGCCTATAATGGTTGTCGTATTGGTCTGTGGTGTCATGTACAAAAGAGTGACATCCCCACAGCCTCGTCCCCATCTGTAGCGGCACTGAGGGCATGGGTACTTGCTACAATATTCTTTGAACAATTTTATTGTTTTTTGTTCTTAAGTTTTTTTCTCTGACTTTCACCAGCGGATGTGGTGTCACTTTTGGGCTGCCCCAACTTCTGTGAGGGCGACACCGGCGGGTATAATGGGCCTGTATGCACTGTGGACCGGAGGGAATTTTTTTAGAGAACTCAAAAAACTGTAATCCACTCATTTTGTCATTTCCTGGAAATGTCAAATTTTTTGGCAAGCTTAAGTTGTCCCAACCTGGATGTCTACCAGTAGAATTTATTTATAGTACTTATATTTTATTTTCAAAACTAGATTAAAAGAAACCCCCTCAGTAATGCTGCAGGCCCCCTGGGAGTCTCACACCTTTTTTACAACAAAAATTCTCCTTTTCATCATTATTAGTAATGGAAAAATTCCACACACCAAATATTAAATTTATTTTGTACTCTGACAAAGGAAGACAAAAATGTTGAATCTCTTTCTCTCTTTTTTTTAGTTACTCTGGGATTAATGCTAATGATGCATTGAAAAAAACAACAAAAAAAACCAACCCACAGCAACAATTAATGTGCCTGTGAGCAGGTTTTCAAGAACTACATGAGTGCTTAGTAAGCTGCAGCAAGCGAAGAAAATCTACACAATGTGTATGACCTGATGCGCATTTTATGCTTTCGTGCACCGGAAATAAATGTTCGATATCAGCGTAAGAGCGAGTAAAGAGGGTTTCAAAGACTGATGAGAGTGAGAATCAGTTTCATTTATGAGTACAGAGTAATCAAAGCCTATAAATACACAAGAGAAACCATATTAGTGCTTGTATGACTAGCTTCTCATAAAATTACCACATCTGTTGTAAATATTTCTACCAAACCTCTAAAAAAAATCCTTGTATCCTTATCAGATGACAGTTTCAGGTTATGAAGCAACCATCTGGCCTGCAGAATAAAAAATCATCACTTTTGACAAATAAAATTAACACTTGTGATAAATATATAAATATTCTGTGTATATTAGCTACAGTATACAGTTCCTTATAATTTCTGCTTTAAATGTACTTTTATTGTTATTGAACCACACACACCAAATATTACTGTTTCATAGTGGCACAAAGCAACAATTTGTCTTATTTATCTTTTAATAATGGAGCCTTAAGCCACTATTAAAGGCTCCATTTTTAAAATGCATAAAAGAAATATGTGATGTTTTTTTTTTTCCAAGATTATAGCTCTCTCACTAATTTGTTCGCACAAAACAAAAGAAAAACAGGTGGCTCAAGATGTACTTAAAATGAATAGTTAAACAACACCAATGGCACATTTATACATTCCTTATAGAATCACTTATGCTTAAAACATATACTGAATTGGCATTCATGATGGGAGGAAAAGCAAAACAATGAGCAGTCACTCACTTCATCTGCTTCACAATGGTGCTCTTCCCTGACTCCCCAGCACCTGCAGAAAGAACAAAAACAGGCAGAGGTTAAAAATATGCTCCTGTTAGCTGAGAAATGTAAACAGGCAGCCAGTAAGGCTGGCTCACATCTGGACCCTCGTCTTATCCCCTGCAGCTATAAGTCAGTTCTACAGTCTGAATTCAAAAGGCAATGCAGGGATCTGTTAATTTCACAGCAGACACGTCACAGCCACTCTCAAGAAACGACTTTTATCGTAGTTAACATTTTAATGGAAATGTCTTGCACTGACAGGATATAGGCTTTTCTTATTCTCTACTATGTTTATTCTAACAGCCTGAGGCGACCAGAGAGAGCTCATCTGCCACAAGGAATCTAACACTACACGCAGACGTACACCCAGGGGTGCCTGTCAGTGCACTCTCTGCTCGTACTCGCCTGGAGTAAAGTCTTTATGGGATGACCCTCAAAATACACTGCTACGCAGCATGCAGCACGCACAATCAAGCCCCAGGGTAGGAATGGGCCAAGATACTTTGCACAGACAGCTGTCAGCTCCTACTACTCCATGGTATACAAGTGAAGACACTAATAGATCACATGCAGTTCGCCTTTCAATAAAAACAGCTTACACAAACATCCAAAGATTTACAGTGGGGCAAAAAAGTATTTAGTCAGCCACCGATTGTGCAAGTTCCCCCACTTAAAATGATGACAGAGGTCAGTAATTTGCACCAGAGGTACACTTCAACGGTGAGAGACAGAATGTGAAAAAAAAAATCCATGAATTCACATGGTAGGATTTGTAAAGAATTTATTCGTAAATCAGGGTGGAAAATAAGTATTTGGTCAATAACAAAAATACAACTCAATACTTTGTAACATAACCTTTGTTGGCAATAACAGAGGTCAAACGTTTACTATAGGTCTTTACCAGGTTTGCACACACAGTAGCTGGTATTTTGGCCCATTCCTCCATGCAGATCTTCTCAAGAGCAGTGATGTTTTGGGGCTGTCGCCGAGCAACACGGACTTTCAACTCCCGCCACAGATTTTCTATGGGGTTGAGGTCTGGAGACTGGCTAGGCCACTCCAGGACTTTCAAATGCTTCTTACGGAGCCACTCCTTTGTTGCCCGGGCGGTGTGTTTTGGATCATTGTCATGTTGGAAGACCCAGCCTCGTTTCATCTTCAAAGTTCTCACTGATGGAAGGAGGTTTTGGCTCAAACTCTCACGATACTTGGCCCCATTCATTCTGTCCTTAACACGGATCAGTCGTCCTGTCCCCTTGGCAGAAAAACAGCCCCAAAGCATGATGTTTCCACCCCCATGCTTCACAGTAGGTATGGTGTTCTTGGGATGCAACTCAGTATTCTTCTTCCTCCAAACACGACGAGTTGAGTTTATACCAAAAAGTTCTACTTTGGTTTCATCTGACCACATGACATTCTCCCAATCCTCTGCTGTATCATCCATGTGCTCTCTGGCAAACTTCAGACGGGCCTGGACATGCACTGGCTTCAGCAGCGGAACACGTCTGGCACTGCGGGATTTGATTCCCTGCCGTTGTAGTGTGTTACTGATGGTGACCTTTGTTACTTTGGTCCCAGCTCTCTGCAGGTCATTCACCAGGTCCCCCCGTGTGGTTCTGGGATCTTTGCTCACCGTTCTCATGATCATTTTGACCCCACGGGATGAGATCTTGCGTGGAGCCCCAGATCGAGGGAGATTATCAGTGGTCTTGTATGTCTTCCATTTTCTGATGATTGCTTCCACAGTTGATTTTTTCACACCAAGCTGCTTGCCTATTGTAGATTCACTCTTCCCAGTCTGGTGCAGGTCTACAATTCTTTTTCTGGTGTCCTTCGAAAGCTCTTTGGTCTTGGCCATGGCGGAGTTTGGAGTCTGACTGGTTGAGGCTGTGGACAGGTGTCTTTTATACAGATGATGAGGTCAAACAGGTGCCATTCATACAGGTAACGAGTGGGGGACAGAAAAGCTTCTTACAGAAGATGTTACAGGTCTGTGAGAGCCAGGGATTTTCCTTGTTTGAGGTGACCAAATACTTATTTTCCACCCTGATTTACAAATAAATTCTTTACAAATCCTACCATGTGAATTCATGGATTTTTTTTTCACATTCTGTCTCTCACAGTTGAAGTGTACCTCTGGTGCAAATTACTGACTTCTGTCATCATTTTAAGTGGGGGAACTTGCACAATCGGTGGCTGACTAAATACTTTTTTGCCCCACTGTAGATGAACTAAAGTCGCTTTGTGTGCGGTGTGTACTATGATTAAATATATGACCAAAAACCACAGCAATGTCTGACTGGACAAAAGGTGAAATCGTGCTGCTGTTCAGCAGGATATTGTGACATTCTCAAATTTACGTTATCCTCATGGTTATGAGGCAACCTGCAATTCACACCATGATGGAGTATTCATGAGGCAACACAGTCTCTGCGGCACATTATGAAGAAATGGAAGAAAGATGGACTGTCCCTGGCTCTTTGAGTGTAAAGTAAAAATTACAAACTGATTCCCTATTTCAAATAACAATGATGCAGGTAGAGTAAATAAAAATGTGGGGTGTTCACAACATTTTAATCGATTATTGTTCTCAGAATTCAGATCAAATACTTAACCTTGAATAAATCATATTTGCTGTCATAGACTTTTCTTGTTTTATTTATGTTGTATAAGCTGCAGCAGTAGTGGTTAGTAGTAGTTAATATAACTATATAGCAATAACAGAGCCATCTTGGGAAAAAACACAGAGTTTATAAATCTGACTGACCAGAGCTGAGATAGCTAGCCTTTCTCTTACCACACCTGCACACAGATTCTTCTGAAAGTAGTAAACAAGCACTTTGGAGTTTGACCTGTGAAGCTAAAACTGCTAACAGAAATGAGTAATGATGTCTGGCACATACCTTGATGCCACTGCTGCTTTGATTAACAAATAACTAGAAGCTTTTGATATTGTATAATACAAATACTTTCTGTGATAATTGCACTGATACTACTAATCCTGTTATTTTGTCACAGCATTCACAGCATCACCATATCTCATTTTGAACTACAGAAGTCCAGAAGACTGCAGATCCATAAACACAGAGACAAGTCATTCCCACATGCCATTTCAATACTAGTGCTTGGAAACATTTCATGAGTCAGTGCTGAATAGAGTCCCTCCACAGTTACCTATAACTTGTGACTGAATACACAAAATGTCAGACAATCCAACTGCCCCACATGCTAGACTTTGTCCCTTCTTTAAAAAAATATTTTTTCAGTATACGCAATGACATGAAATGACAAACAAATTGATGCATATACTTTAATTATATGAAGAAAACACAGCAAGGGATCACACTGCTGGTGGAAAAGCAGCAGACGAAGAAAAGTGGAAAATAGGGGGAAAATAAATACTGCCCACTGCCTAGCAACTGGGCAATGTGCACGACAGTTGTGGTTGTGTCTGACTCATGGCAGAAAATGAGAAAAACAACACAGAGGGGGAAACAGGACTGCCAGTGCCCAATGTCCAGTTTTATTTGAACAAGATCAGTCAGCTTTAGTGTTTAGTTTACTCTCACATAAGTATGTTAAAAACACACAAACATACACACAATATAAAAGATGAAGAATGTTAGTGTGCATGTATGCATAGCTCATCTTGCTTGCACGAGTGTTGCTGAAGTAGGGCTTATTAGCATGAAGATGTGTAGTACTAGGAAAAGCAGCAGGGAATTTGTAAATCTCCCAGCAAGACTCAGGAAATTGTCTGATTACTGATGGGTTACCATGTAACTAGCAGAACCAACACAGAGATAGTACAAGGTGCCAGGAAGCCCACAGGATTAACTGGGGTCCAGCTGCAGCTGGATGAAGCTGAGGCCTGACCCGTACATCTCCCTGTATATAATCTGTGAATCTTTGAGCTTCTGTACCAACATTTCTTCAAAATGGTAGTAAAAACTGAATCGTACACTCATGTCTTCAACCCAGCTGCAGCAGAAGTAGCACAATGAACCAGATTACAAATATCGAGAGCTGCACGACCAGCCAAAGTGTTGAGACATCAACACACCGTCATCTAACAAGCCCTTGGGAGACTGACTGAATTTACAGATTTGGGGATGGGGTGGGCTGTCAGTAATACATTTGTGTTAAAGGAAAATGATCCCAAATGACTGCGGTACTTTTTGGATGTATTCCCTTCACACATTACATCAGCACAAAAAGAAAAAAACTTCAATCAAGTCCCAGGTCGCCACAGAGAGAAGAACTTCTAATCACAGAAATGGAGAGAATGCATCAATCCCACCGGGTTATGTAAGACATCAAAAACAACCCATTTGTGTGTGTGGCTGCTCCAGGCCACCCAGTGAGTTTCATTAATTTAACTGTTAAAGAGCAGATAGAGATTAAGAGATAGATAGAGAACCCATTTGGTTTGTGTTTTCTACTCAGTTAAAACCTAAATGAGTTTGCCTGTAATTGGGAATCTACCCTTTTTTGCAGATGAGCTGGTAGCTGCTTTATGTCATATTGGAGTGAAATGCAATTACCTCTATTATCCTAAGGGAAACCTATCTGCTCCCTGTGTGCCAACAGGTGGTTTAATGTTTGGATACTAGTAGGTGTTAAATTAACCACACAGACAGTAATCCCCAAAGCATGAAGGGGAAACACTAATTATCTCTGCAGAACTTCACCTCACTAACACAGACTCCCTTGAGGGACAGTCATTGTATGTATAGCCTTTAAGTCTATTAGAGCCACATTTGTCTCGGCAGGGAGAATGTGATGATGGTTCAAATGCACACAGCAGCACCACCACCTGCCACTGCCCAAAGAGTTGAACTTTTCTGAGGGGTTGCAGTAATAGATTGGCTTATTAGCAGTCATTAGCTCCAAGCTACAGAGATTTCCTGAGGGCTAATTTGCAGATTAAGCCTCAAAAACAGACCCATTAGTTCATTCTTTCCTCTCTTCTTAACCTAGGAACCTATGGGTTGACAAGATTTTAGTTTTCTTATGCAGAAACAGGGTCTTAGAGGGGAAAAAACAACAACAAAAATCAAAGCTCTATCCACCCCCACATTTGACCAGCAATGAAACATGACGAGAGGAATGACTCTAATGCTTCTGTGAGAATTCCCAGCATGCCCACACCATCTCTACAGTTTTGTCGTTTGGGTGAAGCAAGAAGAAACAGACAAGTCTAGACAACACAAGAAAGAAAATGAAAGGTTCTTCCTGCTGTTGTGTTAAGATTCAACTGCCTGATATGATGAACTTTTATGCACTGTGTCATCAGCACTATTTTAATGCTAGAAATGAATCGTGTTGAAAATGAAACTAGTTTCAAAGACCTACCTCCCATGGCATTAAAGTTTTTATGCTATGTATTTGAATAGATGTGCATGTGTTTGGAGCAAGTGTGATCTATCCTGGTGGGACTGGGAGCAGGACAAAGACAGCAGTGTGGGTCCCTGCTAGCTGAGAACACAGGCCCGCTGTTGATGTTTAAGACTCGACCACTCCAATCAGTGCTATAGCTCAGCGCTCCCCAACCTTTTTTGCGCCACGGACCGGTTTATGCCCAACAATATTTTCATGGACCGGCCTTTAAGGTGTCGTGGATAAATACAACAAAATAAAACTAGTACCGGTACCAAAAAAAAGAAGGTTTATTCATAACACACGTGAAAAGACCAAGGAAAACCGAGTAAACGATAAAAACGATAACAAAATAATGCTGAAAACCGATAAAAACTATACATTTCACACCTGAGCCTCAACTCTCGCGGCCTGGTACGAAACGACTCACAGACTGGTACCGGTCCGAGGCCCAGGGGTTGGGGACCGCTGCTATAGCTCACACAAGTTACTCATACTGCACCACCTCCTTTCATTCAGCATGACAACTTACTTGGGCAGCCATAGCCTTGCTCCAGCAAAAACATGACAAAAGGTAAATCTCAACAGACAACAGGCACTTAAGAGTCAAAACAGACAATATTGAACTCCCTTTTACCTTCTTATTGTACAACCATTTTCTCTTTTAATCCCTAAAAGTCCCCTAAAATTTCCTTACAAACACAAAAACTGGGCTGGGAAGAAATCCATCAACTGCTCTTAGATGAAAATTATGTCTGAGGGACATTTTGGTCAGTACAATCCGGTCGTTAGGCCCAGACACTAGCCGTGTCTGGGCCTAAACTCCGCTGCAGGTCCATATATCAAACGATCACTATGGCATTACTGAGAGTTGAAAAACTGTCTGAAGTCTTTCATCTTTAATAAAATGATCAGCGTTCTGCTCTAACAGGTGTAACAATTGAGTTTAACATCCAGGCATCCATAAAAACGGAATTTATGACATTTAACGGAGTTAGAAGTTAGCAGGAAGTTAGCTTGCTAGCTTCTATCTAAATACAATATAACATGTCCTGACTGCGGAGTTTTGTCCTGAATGCGAGCTGTATGTTCAAATTAAAACGTACAGCTCTGTTATCACTTCCAACATAAATGAAGACAGAAAACTAAACAGCAGCGACGTTTGTAGGGTTGCTGAAGTTTGGTTAGCTGGTATATAATGATGTGCTATGTGACTGCTAGCATAATATAAACAAGCTAACTTTTTTTCCACTCGATAAAAGTTAACTTGAGTGTTCTCGGTGGTCAGGAATAAATGTAATCGCATGGCAGGATGCTGTAAAAGGACCAAACTTCAGCCAGGAGAACAACTGAGATAATCCATCCACAATACGAGGTTAGTCATTCATATACTGCTGCATGGGCTGGGCTGTAGTTACATCCTAAGGTTTTAAAAACTGAGCTTAAATAAATGATTAGCGGTAATAAAAGCCGAGGGAGGTCAACAGTGATCCCTGACTGTTTTAGGAGCTTTTTGAGATTAAATAGAAGAAAATACAAAACATTAAACATGTTAACAACACAAAAGCCATATTAAACGCAGACTACTTTAGGCCCGGAAGTAGGATTCGTCACGTCATCACTTAACGACCGGATATGAGGGGTGTACTCACTTTGGATTTTTGTTATTAGAGTGAAAAAGACAAAAGAAATTCTGATGTGGTTTACATGGAAAATAAATACTAATAAATCAAATTTTCTAGTATTTTTGGACATGATATGAATAGAAGATTTTTTAACACTTGCATTTAGATTTTCTATCTTCCTGGCTGACACCAGAGTTACAATGACCCACACTATGGATTATTATGCCTGCACTTCAAACACCACTTTGTTATATTATATATTCCAATTAAAGTTTCATAAAGGCAGTTTTTCTAGCAATCATTTTGTGCTGCATTGCTTTTAACTGCATACTGTGTGTGCTTATGATATTGTGAACACTACTGAAGCTGTATTCAATTCAATTCAATTCAATTCAATTTTATTTATATAGCGCCAAATCACAACAAATGTCGCCTCAAGGCGCTTCATAGATACAGAGAAAAGCCCAACAATCATATGACCCCCTATGAGCAAGCACTTTGGCGACAGTGGGAAGGAAAAACTCCCTTTTAACAGGAAGAAACCTCCGGCAGAACCAGGCTCAGGGAGGGGCGGCCATCTGCTGCGACCGGTTGGGGTGAGAGAAGGAAGACAGGATAAAGACATGCTGTGGAAGAGAGACAGAGATTAATAACAGATATGATTCAATACAGAGAGGTCTGTTAATACATAGTGAGTGAGAAAGGTGACTGGAAAGGAAAAACTCAATGCATCATGGGAATCCCCCGGCAGCCTACATCTATTGCAGCATAACTAAGGGAGGATTCAGGGTCACCTGGTCCAGCCCTAACTATATGCTTTAGCAAAAAGGAAAGTTTTAAGCCTAATCTTAAAAGTAGAGATAGTGTCTGTCTCCCGAATCCAAACTGGAAGCTGGTTCCACAGAAGAGGGGCCTGAAAACTGAAGGCTCTCCCTCCCATTCTACTTTTAAATACTCTAGGAGCAACAAGTAGGCCTGCAGAGCGAGAGCGAAGTGCTCTAATAGGGTGATATGGTACTACAAGGTCATTAAGATAAGATGGGGCCTGATTATTTAAGACCTTGTATGTGAGGAGCAGGATTTTGAATTCAATTCTGGATTTAACAGGAAGCCAATGAAGGGAAGCCAAAACAGGAGAAATATGCTCTCTCTTTCTAGTCCCTGTCAGTACTCTTGCTGCAGCATTTTGGATTAACTGAAGGCTTTTCAGTGAGTTTTTTGGACATCCTGATTATAATGAATTGCAGTAGTCCAGCCTGGAAGTAATAAATGCATGAACTAGTTTTTCAGCGTCACTCTGAGACAGGATATTTCTAATTTTAGAGATGTTGCGCAAATGGAAGAACGCAGTCTTACATATTTGTTTAATATGTGCGTTGAAGGACATATCCTGGTCAAAAATGACTCCAAGGTTCCTCACAGTGTTACTGGAGGCCAAGGTAATGCCATCCAGAGTAAGAATCTGGTTAGATACCAAATTTCTAAGCTTTTCAGCGCCGAGTACAATGACCTCAGTTTTATCTGAGTTGAGAAGCAGAAAGTTAGTGGCCATCCAAGTCTTTATGTCTTTAAGACATTCCTGCAGTTTAACTAATTGGTGTGTGTTATCTGGCTTCATGGACAGATAGAGCTGGGTGTCATCTGCATAGCAGTGAAAATGTATGCTATGTCTTCTAATGATGCTGCCTAGGGGAAGCATGTATAATGTAAACAGAATTGGTCCTAGCACTGAACCCTGTGGAACTCCATAATTAACCTCAGTGTGTGAAGAGGACTCTCCATTTACATGCACAAATTGGAGTCGATTAGATAGATATGATACAAACCACTGCAGTGCAATACCTGTAATACCTACAGCATGTTCTAATCGCTCTAATAGAATATTATGGTCAACAGTATCGAATGCTGCACTAAGGTCAAGAAGGACAAGCACAGAGATGAGTCCACTGTCAGAGGCCATAAGAAGATCATTAGTAACCTTCACTAAAGCTGTTTCTGTGCTGTGATGAGCTCTGAAACCTGACTGAAACTCTTCAAATAAACCATTCCTCTGCAGATGATCTGTTAGCTGTTTGACAACTACTCTTTCAAGGATTTTTGATATGAAAGGAAGGTTGGAGATTGGCCTATAATTAGCTAAGACTGCTGGGTCTAGAGATGGCTTTTTGAGTAAAGGTTTAACTGCAGCCACCTTGAAGGCCTGTGGTACATAGCCGATTATTAGAGATAGGTTGATCAAGTATAAGATCGAAGAATTAATCAATGGCAGGACTTCTTTGAGCAGTTTTGTAGGAATGGGGTCTAAAAGACACGTTGATGGTTTGGAGGAAGTAATTATTGACGTTAACTCAGAAAGATCGATTGGAAAAAAAGAGTCTAACTTAACATCAATGGAACTACAAGTAGCTGTAGATAATATTACATCTGTGGGATGATTATTGGTAATTTTTTCTCTAATGATAAAAATTTTATTTGTGAAGAAGTTCATGAAGTCATCACTAGTTAACGTTAAAGGGATGGTTGGCTCAAAAGAGCTCTGGCTTTTTGTCAGCCTGGCTACAGTGCTGAAGAGAAACCTGGGGTTGTTCTTATTTTCTTCAATCAGTGACGAATAGTAAGCTGTTCTGGCTTTGCGGAGGGCTTTCTTATAAAGCAACAAACTATTTCTCCAGGCTAAAAGATGATCCTCTAAATTTGTGACACGCCATTTCCTCTCCAGATTACGAGTCGTCTGCTTGAGGGTACGTGTTTGAGAATTATACCACGGGGTCATGTACTTCTGATTAGAGACCTTAGTTTTCACTGGAGCTACAGTATCCAGAGTCGTACGTAGTGAGGAGGTGAAATTATTAACAAGATAATCGACCTCTGTTGGGGTAGCGTTCAGATAGCTGCTCTGCTCTGTGTTGGTACAGGGCATTGATGATGATAACAGTGGCTGGATTATATTCTTAAACTTAGTTACAGCGCTTTCAGAAAGACATCTACTTTGATAAAGTCCACTCTCCACTGCTGCGTAATCAATTATTGTAAATGTAAATGTTATCAAGAAATGATCAGACAGGAGAGGGTTTTCAGGAAACACTGTTAAATGTTCAGTTTCTATGCCATATGTTAAAACCAGATCTAGAGTGTGATTAAAGTGGTGGGTGGGTTCTTTTACATTTTGAGAGAAACCAATTGAGTCTAACAACAGATTAAATGCCATGTTGAGGCTGTCATTTTTAGCATCTACATGGATGTTAAAATCACCCACAATAATTATTTTATCTGAGCTCAGAACTAAATCAGATATAAAGTCTGAGAAATCAGACAGAAACTCTGTGTAAGGCCCAGGTGGACGATAGATGATAACAAGTAAGACTGGTTTCTGAGTTACACAGCTGGGGTGGATAATGTTAAGCATCAGGCTTTCAAATGAGTTAAAAGTCTGTCTTGGTCTTTCATTAATTAATAGACTGGTGTGAAAAATTGCTGCCACACCGCCCCCTCGACCTGTGCTTCGAGATTTCTGGTAGTTAGAATGACTCGGGGGTGTTGATTCATTTAAGCTAACATAATCATCCTGCTGCAACCAGGTTTCTGTAAGGCAGAGTAAATCAATTTGTCGATCATTTATTAAGTCATGTACTAACAGAGACTTGGAAGAGAGAGACCTAATATTTAATAATCCACATTTCACTGTTTTACTCTTTGGTTCAGATGTGGATACTGTATTGTTCTTTCTTTGTAAATGTTTAAGTTGTTTGTTGCTGGTTTTTAGTTTGTTTTTTGTCTTTTTGGAAGCAGACACAGTCTCTATGGAGATGGGTTTTTGGGGGGGTAGCAGGAGGAGAGAAGCTGCAGAGAGGCGTGTAAGACTGCAACTCTGCTTCCTGGTCCCAACTCTGGATAGTCATGTTTTGAGGGGTTTAATAAATTTGTCCATATTTCTAGAAATGAGAGCTGCTCCATCCAAAGTGGGATGGATGCCATCTCTCCTAACAAGACCAGGTTTCCTCCAGAAGGTTTGCCAATTATCTATGAAGCCCACATCGTTTCTGGGACACCACTCAGACAGCCAGCAATTTAAGGAGAACATGCGGCTAAACATGTCACTCCTGTTCTGATTGGGGAGGGGACCAGAGAAAACTACAGAGTCCGACATTGTTTTGGCAAAGTTGCACACCGATTCAATATTGATTTTAGTGACCTCCGATTGGCGTAACCGGGTGTCATTACTGCCGACGTGAATTATGATTTTACTGAATTTACGTTTACCCTTAGCTAGCAGTTTTAAATTTCCTTCAATGTCGCCTGCTCTGGCCCCTGGAAGACAATTGACTATGGTTGCCGGTGTCTCTAGCTTCACATGTCTGAGAACAGAATCACCAATTACCAGAGTTTGACCCCCAGCGGGTGTGTCACCGAGTGGGGAAAAACGGTTAGACACATGAACGGGTTGGTGGTGTACCTGGGGCTTCTGTTTAGGACTACGCTTCCTCCTCACCGTTACCCAGCCTTTCCCCAGCTGCTTGGGGTCTGCCGGGGAACAGCTAGCGGGGCCTACGCTATCTTCGGCTGCACCAGCTACAGGGGCCTGGCTAGCTAAGGGTGAGTGCAAGGTGCGAAGCCGAGTCTCCAGATCAGTAATCCTGGCCTCCAGAGCTGCAAATATGCTACATTTGTTACAGATATCATTACCGCTAAAGGAGGCCGAGGAGTAACTAAACATCTGACACAATGAGCAAGAAAGTGCAGAAGGGACAGGTGAAGTAGCCATGGAGCTAACGGGTCGGCTACGAGCTAAGCTAGCGAAACAGTACAGAGACAGTGAGTGAATACTTTGGCTATAAATTAGGTAGTGAGTACACAGAAAGTGTGCTTCGGATGAAGCACGTGAAGATTATACTGTGAAAAAAAAGAATGTATTTAGAAGTTGTTAATTAAACTGCTAAGCAAATAAGCTACTCAGAAACACCACTGTGTTTGAGCAGGAACAGGAAGTGATACTATACCACAGAGCGAGCGAACACCAAGTGACAGCGCGTATGTTTCCTGGAGGTTTTAAGCAGCTTTTACAAACTGTTAAAAATCTTTAAAACATACTGTCGTTGTGTAATGAGACTGTTTTCTAACAATCTTGACAATTTGTATTAAACCCTTAGGCACACAAAAAGAAAAGAAAAAACAACCGTACCTGCCGGAAAATAACTATAGCAAAAGAATACATATACATTAAGTCTGGCTTATTTTTCCACTGAATTTACAATGGCCCTATTGACAATCGTGTCCCCAAGTCAGAACGGAGCTGATGAATAAATCAATATGTGACCCCTTGGTGACTGGCTGATCCATGGAAATCTATTTCAACCCTCAAGATAATAGAGGCAAACATTGGATGTCATAAGGCTTCAAATCAATATCCACTTAGAGCAACTGAGACTTAATACGGTTTAGCACGCTATGCCATTTTTTCATTATATTTACTTGGTGCTGATAAATACTGGCTGCGGCCTTGTCTGCACTTTGACTCACTTGAGACTTCTAACAATTTATTCTTCCTCGCTTTCCACAGTCTGAGATACCCAGATGCACAAATAGCACAAGACGTGTGAATTCTCACAATTTCCTTACTAATATCTAAACATATAGTACATTACACGAAACAGCTGAAACAGAAAGTAAGTAATAAAACAGCTTATGACAGTGTACACTAAAGCAATAAAGTGAGCAATAGGACCTCAAAGAAACCGAAGTAGAGAAGGGCAGAGTTAGATGGGGGAAAATAAAACCAACACACCCTGAATTCTTGGATGTACATGGAGCTTTTATACAACAAAATATTCATTGTCCCCTCCCCAACTCATAACTAATTTCTCCCTCTTCTACAATCAAATTTATTTTATATTCCACCACTTCTCAGACTCTTCCTCCCGCTGTCCTCAGCCGCCTACACACCAACAGTGAGTGGCCCTATGCCGCCTGCGCCTCTCAGCTACATGTTAAGAAATGTGCCAATGTAGAAATCAGACCTGAGGACTTCAACAATGCACGTGCCACTTCCTATTCTCAAAACCAGTCAAGAAGGAAATGGAAGCAGCTTGCATGAACATGTGTAAGCTGTAGAACACAAACACACACACACACACACACACACACACACACACAGATATACCCATACATATCTGCCTGTTTGAAAGACGGGGACAGCGATTTGGTCTCATCCGACAGATGGCTACAACGCCTCGGGCAAAGAGCACGTCTGGACAGCACACTGACAACTGCTGCCAGGGATGAGAGAAGACCAATTCCACTCCCTGCATGTATGCTGACTGAATGATCAGGGTGGAGGATGAAAATGCTTGATTAAAATTTTACAAACATGCAAGTTCTATTACACAATTACTATCCACAGTAACAAGCAAAAATCCATTAATCATTAAAAGCCTCCCAATAAAAAGTCTTAATTTTTTCCTCAATGACAAAGCCGCCATAATAATAAGGTGAAGAGCTGCAAAACCTCAGCTCTCCAACAATATGACTGCAACAATATTTTCTATGCAAAACCCCCTGCGCTGTGCCTGCAGTAATGCTCTGTTCAGGGTTAAAAATGATTAATCATTAACATCACTGACTCTAGAGACAGAAAAAGAAAGCAATAATTTTCAAATGTAATGCATTTGATAAGGGAACCATAAACACAGAAAATAAAGGAACAGAGCTTGAAGCACTTTGTGATGGTTGCAACTCTAAAGTAATTAGTCACAATGGAACCACATATATAATATGCCTCTAGAGGAATTAGGAAGGGTAAAGATTAAGTAAGGCATATCAGAGGACTCAAGAGAGCCCAAGAGAGAAAAGAACAAAGCCTTTATAATAGATGGCAGATGAAATCGATTAAAATTTTAAGTAGGTAGTCTCTGTGCGGCTCATCATAAATATGTGCTTTGTTTTCATATCAGACACTAGCCTGAGACACACTGAATAGTGACAAAGCAATTCCCTTACTTGAAAGTAAGGATGCTGCACAGACAGCCCCATGCCTTCAGTAGAAGACTGAGATGTAAAAAACTGCTCTAGGAGAAAATGAAAATAAGAGACAGGATAAAAACAAAAAGGTAGGCTGAGATATGTCTGAGAGGAGATCAAAACTGACACTTGTAGGAACAGTCAGCCTTGAAAGTGTATTAGGAGAGCATTGTTCTGAGAAGCTAGGGGGACATCTGGAGCAAAACATTTCTGTCTCCTTGCTCACTCTGAGGATGTAATGAACAAAACACACAGAAGGAAACAGCAGCCGGTTTACGACAGACTGACAAGTCCCAGCTAACATTTTTGACACTTAGATCCCCCCAGCAGATACTTCACAACTACAGCTGATGATAGCAGATTAAACAAATGTTTCCATCTTATTTCCCTGCAAAAGTGGGAGGGGGAACCCCCCCCCCCACACACACACACATGTGTGTGTATATATATATATATATATATATATATATATATATATATATATATATATATATATATATATATATATATATATATATATATATATATATATATATATAATCCCATAGTGCATCATTAAAACAATTGCAAGTTGATGTGCTCTTGCACAAAAAAATCCATTAGTTCTTTGCCTCCATGTCCAGCTCTATTCAATACACTATCTAAAAACAATTGTCTCAATTCCTCTAGCAACAGTCAACACGCACACACACACATATGGATTTAAAACAATTCTAATCTGCTGGAGGATGAATTATCTCTATAAACCATCTGTATTGCAATCTGTAGGGTTGTGAAGCCGAGGGTCTGCTGAGACTAGCAGAAGTAAGAAGTGCTCTGTGACACATGTGGGACAAACCTAGCAGAGGTCAAGAGAAGTGCCTGTTTGTAAGGCACTGATAAAACAGTGAGATGAGTGCAATGGCAAACCATTAATCACTGAAGAGGATCAACTCAGGAGAGTGAAACATGACTAAAGGAGCTGTAGAGGAGGGAGAGGAGCAGACAGCCTTTACAGACTATGATGGAAGACCAGAGCACGGGGTGGGTGGGACATGGTTGCCCCTAGCCTTAACTTCTAATGAATGAAACAACCTTGAAATCCCCAACATCCTGTAGCAGACAACAAGTATATTTAAAAAATAAAATAAAAAAAGAAGCTCAAGTTAGCCAAACTCCAATCTGAGTCAGCCAATATTTGTTACAAATGTGTGTCCTATGCTCACCTTTTTGCCAACTGTCTGTCCTGCTTTTCAGTTAGCTGATTAAAATGTTGTGATTAACAGTGAACTGGCATAGAGAAGTGTCAAACTAATCAAGAATTTCAGTAATGTTATTGGTAAAATATTTCAGAAACTTGTTTCCACAGGACTGGCATTTGGAGGGCCAGTCAACTAATTTTTATTGATTTTAAAAGTATTCTGGGATTATGACATGTGACGAGCTGCAAAAGATAGGTTTCCCTCACTTCTTTGAATTTAGCTGGTAAGAGAACATCAGGTTCTTCCTAGTACTGAGGGAAGCATTTAATTTATTCTTTTCTGCACTTCCTCTCAGCCTTTCTGCATTTCCTCTTTAAAATTCCTAATTCCTCAGTTAATGAGGGAAGAGCCGTAGTTTTAAATTTTTCAAACCTGACTGGAGATATAGACTCCAAAGCACTTGAGGTTTGTCTGCTCAACCAGTAAGCTGTTATTTTATTTTATCTCTGTTTAACTCCTCCCTCTTTGTTTTTGTATGTTTTCTGTGCTATACACAGGTTTTACCTGGTCAGTCAGCTATCCATCTAAGAAAACAACACTATCCACAACTGACTTGAAGCGGACATTTGCCCCAGTCTCATTTTAAAAGTTCAGTCACTTCTGAGCAGCTACCAGCTACCATCCAATTAGGTTGTTGGTCCGAGTTATGAACGTTGTTCTGACATCAACCATAGTCCAACTCCACCACTTCAGACTGCAGCTAGAAATGGTAGTCGCCTTCTGCTGTGAGAACCGCTGCGAGCGCTAACCAGAACCTGCAGCAAGTGGAGAAATGAATCACATGCCAATATGCCAAGTTCACCAAGGCCCAGAGCAGAGCATAGATTCTTGTGTGTGGCCAGCTGTAGTTAAAAACAGAGTTGGAGTCCACCAGGAGTCATCAGCAGAATCTGAGACTCCCTGGAAAAGCAAGTACAAAAGCTGAGGCTGAGTGACAGACTGTTAAGGGAACTGTAATTGATATAAACAATTCAGCCATATGAAGGACTCTCAAAAATCACACTCGTATCAAGAGGGGAGTGATGGCGGAAACTACTAAATCTGCCATCCTGTTAAGAATACTACTCACATGTGTTTTCAATATCTGGTATATGTTATGCCTCCTTGGCCTTCTCCTTTGCCATCATTATATAAATAATGAAGTAAATTTTCAGTCAACATGTCAAGATTTTTTTTACAGCTCTGTAACAATAACTAAGTTGTGGAAGTTTTATGTATATACTGATGTATTTTTTTTTAAAAAAAAGAAAAAAGACAGTGGAACATATTGTTTAGACATGTCCTGAATGATATTATGACGACTTCTGCTACTTCACATTCACAGTGCTCTCACAGTAGGAGCATCTCCACACCATTATTATTTGAGCTTCAGTTTCACTTCAAGCTGCCAAACAAAGCTGGGAGCTCAGTGTCTCTTCCTGGCATTAGCATTCCACAGTCATACCAGCTTTAGCCTCACAATGGTGAGGATGAACAATTGGAAGCACTTTTTTATTGGATACAGCTGAATCACAGCTGATTTGTACTACTTATCCTCACTCACACTGAACACTACACAGAGAAAAATGTGCCTTTTTTACAATAACCTAGATAAAATGAAGGCAAACATGAACGCATATCGTCCAGCTACATCTACTGCATCACGGGCTTATGCATTATAAAAATATCCATTAACTTCCTGCTGTGTTGCACTAATCTTTTTACTTACACACACACACACACACACACACACACATGCATATGTGCAGGCTCACAGACAGAAAAGTTCAATGAATTATGGATTTGTGTATCAAAACATAAGCTGTGAGCTGTAGATGTCGAATGATATAAACAGGCTTTGTGACAAAAGCAAACATTAAAGCCATAAAATTAAAGGTTTCTTATATATTGTTCTGATATAATATGTAATGTAGGTGCAGACCTAGAGGTAACTGTACGCATGTATGCATGTGTTTTCATTTTATATTAATTGAATAAGTATGGCCAAATAATTACCATGGGAAGATTCTTAACAAATTCAATAGCAAAGAGCTCAAAACATGCCTCAATTCCTCTGTATGTTGCTTAATAAACTACACCAATATAATATTATGATCATTGTTCAATTTCTGCTGGAATTTAACAGAGGAATAGGTACGTCTTTCTGCTTCAGTAGTCTTGCATATCTTTGGCATTCTGCATGAATAAAAAGATGCCGACACATCAAACACCTTTACAAACAAACAGATGCCTTATCCAACCAAGGACAGGTGAATTTAAAATCATACATTTCTAACTTTTGTCCATCCATGTTGTCCCTCAAGTATTTTCTTTATAATTTTGTTCTTCCCTGAAAGGGACAATCTTGTGTTATAAGACTGATCAACAAAACAAAGTATGCCTGGATTTGCTGTTGTACTACAGTAACATTTAGAAACCGCCAACTCCAGCTTTCTTTGTGTCAACTTAAAATCACGTTTACGACAGTAAACTTTAAGCATGCTATCACATCAGACAATTTCATTATTATGTGATTATTATGTGATTTCTTTCTTTGCACTGCAGATGGCATTTGTAACCTGGAAATAAATCCACATTTTATAACTGCATCTATTAAGACAATGGAAACAGAAAAATGTCAATTATATTCAATTTAATTTTATATGCACTACTATGCACTATTCAAATATGATAGAAATTCTCAGACAAAACTATTAAACATCAAATGAAACCTGCTGAGACAGAACAGACACCATCTACGTGATAGCACCGATTACAATACACTATTTTGACATTTTCTAACATAAGGAGAAATTTACTTTTTTAATTTCAGTCATGGCAGCTCATCTTTTTATGCCGTCTGTACTCGATGCAAGTCTTTTACACATAAGGTCAGAATTTTTAGGAGTATCCGCCTTTGTGCGGACATGGTAGACCACAAAAATCATCAGCCTCCAGTCTGGGCCAGGATAATTACTCTAAACTGAAAGGCCATCGATCAAAGAGCAAACGAGGCGAGCAAGGCTGCCTGTGACGCCTGACCCTCTCACAGGCCTAGAAATCAGAGGCTGTCCTGGCCTTGAAGCCTTCAGACATGAAAGGCCCGATCAGACCGATGCATCCGACGTTGCCAAAGCAAACATCATCACTCAGCTTTTCATCTTACATTTAAACGTTGCACCAACTTTGCATCCAATTTAAACTATAAAGTAAACAACTCAATAAATAGACTAAAAATGTACTTAATAATAAGTGAAATGACAAAAAAAAAAAAAAAAAGTCCTGTAGACCTGTAAAAAAAAAGGAAACTCAGTCATAAAAGGCCCCGATCAGATTTTGTGCTAATGCAGCAAAGTATCAAAGATAAAGGTAAATGCTTTGATTTCACATTTGAAAATTTTGTGTGCAAGTTGTGTAAAAAGTGGCATATAACCACTCCACTAGAGCAATGAATAATCACATTTAGTATAGGCATTTAGGGGACGTAAACTGGTACTACTGGTGCACTTTAAAAATTAACCACACTATTATTTCATACTTTTATGGCAGTAAATCTATTTCCCTACCGTGCTTAATCATCTGGGAAATCAGTTGCTAAGAACATCCCTAATGAAAAATCAGAGAAAATTATTTGAACAGCTGGGTCAGAAGACTGTTTAGAGACTCGTATTCCTGCCGTGCTACTTGCTGCCAATCACTTAATGATGCCAATTTAGTCATAAAGCACACTTTCATTGTTTCCTCCACTGCTTTTAGCACAGTCTTCAAATATTCTTTTGTCAGAGTTCAAATGCATAACAAAATACTCAGCTTCACATTTAAAAACTGTTCTGAAAAAGCCTGTGGCTCATCTAGCAAACTAATAATGTACTGTGTCTCTTATAATAAGCTAAATGAAACAGTGAATAGGATGTAAAAATTAGAAGAGGGCCAATAGTAGCTGCAATTAACCACAGGAAAAAGACAGGAAGTTTATTCCATCTCTGAGTCACTATGGCAACCTTAACTTGCAAGTTCAAAAAAAGCACAGGAAATGAAAAGAGGAGGGGTGAAATGTGAGGTTCTCTCAACGGTTTACACATTTTCTTCAGAGCATACCAGCTGAAACTTGCTTAGCTGACACATTTCACTGAATGAAAGAATTCAATCCACCTCACCCCATTATGAAGCCAAATGCTGTTCCTGGCCTCAACGTTACACTGATCTGATTTTGCTAAACAAAAAGACAACATTTTCAGTGTCTGGTGAATTAAAAAGTTCTGTTATAAAACACTGTTGGCACTGTAGGTTTGATTGGGAGGTTCACTAGGCACAGTCGCTCCTGAAAAATTTAATATTTTTAGTAGTACCAACCCCCCTGCCTCCAATTATTGCAAGCTGAATGTCTGCAGCACCTGAAAGTAATTGCACACAAGTGCATTTAGATTTCTGAATCAGTATTGTACCTACCTACTGACCTCAGAGGATGTGGAAATTGCTTTGAGACGTCATCATGCAGACTTAAGCAACAGAGAGATACCACTACAGTATCCATCTCACCAAGGAAACCTTTGATCAGTACTAGCACAATGCTATGTCAAGACACTCTTAGCGTAGCACATCTTAAACAGAAAAAAAACCTTAAATCTACAACCAACAGATTTGCAAAGGAGAAAAAATGTACAATAAAAGCAAGCAATAAATAATAAATGCCCCTTGAGACTGCTCAGTTTGTTTGCAGATGACACCCCTTCTTGAGTTTGTGTCTTTACTGACAATCTGTTCTGGGCCATAAGAAAAAAAGAAAAAAGAAAAAAAAAACCACACACACAAGTACTAGCATGACACACTGGCCTTAAAGAATACAGCTCTCTATACACTGAGAACAACCACTAGACTTCTCTGGTTTATGCATAACCTTGAGTTGTCCACATAGTCATTGGGGCATTAACTGTCAACTGCGCACCATGCTGCATGTCATGGCGGTGGTGAGGGACGAAAAAAGCAGCAAAGCTGGCAAATGGTTCTGTCTAACTAGTTCCCCAAGTATTTGTTTTCCCCTGGAGATTCACCAATCTTGCTCTTTTCCTACAGCTTACTGTTGAAAATGTTTTTTTAACCAAGTTCAATCTAGTCTGAACTCTCTGAGAGGCAAGTATCACAAATACAAGAGAATGTCAGAAATATTTATTTAAAACAAACAAACAAACAAAAACAAAAAACAGGGAATTTAAGGTTGCGTATGAATTAAAGCAACCTTATGTGTAATTCTTGGAATTTTTTTTGCAGCAAAAAATGTGCCTTGTCCTCTTTTTGGCTGATATTTTATACAACTTAAAAAGAAAAGGGGGGGGGGGGGGGGCAGCACGCACACACACACCCACACAGAATAAGCCAAGCACAGAAACAAGGAAACTAGTCTGGACTTGCCTAAGGACAACCTCTTTCCAGAGTGTAGTATGAAACAAAGTAGTCTTCCCAAGAAATAACACATCATCATCAGTGATGACATGTGAAAAAGCACAACTCCAACCAAGCTCCAATTGTGTTGAACTACCACTGACGCAGTAAGTTTCCTGTCTGCAGACAACCAAGTCATAGACATTTCTAATTCTGGTTCTTTTCTTTCTCCCCACTCATTGTCCTGGGGCTGTAAATGTGTTTACCCTTATGGATATATATTCATTATCACACACTTTATTACCATGCGTGTTATGGACACTGCTTTACAATGTCAATGCTCAGCTTCCTGTATGTTTTGGCACTTTATGGCCTAATGAACTCTCTGTTCTCTCAATGCTATGACCTTTTCAAGTTGACCCTGCCACCCGACTACTTCAACACAATCAGACATCACTGTCCCATAACAAGACAGTGAAATATTCATGTATTTATACAAGAGTCATACACATTTGTCTACCACCTGTTGCTTGTACAACACTGCCCTTATGCTTCACGTGCAAGTTATTTATCATGTCGGTGCATCCTAAACACAAACCTGTTCTGTTTGTTAATATTCATTATTCTGTCAACAATATGCTGACCGCAATTCAGTTCAGGTAGGTATTATGGCAAAAAATATATTAAATGAGGCACTAGAAATCAAAATAAAGTTTGTTAAACTATTTAGTCAATGCTCAATACCATTATTAAGAATATCAATTAAAGACTAGCACTGAAATACTCAGAACTCTGTTCTGACATTAATTACTCGTGAAGAGTGACTTTTTAGAAAACACACTGGTATGCAGAAAGAAGGAAGTCTAATTTATCTGTGTACTGTGCTGTGTATGTGATTTTAATTAATGTGTATGTGTGTGTTCGTGTGAGTGGATGAGTACTCTCCAGGAATACGGAGTGCTCCTACTCTCACAGAGAGCTCTTTGTGTGGGCACATTGCCCCTGAACCAGCATGTCTACCAAAGCCTCGTTGAAGCTTTGTTTGGCTTGTTTTCCTTTTGTTTATTCCACTTCCTTTCAGGTTCCTCTCTGTGCAGCTGATCAGAATGATGGCCATGGATAGAGCAAAAGAGGCTTATTGAGAGAAAAAGAAAAAGGAATAAATGGCAACACCTGATAACTGAATGATTTTAAAAATCCACTGAACACTCAAACTAGCTGTACTTCATTCAATCATTAAGGTGTTTTGACATTTTTACAAACAAATGAGTAAACCTGTGCACTGTTAGCGAAAAACAAAACCATCAGAACAATGGTCCAACTACGGAGACCATAAATAACTCAATAAGCTCTTGCTGAGAGGGCCAAGTAAGTATTTTTGTTCATTTGCTGTGCTCATTTGTCAACATTTTAGCACAGTTTGTGGCTATGCAGCCCATTCATAACTTCAATACACACTGCAAAAGTTATTGACAGATCTCTAAAGTGACTGCAGCTACTCATGTTGCCTACAGGGCATAAATGGTAATGGGGACTCCAGCGTATTAAAAGCTACGCTGCTCACCAAACCTAAGCTGACCCCCTTGCCTGTCCAAAACACTTTTTGTGAGTTTTTTATTGATTTTGTTTTAGACTTTAAAAAGTTACGTTAAAAAGTGAATAAAAACCAGGCAAATGTTATGACTCCATTTCACTTTACTATACTGTAGCCCATGTGTTGTGTCCACTTTTCTGTATGACCGTTTAATGGTACAGAATCACGGTATGATTTACTGGCATGGTTTTAAAAATAGCAATGAAACCGTCTATCTATAACAGCCCACTGGAACAACTGGAAATAGAGAAACAGCAAGCATGAAAGACAGACCAGAGGCTCTGTGAGAAAAAAAAAGCCACAATCTGGGAATCTTTAAAAGTTCCCAAAGAGTCGATATAGCCACTGCTTATAAGCGTGCCTGATGACCAATCATCTTTGCGTTTAGAAAAAGCAACCACAGGCAGTCACATTCTCAGCAGGTGATTACTGTTGCATCTAAAACAATGACAATATGGAGTCAGTATTGAATTTAAATACACTTTCACTAATCAATGTGCTAGATTTTACAGCTGTGAAATGAACTACTCTACACCAGTCACTGATGAAGCAAAAATATTGTGCCTGGAATCTCAAAATTCTGCTCATTTTTTTTTAGAGAGAAGTACTAAATCAATAAATAAAAGATTTTAAAAACTGTTAAACTTCGTGTGCACATAAAAGGTCTTCATGCAGTCCAGTTAGTATCTATTGATAGAAGCAAAGTGTGTAAAAGTAAAAGTGGGGAAAAGGGCCATAAATTAAACACTGTATTTTATTCCATGATGGTTTAAGGTATCAAGAATTAAAACACAGAGTCGCAAGTTTTCTTTTAAGACATATCCGGGCGCACGGTCACCTTCATTACTCTTGGTGACATCCTTTCTGCAGGTTATTGTCCCACACAGTCCTGTTTGCTTTGAAAACACTCTCTGCTCCAGCGATAATTGCCATAGTAACAAGAGAACTGAACCCAAAGCTGTCTGGATCTTTCCACACATTGACAATTACAGTTCACTGAAGCTGACATGCACAAGACTGCCATCAAACACTGGGTCAAAGATGACTAGACAAAGAAGATTCATTCATTAACACCACTGCACTGAGAGAAAAGCCCCAGAGCTGAACCTTGATGATAAAAACATTTACTTGACACTCACATGGTTTCCTAATTGCATTCAAGAAGTGGCACAAAAAAGGGTGGAGATATAGTCTCTGTTTGTTGCACTCAGCTGCTGATTTTTTTTTACGCCTTTTTAACTGTTGTCAATCCTGGACTGACTCACTGTGCATTAATGCTCTTTTACAGAAACATCCCCAACAGTCACTCAAGGTAAAAGCAGCCCTATGCAACACAAACAGCCCAAGCTAATGGAAATATTATAAGCATATCAGAACCACAAAGACAGAATGAGGAAGTTGACTTCAAAGGGAAAAAAAACTTTCTTTGACTGTACAAAAGTACAGTACAGTAAAAGTACAGACTAAGCCTTTGTTAAACTGTGCAAACGTTATGTCTGGGAGGAGATCTATAGGACTCTTAAAGACAATATGGATCAAAGACATTATTTTCTCTAAGTTCTCTGAAGGCTTAGTAATTGTCTAACCCAGAAATGATTACAAGGGAATTTTAAGTTGTTTTGTTTGGTTGCATGTGAACATGGTGTCCAAGCTCTCACGTAGAAGCTGTGCATGTTCTCATAGGACTATAATTAAGTCTAGTGACTACAGTTTCAAACACATGCTGCACCAACACAAGTTCCCATTATTAGACTATTGATACAAGGCAAAGAAAAAGAACTAAACTAAACACCTTGTATCCATTTATCCATCATCTGCTTTTTTATTTCATTTTTTAATCCAAAGCAAGTTCTATCCAAGACCTCTCTCTAGTGCAATCAAAATTAATTTAAAATACTGAGTAGATTTTTTCTGGGTTGTTTTTTTTTTTTAATTTAAACAAGTAACAGGCCAATCACAGCTTTACATGGATTATCTCTAATCTGACACTGAATCACAAAGAAAAACAAAGAAAATTTGCCAAAAATCTAAAAACATGCATAATTCTGATGTGGGGTACATTTGCTGGCTGCCAGTGCCAGGCACCAGACCTGACAAGGAGTGTTTTAACACAGAAACTGGAGCAGAGTGAACCTAGCTGTCATCAAGTTTTCACGTCCTGATGTGAACACTTCAGGTGGCTGATAATGAAGTTCTGCTGATGCAGGTGCAAATGTAGATGTTCTGAAACTCCAGTTTTGACTAGTATTATAATACCAACTGTAATGGGGTGTGACAACACAAGCTGCCTGTCTGAGAGAGTCTAAATAAATAATTTAAAGAAAAATGTCTTGGTATGAATAGCCTGGCTTTTAGATACGAGTAGTAAGAGAGTCAGTAAAGGTACGTTATAGCTGCATATCATACAGCAACGCAGAAAAAGATTTAAATTTAACTCCACAGATATGTGGAAAGACTTGTTAAAAAAAAGCTAATAAAAAGTATCATGTAAGAAAACCAGCTCTGGTATAAAAAGATTTGTTTGACGCTGCCAGCTTTGTCAAACTCGGGGATTTATTTTCCTGTGTAAGAAACTATACCTTTGTGCATCACATTAGCTTTTCCGGTATATACGTCAAGCACTAAGGCTGAGACCTTACCACAATCACTGCATTACATCCTCTGCTTTCCTGTCTTTCTATAGCTGCTCCATCAAATAAAGGCAAAACAAGTTTGTGTTACTGTCAGTAGGAGTCTTGAAAAGTTCCAAAGTTTTGCTCCCACCTGTACTGACGACTGCGTGGGTGCATGTAAATGTGTTTATAGTCTGAACACAAAAATGGGAGCAAAGAACATATGCAGTCCAGAACTTAATGTCAGCATAAACAGACTACACCCAAACAACTGAGTCATCCGTGTCTCTGCTCCTCTAATGCTCGTCTCTTTTCATGTAAAAGGTCACAGTTTGATCCTCAGACGAATGTCAGGTTCCTATCCTTCCTCATGCTGCATCACTGATACTATTCATTCTTCTCTGAGGCGCATTAACCTTCAGAAGTCATATATTGCAGGAGCTACATGACCACAGGCGTTCAAATGCACGCAGGAGCAAAGATCTGTGTGCTGTGTTTGCAGATTCATGATCTGTTAAGGTAAAAGAAGCAACAAATGCAGTCAACATGCATTAGTGGCTGTTTTAACTGCATCTATCGATACCCTTCAAGTGCACAATGTCTCTTTAAGGGTACAGTGGGTCATTTTTAATGTAGAATGCTACTGCCAACTGGGAAGTGAAACAAAAGTGAATGTAGCCGCCTAATCAAAATCAAGTAACAAATCAGAGTGAAGTGCAAGACATCAATGAACTGTTTATTTTGGACTTTGGCAGTAGCAGCTTAGAGCAATAACTCATAGCATTTCTGCAGCCTGACCCTGCTCACTTCCTGCTTTACAGGAAACACGCTACACAGCTCCGCCCTGCCCTTCCTGTTCACTGAGCCTGTATTTGTACACTCATACAGTTTGCAGTGGTTGATGACCGTTGCTCCAACCACTACCAATTCAACCAAGTAACAGAAGACATTAACCAAGCTACATACTGCACTGCATCATTTTATCTAACAGTGTGTGTGTGTGTGTGTATATATATATATATATATATATATATATATATATATAAAAATATAATCTGCAGAATTAACCTTAGTATAATAAACTCACAAAAACATTCAAACTAAAGTCTCTGCAGATCCTAACTGCCACTATTCTGTTGCACTGAAAGTCCAATCTACCTTGTCTTTGCCCCTGAATGACAACATGAGATTGAGCCAATGAAAACCTCCGAGACACACAGCTTGGATAACATCAGGACTACACATGTGCCTGGACTGACCTGGTCTGTAATTGAGAAGTTGGTATTAACAAAACAGTTCTCCTGTGAAGATGAAAAAGTTCTATTTAAGGTTCCCTTGAGAAACTGCTGAGACCCTCCTCAGAATCCTCCATTGTCACCAGCTCCCCACAGTCTTTAATCAAACTGGAATCTAAAGGGCAGGCCATTTTTCATCACAGGCCAAGGCAAAAATCACCAAAATTGATTAAAAATTGAGATCTTTAAAAAAAGAACCCTTCATATGAGCACGAAGACCCGTATGTCTTATATTAAAATTGGCATCATCATCGTTATGTCATAATTTTTATAAAACATGAAAAATCTATCCAATCAAAACATACCATATAAAAGGAAGACAAACACATGAAGGGAGGGGTGGGCAAAATTGCTGGTGTCTATGCTCCTCAATGCTCACCAAGAGCTCAGCTTTCTGTCATCGGCTGTTAGAGGTCAGCGTACATATCAAGCTAAAGCCTTACGATCAAATGGCTTCCACTAAAAGTCATTTCAGAGATTAGCATTCATCCCCATCAAATAGTCCTCTACTTTTTTTTCTTTCAATCCAAGTCAGATTCATCTTTTCTCATAAGCATGGTTCACTCAATCTGGTGCCCACTGTACAGCTGCATTCATGTCTACATCAATCAGTGAATCGGTTTTAATTGAAGAACACTGAAGAGATTTCTGAGCTGACACAAGTGGCAGACTGTCAGGTTCCTTTATTTTCACAGTTGTGACTATCTGTTTGCTAGGCCTAATGTGGGAATATCAGAGGTTGCTTAGACTCTGTGTGGCAGAAAATACCATGCGCAGCATTTTTTTTAGTTGCTGAAAACAGCCAAGAAAATTAGTGGGCTTGTTTAGTCAGACTAAATGTATCGGGACAGAAGTGCTAAGATGCATCTGAGACAGAAGGTGTATGTTTTTTGGAGGTTTTATTTGCCCCTCTCTTCTCTTATTGATTTAAAAATAAAAACAAATAAAAAAAAAAAGCTCTGAACACTAACACCGTTTCTCTTTCTTTTCCAATACGGAGCACCACACTGAGACATTTTTTTAATACTTTTATCATCCAGTCCATTACAAATATAGACTTTGTGAAGTCAGATCCAAGGTGCAAGATTATAGTCTCAAGTTTGCCGACACTTGCTGTTGATTTGTTTCCCTCTGAAGGTACAGAGCTGCAGGTCTACATGCGTGCAGTGTTTTACTGAGGCAAAAAAGCAAGCAGAAAAACAGGAAGTCAACCTAGTGTGACTGGCAGCCGTTGTGGGCAAGTTTGAGTCAGTGCGTAGCATTCTTCCTTTGGCTCAGTTTGCCTTTGAGACATACTCAAAGAAGATTGGTCAATAGGCAGATGCCCAGAAAAGGTCAGAATCACTTGTCAATGCAGAGAATTACTGACACAAAAACTAAAAATAAGAGCACCACTTTGAAAGATTAGATTAAAACTTTCAGCACCAAACCAAGCTCAGGAAAACACATCTCACATTTAAGATAAAAAGCCATTTAAAATTGGACGCAAAGTCATGTCTCTGAACCACTACAACTAAAGAGGCATGCAGGTACATCACTGGTTATCTGCCTTCTGCTAAAGCCATGTATCTCCTGCATAGTTCACCTCAGTACAGTTGTCTGTTCTCTTCAAATTAACTGGCAGAGCTCAACTACCAACTGACAGCAAAGCATGCAGCACGGCCATTCAACAACCCAAAACCTTATCACATCAGGTTCCCTTTAAGCTCCTTCCTTCAGCACCCTGTCCATCAACCTCTCAATTCCTAGCCATGTTGAGTTGGGTGAGGCCTAAAGTTTTGAGCTCAACCCTTTTAATCTCACCTGTTCCACTTTCTGTAGCCTTTATTTTTTAAACTGCTGCCACATTTTAAGAAAAGGGACTTCTGTCTGTCAGTGTCCAGAGGGTGCTAAGAATAAAGATTTAGGTTTCAATCAGCACATGTCTGTTTCCACACATGAAATCCAGGTAATGTTGAAGTTACCGAAAGTTACTGAAGTTACAACACACTTAAAATACTGTTTCGTTTCACTAAAGGAACTGCATGGGTAAAGCAGGCAGGACACATGACACTCACTCACTGTAAATTCGACAAACAAATACCTGTATTATCATCATATGGCTACAAATGGACATTTTTGTTTTCTCATGTGCTTCCATTAGCTAATGTCTAGAAAAGTTCAGGACTGCGATGCCTTCAATTTTATTAAAGAAAACATACCGATGATCAAGTGTTGCCTAACATGCTCTATTTTTAGTGCACTTCCTGCTTGTAAAAGCAAAAGTAAAGCATTTGTGGAATCACTCACTGCAGCTCTCCATTATTTAAGGTTTCCTCCCCTGCCTCGAACATCTTTTATTTACAAAATACTGATAGTAAGACACTCCTGATAAGCAATAATGTTACATGCCTCAGTGCTGCTATTGGACGGACTGGCAAACTACATGAAGTATTAGGCAAGAAAAACAAAACAGCCAAGAAAAACTACAAACATAAAAAGGTAGAAAATGTTTATTTAAGAAAAGTAGGCAGTGTTATATGTTACTTCTAGTGTCACAAAAGGAATTATCACTTATGCAATCCATTGACCTCTGTCCTGAAGCTAAAGCAAGCCAGGGAGCATTATCTCAGTAAACAAGTGTGTGAATCATTTTCTGAATGAGATGCTGCTCTTCAGCAGAAAGAACATGTTGTTACAACATTATGCTACAAAAGTGAGGCAGTGCCATGCTCCACACAAATGATAACTACAAGTTCCAAGCTCTCTCCAAGTTGGCCTAAGTATGGGTGCCATCATTGCCACTCCGTTTCTCAAAAATATGCACATGCAGCAGGTCTTTAAGAGAAAAGACTTTAGTCATAAGCATTTATTAAACTGCATTCATTGCAGTTTATTAAATTTGATACCTAAAAACATGAAAATATAGAGGAATTGCTACTAGGCATGCACCCCCTCGAGACCCCCCAATTGACCATACATTTTTGATTTTACAAATGAACAGTTGTCCAGTTCAACATCACACCAACCACACACATCGACAGCAGGAAGGATATGGTGAAAAAAGGGAAAGCTCTTTTTCCAAAAGGTCTGCTTTTAAATATCTATTTCTGAGTCTGACTTCAGTTCAACTCTCAGATCTCGTGCAGATCCAGCCAAGTCTGCTCACTCTTGGTTAAACAGAAATAGTTAACAGTGACCGTGGTCCCACCCTCTCTCTGTTCTCCTACTCAGTATTCCCTGGCTAAAAAGAGCCTCAGTGTGGGAGCACACCAAACTGAGGCCCCACAGAAAAACCACATAATTACAAATCACAATAAAGCCCTCAGTACTGTGTTCCTGCCTGAAGCTCAGCTGCACCCTACTCTGCTCCAACTCGAGGCCTTTGCTCACAGCTACATGCCCCCCTTCTTTTGACACTTTCTTTTAGTCTGCTTAGCCATACCACCCCCCCCCCCCTTTCATCTCTCATCCTTCTCTTGTCCCTGAAGTAAGTCTTACTGTGGATTTGGACAAACAGATACAAACGAGGTAGCAGTATGGTGCCTCCATGTCTCTGTAGTTCTGGAGTTGTTCTGTAAAAGGCATAATATACAGTCTACTCTGGCTGGACATTGGTTTGATGTACCCAGAGTTAATAACTATATGTATAATTACACCTAAAGTTTATGCCTGGCATTTTGAATCATTATGTGTCAATGGACTGTTACTCATTGTGTCCATCTCTCTCCTTTTTTTTTTTATTCAAGTCACACAATCCTCCAAAAGCAGCCTACACTATAGTCGTAACTATTCTCTAATATAGAGTACTCAGCCTGCTTCACTTCAACTCACGTGAACACTTAAGAAGTAGAGATTTAATACTACAGCTTGCCGTAGTTAAGTGGAAAAGGGGCTGCAGGACTGCTGCAGGCACATCGTTGACAGACAATGTTCAGCCTTATGAAGAAGCTCTGAGCAATGATCAGCTACAGATAATAAAAAAAAAAAAACTTTTTACCTGTAGCTGTGCCTCACCAAGACATTGTTCAGATCGTTTTGTTTAGGTCAACACTACAAGAGCCTATAATAACTTTCTGTTAAAGCACCAACTATAAACACACAAAAATATTTTATTAGCCAAGGAATGGTGCCATCGAAATAAAGAGCTAATACAGTCCAATAAAGAGCTAAAGCTACAGCTTTAAACAAACAAGACTAAGCCGATCATTAAGCTGCATTCAGGCATAAGAAGCAAGTCTCGCCAATGACTTAAAAAGGTATATGGGTTCAATTATTGCTACAGGCAAGTGGTGGTCTGAAAAGATGGCAAGGGCAGAAACACAAGTAAGATAACTCACAGAGATAGAAACAGTACAGAAAATCCACACAGCTAAATGCATGCAGAATAATCCTGGAAATAAATAAATCCTGCAAAAAGTGAAATGCCACTGCCTCTAAAGTCTTTTACACACAATAGCATGTGAGACCTTACAACTAAGTATCCAGACATGCACAGGATGATTTCACAAAGATAACCAAAATCAGTTACTTTTAAAGTCAGATATAAGATATTATATCAGCTCCTCCTGTATCCACTCACTGGATGATTATTTATAACCTGGTACCTGACAACAGATAACAAGTCATCCCTGAAAAGGTTCAAAGGTTAAGAATTAACCTAAAGAGTCATAAAACTGGATAGCTGTGATTTTTATGGACAAGCCATACCTAACTTAAGAGTTATTGCATGTGTTCTCGTTTAGTCAGCTCTTGTTTTTATTTGTCAGCTAGGAAAAGTAGGTCACTAGAAAAGCATGATTTCATCATCCGGCACCTTTTCTCTGTTGATATTTAGGCGACAACATTAGTTCTTTGTCCACTGACAACTTTTTGGCTGTTATTATTTTCTTTTTCTGTTAGAGAAAAGTTACTCCAATTACACCAGGGGTTGGCAACCCTGGGCACGCGTGCCGAAGGGTTAACTGATGGCACGACCATAGCTGGACTGGCCATCGGCACACCGGGCATTTGCTCGGTGGGCCGATGATTTTTTTTTTTGTAACAGTATAAACAATGAAAGATGGTGGATTGGCCAGATGCTGGTCAAGAGGAGAGACCCGAGGCGGCTGCCGGTCCGAGTGTCAGGTGAACTGAAATTCAGGTAAGAAGTTATGACCTGCAGTCTATCTGGGTCAGATATAAACCAAGTTTAGGTGGAGTTTATTTTCATTGTGCTGACCTTTTACAGTGACTTACAATAACTCGCACTGCGTGCTAGCTAGCACGACGGAGTTGCTATACAGCTGGGTGGGTGCTTTGAAGTTACTGATGTTGAACTTTATTTTATTCATAAGCTTAGTTAGTAGAGTTGCCAACCGTCCCGTAAAAATGAAATCGTCCCACATTCAGAGAAAATATTGCGTGTTTCGTGTTGAGCTGAAAAGGAACACAGTTTGTCCCGGACTTCAGCTGGAATGGAAAAGACACAAAGCTGGATTTATTCTGTCGTTACGCTGTCAGCTGTCTCTTCTCTCATTCTCTCCCCCTCCCTCTCCTGTTTCTACTTCCATCATGAAACTGATCAATGATCAGCTGATCGGCTTTTCTCTCTTGTTTGTTTATCGCCCGCTTTGCGCCAGAAAGAGGAAAACAGCGGATGTCGCACTAAACAACAGCAGCACGTTTAAGCTTGATCAGCTGCTGTTAGCATTTATTTAATATTAATTTCTAGTATCAGCTGATGTTTGCTGGAGCCACAGCTGTAAAAGCTGCTGGTCATGACATCGGTTTGGTTATCTGGTGAGAGGGAAACATGAAGATGAAACCAGGAGATGTCCTTACTGAATCATCAGAGCTGAACAGGTGATGGAGAAACAGGTTTGCCTTTTAGGTGACATGGATGAGTTGAAGGGAAGTTATGAACCGTCTCTGAGAGACAAATAACACCAGGATCCTTTTCTAAGTAGCTGGTAACTGTGCAGGGGCGGGTCTAGCAAAGTTTTGCCAGGGGGCCAGGTAGGGCATTAACAGGGAGAGGGGGGCACAAAGAAATACTTTCTTATTCTCATTTAAAATGTCTGGCTGTTATTAAATAATTATCTGAAGCTTACAACCAAAGTTTTTATCTGGCGTAAAATGTATAGAAATCATACATATACCAACAAGACGGTGTACATCACTGTCACAACAGCATTTGTTTTCATTCAAAGGCTTTGTGGCTATAATACCTGGTGGGCCGGTCTTTAGTCAAAATGCCCAGGCTGATTTTTTGTCCCAGTCCAGCCCTGGGCACGACATGCAGTGAATTAATCTGAGAAGGTGCATCAAAAAATAAATGGCCGCGCCAGCAGTGCACATCACAAATCAGCTCGCATAGACACATTAGTTGTGCCGCTTCTTAATGATCGTATCTTAGCTAACAACCCCAACCACCAGATTCAACTTGTAATTGGCTAAAAATAACTTAGCCTACTGGTGAGAGGGACGTTGTTAGCTTTCCACATTCCGGCACTTCAAAGGCTTCAGGAGCTTTCCGCTCAGCACAGCATCAGCACCACGGAAATACACGGATACATCCGTAGACTCGAGACAATTCACAATGCATTTTTGGGACTGGTGTATGGACCAATATTTTCTTTTCTGATCAAACCAGACATCTTTAATGAGCAGCTCGATTTGTCTCGCATTAACTGGCTGAGTTAATGCCAGTTAATGCAACATCGAAGCAGCTGGAATACACAGCTGTGTGTGTTGATGGAGCTTGCATTTTCACCTGCTGGACATCACTACCTGACAAGTTTAACTGTCTTCAGAACATTGCAGAGGCCTTATTGACAGTATTTGGCTCTACATATCTGTGTGAGCAGATTCTCTCTCACATAAGTGTCCTCAGGTAGCCGTCTGAATGCTGGACACTCGGAGACCTGTGTCTCTGAGTGGGAGACCAGAGAGCATATTAACATGTGTGTCTCTGTATTGTTGTGAGGAGACCATAAATAGCATTTGCATTTTCTGTTGTACAGTTCATTTGCTGTTATGGAGTTCTTGTTATGGAAAAAATGTGTCTTTTTTTTGTTTCAAAATAGCTGATAACTATTTGCTGATAGCCGCCAACATCTGCGAACAAATATAATTCTATAAAGTGGTTCTATATAGTGTGTAACTGTTCATATAGAGCGTTATTAAATTTATTGATAATGCAATCATGTGGCACACTGACTTCTGAGGAAATTTTAAATGGCACTCGTCATCAGAAAGGTTGTCTACCCCTGAGTTACACCAACATTAAGTATCACTTAAACAACTGTGTCTCAGGGAAGGAATTCGGAATAACGCAAATAAAACCATCACGTGCTCCACTTATTTGTTTTCCTAACCTTCAGCTCAATGATATTTGACAAGTGAGCATGAGCCATCGGTGTAGTTGTTGCAGTCACAGTTATTTGAGTAGAAAGTGGCTAAGGTGTCAGTTTTAGGGTAGGTTAGGATTTATAGTAACAATAACCTAATATCTACTTTATACTTCCAGCAAGGATAAGAATTTGGCTAATGTCATAGGTTTTTTTCTTTACCTTGAAAAACTCCTGAGTTGTATGCTTTGAGTCATTACCAATTTGCACTGTGAAACACTTTCTAATCAGTTTTGCAGCATTTGGTTGAATCTGAGCAGATGGTATAGCGCTGTTCACTTAAAAATTCATCCTGCAACTTTTATCACCAGTCACATCATCAATAAACACTAGTGACCTGGTTCCACTGGCAGCCATACATCCCTCTACCATAACATTGCCCCCACATGTTTGACAGATGATGTGGTATGCTTCAGATGAGCTTTTCCCCATGCCTTGCCACACTTTTCTTTTCCCATCAATCTGGTAGAAGTTAATCGTGGCTTCTTATGTTCACATTACGTTTTTGCCCCCCCCCCCAAACTGTGCAGACTCTTTTAGATGTTTTTTGTTCTTTTGTTTGTTTTTTCCTTGGCAAAGTGTAATCTGGGCTTCCTGTTCCCAAGTGCAACCAGTTGTAAACCCTCTGCATTTCCATTCATAAAAGCATCTCTTGATTGTAGACTTTAACAATGATACACCTTCATCCTTCAGAGTGTTCTTGACTTGATTGTCTCTGACATGTTTAATTTGGTTTTTGCAAGCTGATGATGGCCACCTTCACTTGTACTGTCACCTCTCATATTAAGAGTTCCACTGAACAGTTACCAAGTGCAAAAGGAACAGACCTAATCTGCCAATTAGTTTTGGTACATTGGGAACTAAGCACAAAAAGTTGTTTTTGTGAAACAACTTGAATTAAAGCTGACAGACTGCCTTTCAAAACATGATAGTGATCTCTCTCTCATACAAGTGAGATACCTCCCCCAGTTACAGCCCCTAAATAAATCAGTACTCTGACACTAAGCTGCAGTTATATAAATGTTATATGTGTTACCACACATCGGTGCTCGACACCTATCTTACTTTGCTAAATGTTTTACGAAAAACGTTTTACACCACCCGCTTTTAATACCAGACATTCTATTTATGTAATGCCTCTACATGCAAAGTGGACAGAGGAAGGGACACAGCTTCATGCTTTTACATGCAAAAACCAATAAATCACCATGTCATCATCCAGACAATGTGTCACAGCTACTGAGAATAAACTCTAAAAGGTTATGAAATCAACTAAAAAACACTTCTATTGTTGCCGTTAATTATACGTATTTTAATAAGCACTTCCTACTAAACACATTTCCTTCACAGGAAGGTTTTTTTTTTTTGTTTTTTTTTTGGAGCTGATATGAAACTGAACACAAGTTCAGATGTCATGTTTGAGGGAATGTCACACTGCTTTCCTCCTGCCAAATTATACACCACACGAAAGCTCTCAATAACACACACTCACACAAACATACACAACTAACAAGTGGCAAAACCCAGCTTATGCTGCCAGGGATTTTTCTTTATAAAAAATCCCAGGGGTCTTAATTGTGCCCTGCTGCTTTAAGAGTGAATGTTTATGGGGTGGAAAACAAAACAACACACAAAGTACAAACACACTTTATTGCTCATACACATTCTTTCCAAAAACCTTTTTTAGCTTGAGGGGTGTATTCACTCAAATCTGACTATTATGTGAAAAAGATCATTTATAGCAGTCGTCTAGTATCACAAACACTTATCAACAACTACAGTTCAACTATGCGCACACACACTATGCTACTGGCCAATTAAGGGGTATGCAAGTCATATGTCAGTCTCTTTTTTTGTTAGTGTCTGCACTCTTTCTTCTTTTATTTTCCTTAAGCATACAGTTTTAAATAAGAAACAGAAATGCTTCATAAAAATTGTTAAAAAGCTTGTCACATATACTTGTTTAACTCTTTGCAACACACTGCCGTGTCTGCACTTTGCCAACATAAACCAAGCAACTGACACAGGATGGGAGTGCTGGTTTCCTCAAACCCGTCAAACAAAAGGCTCGCATCTAGTTCTCTTTTACATGCAGTCAGCTAAAAGAGGAAGTGAGAGATGGGGGATGGGGGGTTTGGTACTGAAACAGGAAATGACATCAATTGCATCTGCACAGTTAGCAACCATGAAGGAGGGAGCATCACCACTTGGTGGGGGGGTGGGTTTGTTGAGGTAATTCGGGGTACTGACTTAGATTTATATAAAAAAAAAATTAGATTATTTACTTATTTAATAAGCAGAATAGGAATATTCTGAATGCTTTTCATGAAAACTCTTCAAGAATATGGGAGGAATAAAACAGTAATGGCATTTTGAACTCAAAGGGATGAGATTGCCTAAAATTCTTCTTTAGTGTGCTCCACTGCTTTTTTTTTTGAGTTACTAAGTAATTTTCCAAGAAGAAATCCTTAATTTTATTAGACACTCCAGTCATACATTTTCAGGGAAAATTAATTTTGCAGAACCAACATGAATCCTATGCCAATATTAATATTTGTGAGGTCAGTATAGCAATAAAAAATCCATTCAGGTCGTCTGATACGGGGAGGAGAATGCAGTAGAGGTTTCAGCTGCTGCAAGGTTAGCAACAATGCACAACTTCAGCATGTTCAGATATTTTTTTTTTAAAAAAGGATAAAATGTGACTTAAGCAACTCAGCAACCATGACTATCATTTTTTATGTTAATAATTAACTGTTCTTTTTCACAAAGCCAAACCACATGAGTGTAGCAACATAAACTGTTTCAGTTTGGTGCTCTAATGAAACTCTACTGCTGTTGACCTCAGTTTGGTAGATTTTCAAGGAATCTTTTAGAGGACAGAACTGTGTAAAACAGTATTATTGTTACACAGGGCTTGACAACAAAAATAGCTGTCTACATGGCAGGAAAATTAATTACCTTTTACTGTGGTTTTAATGGGTTTAATGGGGAGAAATTAGGTGGATAATACACATGTAGTTACTTTATTTATCCATCTGCCAGATAGTGGAGAGCTTAGCAGATACAATAATACTGCACCATAGAAACTGCACATTTAGAGTGCAGCTGTCATAATATTAGTACCCCGAATCCTCTGTGGGAGAAAAAAAAAACAAGACATGCCCTCGCCCACTGTGACATGTAAACTAAACCCACCATCTATCATGTTCATATTATATAAAGCCCTGCTGCTTAAGTTATGTTAGTCACCTCACTTGTTGCATTTTCTCCACAGCATACAGCTCTAATGAACCAACACCACCAAACAGAGGTCAGCATCAGCTTAAAGAGTGAGAGATCAAATGACATCATAGACAAACTTTTACTAGATACTGAAAGACTTTAAAGAAGCGAGGATGGAGTACAGTGTGAAACACTAAAGGAAAACAGTTCCAACATGCACTCCTGGGAGAGAGACACCTCCATTCTTCCAAGTCTGCTTCCTGACAATGTCACTACACTATCCGTTCACATCACAGAAGCACACTGTCACTAGTTACAAAAAACAGAGATACAGTCATTTCATTTGTTTGTGACATTTTGCAAGATTAAATTTCGGATGTAGCTAACCTTCTTATCATCTAGACGCTGTCTCCATTTGTCCACTCCTGAAGTTTTTTCTGCGTGCTACCACCTTGAAAACACAAGGTACTAAAAGATAAGACAAAGCAGATCAAACTGAGGCTGCACTGTGAACAAGCACAGCGGGGACATTTACAGGTGAATGTAGAAGCCATGATGCGCATACCAAGTTTGACCTGAACTATGGGCCCACTTTCTCAGCTTAGATCCCCACTCATAATCCCACAAGTTTTTCTACAATGATTTTATCCTACATTTAATTCAACCTAATTTTATTCCAATCTCACCAATCATCCAAGTGCCCCCGCCTCCCTTTTTTTCCCCACATTTGGCTTTTCAAGTGTACTTAAGCTGTTCCAGTTTAAATAGGCTCAAAGCTGATGGTGCATGCTCCCCCTGGAACTCAGGAGGACAAGAACAACCAGAGCAGAAAAATGACAGGATGACCCAATCAGAATGGAGGGGAAATGAAGTGAGATCACTTCCTACAATGGAAAGAAAAAGGAAATGGATTGTGGTGGGGAAGGGAGGGGATAGCAATTTACTGTGTGTGTGCTTAATGACATGATCAGCCCAAGAAAGTCCCGACCCCTAGCTCTCCATTGCTTTGTCGTCAGTCAAACCTACTATTTTTATGGTTTCAATCATAATTTCTCTGTACACAGAGTTCATCATTCTATCAATAAATACAAGAGTAATGCCACCCCAGAAAGAAAAGACAGCGCCATAATGGGACGTTCAAAACATCTTAATTGTGACGAAATGTTGCACAATTTTGACCAAATCTATCCACAGAGAAGCATATAAACATGCGTCAAAGTAGTCAAAACTGCCTTTGTGGTAGTTTCTGCTACAGCAGGGATCTCCAGAATTGTATTCTGACATGATGACAGACAAGCAGACAGACAGAAAACAAACAATATGATTAATTGTTTGTGATGCTACAGCACTGACAAAAGCTGAGTATGGAAAAACTCCTGACAAAGTGCTCAAAACTGCCTTTGTAGTAGTTCCCCCTACAACAGGTGTCTCAAGGACATGCCATGATGAAACGCACACAGACTCACAAAGGAAAAACAAATACCAACCACACTATCATGGATGGTAATTACATAAATTCTGGGAAAACAAATGAACTCATGGTTCAACACCTGAAGGTTGAATGCTTACCTTCTCTGCTGTACAGGCTCTGCAACTTAAGCAGAGGATAAGATCTAAGACTCTATACATATAACAAGACAAATCTGAATAAACATGAATGGATTCCCTTGAGATTAAATTGGATTTCATTTCATTGTATTTGCAATTTACCCAATCCTTTAAAAACAATCATTCATTCATCTTATTTTGTATCTTTCTGTTTCTGGCAGGAACTGTTTCAAAATGCTAAATTCCTGTGTCTGTGCTGGACTGTCTGCGCCGTGCAGTAGCCACTTCCTCCTTACTCTTTTATCTAAGCTAATGGGCATGCACACAAATGAGGCTTGTGATCTGGTTTGGCGTCTTTCACACCCTGTGATATCTAGAACTAAGCTGCAACAACCTGAAGGATGCATTTTAAAACAGCTACTATTCACACACACTCACACACAAAATGTCGACATGCTGCTTTCGGCTCTTTGCTAATGTAGTATTTTAAGAAACAGTGGGAACTGTGTAACAATCAAGCAAAGATATGAGCTATAGATAGACACTCAGAAGACGATGGTAGAAGATTTTCCAAGCTATCAGTATTTCCAGGGCAAAGAGGATAGTGAAGCCAAGTCCCAGTGGACCTGTACTGAGACATGCAGTCTGCAGGAACTGGCTTTATCTTCAGAGCTCTCCCTGTAATTGCAGGATATTCAACCCTTTCACATACCAATTCACAGATCTGCCATCCAGTGCGTCATACAGTTAATTGGACAGCACTGTGGTGCAGACTGTTGAGTAAACAAGGTCAAGTCACCCAAAAACACAGGGCAGCAGCTCACTTGATACATTTCACAGAACAGGCACATTTCTGCCAATATGTCTCCAAGAAGTTGAAGTTCAGTAAACGGACGTTCATTCCTGTAAAACGAGTCAGTCTGACCTGTTTTCTCCAGAGAAACCCGGGTCTCTGTAATGAGCCAACTGTGATTACACTACACATCCACTAAAGCTTTGCCATCGACTTTAATAAGAGGGAGGCACTCTGTCTCAGTGCTGACCACACTGAACTGACCAACGGCAGAACGTGTCACCTTGTGCAGTCATCGGGCACGTGTACAGTAAATAGGTGATCCTGTTGTATTGCAAAGGGGAGTCTTTGCAATACGTGTTCAGAAAAATTAAGTCTTCATTTGAGCACAGGATCGGGTGCACACCATTAAAAATAAATGAAGGGGTTTTGGACAAATACTGTAAAATTTGGAGAGTTACTGCTAAATTGCCCCCTCGCCTTTTTGTGTGTGTGTTTCTATTATTCGCTTATTTGTAATGTGGTGAGAAGAGAGCAAGATGAAGAGCAAATGAAACAAATTGAGTATTACACGTTGTGCAATAATAAGAAGCACGTTAGCAGTGTTTTTGCAGAGCAGTCAAACACACTGAACACCAGCTGGCAAACACATAATCAGTTCAGAGGTACACTCCTGCTCTCTACTATCACAACTGCAATAGCTCAGGTTTCCCAGTCTAGATCTGCTTAGACTGGCAGTTTTCACAAATTGTAGCCTGTGATCGATACTTTGCTTTGAGAAAGCTACATTCATTTCTCTTAAACTCTTTGATAAAGTAACCGTTTTCCTCCAGGAACCTACAGTTGGAAACTGCCTCTGAAGATGTGTGCTAGCGGGGACAATCTAATGAAGCTCAGTGGGAAAAAATCTTCATCCTCGCAGGTTTGCCTCTGTCTTTTCATTATAATGACATTAAAAATGTATTTTTTTTAAATTAACTAATAAAAGAATGAGCAACCATTACTCACAAGTACTGGGTAACGGGTGCCACAAGTTGGGGCTCAAGGTAAAACACATAAAAATATTGCAATAACTTCTAATCAAACAAATCTACAAAATCCAAACAATGCTTGAATGCTTACTTAAAGTCCAACTCCATGATAAAGACTTCAATGTGCATGAGGATGACTGCTAATTAATCTGTGCATGTTGCTGAAAAGGGTAGCTGTAAAAGAGGAACAGAAAATGACTGGTTTCATATCGCGTGTGTGTCTAGCTTAAAGAATTTGTCATTCATAATGATGGCCAGTGCATTTAGGCATGCGAACGTTGTCAAAATGACCTGCTGAAGTTCAAACAAAGCATCAAAACGGTAAAGAAAGGTGATTTAAGTGACTTTGAACATAGCATGGTTGTTCATGCCAAACAGGCTGATCTGAGCATATCATTAACTCCTGATCTGCTGGGATTTTCCAACACAGGAAAAGTTTAGGGTCTACAAAGAATTGTCTGAGAAAGAGAAAATATCCAGTGAAAAAAAAAATCCTTGTTTATGCCAGAGGTCAGAGAAAAATGACCAGGCTGCTTCCAGCTGATAGGACAGCAACAATAACTCAAACAAACCCTCCTTACAACTAAAGCGTGCAGACGAGCACCTCTGAACTCGCACCGCGTCGAACCTTGAAGCGGATGGGCTAAAGCAGCAGAAGACCACACACAGCAAATTAAACTAAACTGATGCTACAGTTTACTTTTAACTCATGTGAGATCACCAAAAATAGACAATAGAGGATTTAAAAAAAATGTCTAATTGAGATGGTAGAGTCAGAATTAGGCATTAACAGCATGAAAGCATGGATCCATTCTGCCTTGTATAGTTCAGGATGGGGGTGGTGGTGTAATGGAGTAGGAGATATTTTCTTGGCATACTTTGGGCCGCTAACTACAAACCAAGCAAACCAATGTGTTGAATGGATTTTTTTCTTTGACTAATTTTTTTCATTTGTTGAAAGGAGGAAATGATCAAAGTTGACATAACAGGAGATCTGTCATATCCGCCTCTGCTTGCAACTAAAACCGAGGCATCTTTGAACCCAAACCCCCACCGCTCATCTTAGACGGTCTACAGTTTGCTCCGTTTAGTAGACCGACAGCTTACCCGCATGCCATCAAGGGCACAGACTTTATGTGTATAAACAGCTGACAGCTTTTAAAAAAAAAAAAAAAAAAAAAAAAAAAAAAAAAGATTACCTGGATTTGTGATAAGACACCTCTGTCACAAATCATTTTTTCAGTCAAAGGATTACATGCTCAATGAAAGACTAATCCATTAAACTGAACCTGTCACCAACTCAAGTCTACCTGCACAACAGGCAGAAAAGGAGAGTGGAAGTAGTGACTATTAAGGGTGCGAAATTGTTATCAAGATGAGCATTGTTTAGTCTTGAATGAACTGCTGACGTACAACTATAAACCACTTTAAATAGCTGGAATGTAAGACATTCCCCACAACACATTTCAGGTTTTTATGCATGTGAAAGCCAAAGAATGTTGTGACACGTTCAAATATCAAATGAGCGGAAGACCCACAGTTTAAGTGGCACTCTGGTGTAATATGAGTTTTCTGTTTGTTTGCTTGTACCACTTTTCAGTCAACTGTTCATTTAATTAATATAAACAAAAAAGGGACGTTTTAATTGATCTAAATAGGAATTACAATGAGATTTGGGCCTGTCCCCATATGTAGGTTAATTACTAAATGTTATGCGATTCATTCTTAGAGTTGGTATGGATATTAATGCTGACGTTTTGCCCTATGACTGAGCTGTGCTGCTGAGCAGCAGAGATCTGAGCAGTGAAGCATGTCAGAGGAAAGGTTTTTTCTGTTTTTTCCTCCTCATATTGTGTTGTTTTAATATTTCAAAAGATTCTCATATAGGACCAACTATGCCATACCTACCACAAATAATGTGCATCTGTGTTATCTGTGAGAGTGCAAAGTATTTTAATCAAAGTCGTGTGAAGCAGAGCTCCCTCTTGACTGTCCTGAAACCGAAAAAGTGTGCATTTTTCAAAGAAATGAAGGCAGTGCAGTCTCCATGTCGTGGCAGAATGTGACAGCGGTAAAGGTGATGAGACTGCTACGCCGGCCGCCCATGCTCTTTACGTAGAAACTCACCAACCCTCAGTTCATTTTCAGACCTCTCCTGTAATTCCTCTCAACCCTCACACACTGCAGTGGATAGTAATTACTGATATGAAACCTCCAGTACAGAGCAGGGTATGCAATTAGCCTTCTAACCAGGGGCACATCTCAACAACCAGCCGTCTCTTCAAAGACCCAGAAGAGAAAAAGATAGCATGTGTTCCCCATCAAACCAAGCAGAATTTTCTGCTCTGTCCAGAAAGAGGGTGTCAAATTAAATTTGTAATTCTGTGATCAACCAACAAAGTACACGACAGCTAAAATGACTAAGTTAAATGGATTATATGTGAGAGTGGTGCAAATTTATACTGTAGGGGGAAAAAGATGTAACACTGCCAAGAAGTGATGTTTGTTTGGTTTTTATACATTTCTTAGTTGCTCCACGTGGGACATGTTTACCTGAAAATTTCTGCTTGGCTGTTGATTTTCTTTAAACATATGTTTCAGTTCTGGGGGAAAATATTCTGAAGTTTCTTTTTTGTTTCAGACCTATATTAGTTTAAGACAGTCATATGATCAGCAAGGTGCCACCAAGAACTGCTCTAATTTACAAAAAAAAAACCCAACACAAAAACAAAAAAAAAATGCCATTCTTAACTTAATAATTGGAGTTTCAACGTTTTATTTATATGGAATAATTCAGCAGCTATTGAGAAATCCCATTAGCCTTTGTTCCTGTGTATCTGAACCTCATATCTGATAAAGCTTTAGGAAACTTTTTTACCTAAAAATACTTTTAGTAAAAGGTGGTAAGCAAACCATGAGTTAAATATTTAGAGACAAATCAAATGTATCCAGAAATTCCATCATAAGCAGAAATCTGCTAATATTCCCAAATGAAAGAGTTGTAAGTTAGTTTATGCTCTAGCAGTCCTGGGAGCTTTCAATTTCACCCAAACGCCTAACTCCTAAAAAAACAGATCCCGAGCAACCCCCTCCAAACTCCAAACAAACGTTTCTACTCCAAACTTTCCCATGCGTTTTTCACTGAAGCCTTCATGTTTGTGTCAAAGCAGCTCTGACACTGAGGGCAAAGCAGACGAGGACAACCCAGCAACATCGGCAGATGGAAGATCTTGGACGCGTGCAACGTGCCACGTTTTCTCTTTAACATACGAGAAATTCCCACAAGATTCCAAACAGTCCCGGTGTTTTCCCTGAGCCCACACTTAACGGGGACTAATAATAGCGCTGGTTAAAATGTAACTCGCTCAAATTGTCCGTTTCTGTCAGATGTCTTTGACGCTGCGCATTTCACCCGTGACCATCATTGTGCCACTTTTGCAACCTAGTGTCAGTGTTGTGACATTGTACTCACCGAGCAGGAGCAGTTTCACTTCTCTTGCCGCCTTCTCTCCATCTTCTCTCAGGTTTTTATCTATCATTTTAGATCTCTCGGCCGCCAACTTATCTTCCTGACTCACAGTACAACCCATGGTTCCCAGTGCACGCTTCAGGTCTGCTGCTTAGTGGGAAAATAACACCTGGGAAAAAAAACAACAACTAACGGCTGACCCCCTTTTCTTAAAAACAAGGGCTGAAGTTAAGCGAGGCGAGTTCCCTTTTTTGATGAGTGGCGAAAAACGTAACGGAGACCGTTCATCCGCTAGAAGGGACCAAAATCATTAAAAAAGACAAATTATTTCCCAAATGAACTCGGTTTTCTAACTAACGTATGAATTTCCCAAAGATACGCACGTTTGTTATTTAGTTTGTCCGCATTTGGGAGATTTTTAACGTAGGTAACGCTGCCTGGGAAAAAAAAAGGCTTAGCAACTTTTTTCGTTGACTTTTAGCTGCTCCCTACGGTATTTCATTAGAGCAGGTTAAACGCCCGAAAAATTACCGCGAAGTTAGAAAAAAAAAGTATTCCAGCTGTGGAAAACCGAGCACACAGATTCCTGCTGCCAGTTACGCTACCGGATGCATACCACACTTGTCTGTGAAAATTTCTATTTTTTCTACAAAAAAAATATTTATATATTGCTTTAATCCGAGTTGCCGATCCGCATTCTTTCCCTGCGAAGAGATTTACCACGTTCGCCACACCCGTGAAGTTCCCCTACGACCGACAGGCAGGCAGCGCTGTCACCTCCCACCAGAACTGCGGAGAGACGTAAAGCCGCAGTGCTTCATGGGAAATGTAGGTAAAACGCTGTAGAACGGTGACCTTCAAGAACTGTCGGAAATTTCTGCGTTCAGTCTTCAAGTTTTTTGAGTTAGGACTGCTCCGAGTGGGCACCCGATTTTTATGTGAAAAAGAAAAGACACGAGCTGTAGCTTAGTGTTCATTATAAAATGATTTTGGGGTCATTATCTCAAACATTTCTTCTTGTTTTTTGTTTTTGTTGTTTTATTTTTGCCAAATCAAATTAGAGTTATTTTCGCCTCATATCCAGTTGGTAAGCCTCAGACAACCACAGCCCTGTTTTTGAGGTAAATTTCGAGCTAATATCCCAAAATTGTAACTTACAGAGAGCAGAACAAATAAATGACAGTAATTTCACATTAAGGTTGTTAAGGTTAGGAAAAATATTAATATACATATATTTATAAGGTTAATCATTACTAAGTAAACACACTATTGATGTTGGGCTTGAACACAGTTGAGTCAGTAACCTTAAAATTAAAATTATGTTCATATTTTTTAAAATATTTGTCTCAGTTATAACCTTAAACGAATCTTATATTGTGTTTACTGATCTAAAGTGTGGAGGAACAAATGAGAAGCACGAGTCTGTACAAAAGTGCACACAGAATATTCGGAATCTAAAAAGTAGGATAAATGAGGTGTTTTGTTACCGTATTTTGCATACCGGTGATCCAGTGTGGTTTATGCAAATAAGCGAGGGAACGGTTGCTGTTTGCTGTTTTTAAAATAACAGCAGCTTCTGACCATAGCAAATGATCCAGAAACCGTATGAAATCAAAACTGAGAGTGAGTTTATGCCCCGTGCGAGTTAAATGATTCATACTGAAATGTCCATACATTGTGTCCTCGCGTTTTAGACAATTTCTTGAAGATCTATAGCGACACCTTGTGGACATTCTTTTAATCTTGAAAAAAGTCATAATGACTAGCAAAGTGTAACATTAATTAATTATGAAGTAATTAATGAATTCATAACTATATCGTATCAATTATTTTATTATTTATTTAATGGGGGATTATTTGCATTTGCAAAACATTTTTTATAAAGCACTGTTATGGACCCTAGGGTTGTTGTTTTTACGTGTTGGGTTCTTTTTGAGATCTTCTTGCTTTGTTAACATATTTGAGTCTTGGTTTATTTGCAGTGTTTTATATAGTTTTTAGTATTTCATTTCCTGTTTTGATCTCTTCTTAACTCTAATTTGTGAGCCGCAGTTCTAGTAATATTTAGTTTGTGAAAAACCTTACTGTTATTCTTATGGTGAACTTTATTTTTGACACATTATTGAGTCTCATGCTGTCTTTATTGTTTATAGTTTCTACTGATCTTGTGTTCTGGTTTATAGCTTGTCTAATATTAGAAGTAGGAGTCTGTGTTTTATTATGTTTTTACATTCTTCTGTCTCACTTTTTTGTTTATGGCTTGGTTCATTTTTGCTTCCTTGTCTCTTAGATCTCAGCTGTTAGTCTCTTTCAGTCCCCTTTTGTTATTTCTTATTTTACACTTACTGGCCAGTGGCCACTGCATTAGGCCACCCGTTCACCTCCTCATTATTGCACATTTCTAACCAGGCAACCAAATAGCGGCATCTCAATGCATTTAGGCACAAAGACGTAGTCAAGATGACGTAATGAAGTTCCAACTGTGGCTCAGAATAGTGAAGAGAGGTGATTTAACAGAGTACTTCAGAAACCGTGGATCCCAAAATTAACATTCATTGCCAAGATTTTAAAAATGGCTCTGACAAAGTAGCTTAAAATTTACATAAATCCCCATTTCTGCTGCAAAATTCAGATACTAGGGTCAGAATTTTGCCACATTCTGGGCCTCTTTGAGTATCAATGCAGAATCTACCTGATCATTATGCTGATCATTTCTGTGGTCCATTCCTTTATGACCACAATGTACCCATCTTCTGATCTCTGTTTCCAGCCGGATAACGTGTCATGTCAAAGCACTCGCATCATCTCAAACATCACAATGAATCCAATGGACTCATATGGCCCTCATAGTCACCTCATCTCATTTCAATAGAGCACCTTTGGGATCTGGTGGATCCAAAGATTTGCATCATGGATTTGCAGCCAACAAATCTGCAGCAACTGTGTGATGCTGTCGTGTCAACATGGAACAAAATCTCTGAGGAATCTTTCTAGCACTTTGTTAAATCTGTGCCATGAAGAACTGAGGCAGTTCTGAAGGCAAAGGTAGGTTCAATCCAGTATTAGCAATAAGCTTATGCAGTGCTGTGTCCCCTTTGTCCTTGTGGAGTTGTCTGTAAATGTTTCCCTGTGCATAACCTGTTTATTTCTTTGGATGTGATTACATATTACTGTTTTCTTCATTCTTTGGCACTTTGCTATTTTTGACCTGTTTACATGAGCTATGAAACATTTGCTTTTTAGTAAATTCCTGCATTTCACACGTCTACATTCGGCCCCAACTACATTATAAACTGTGACATATGCAGCTGTTGTGGTTCATTTAAAGCTGTTGATATTTTATTTAGTATACAACATAATTTAGCTAACTGAAATTCGCATTACAGAAGGTAAGCATTTAAATGCATGGAGGTAGGTTATTCATAATCAACTGAAAACAAAGAAAACTGAAAACTTTTTGAAGCATGTAAAAGAGGATGAAAGCTCAGAGTCATGTTACCCTTTATCTTTATTGCAATATTGTTTTACAGTACAACAACTGCCAGCAACATATTAAAATATATAGAGATACCAGAAAATAGACATGGATTGAAGGACAAAAAGGTTTAAAAGCACTTTGAAAATGATTACATTTACATTTTTAATCGAACTAAAACTTTAATCGCTATTTACATTATACAAACTAGATATGAATATAGAATATAAAGGGTATACATTTATATACATTATTTATAAATGATGCTGGCTGATGTCAATATTTAATATGTTACTATTCAGTCATACACATTTCCAAAAATCACACAAAGGGAGAGAAGGAGAAGACTAACGACTCTTTGATCTAAATAGAGGTCTGCAGAGATCATCTGGTATCAACCACTAGCACAGTGTATCCCCCTCATGTTGATGCCTCATTCGTGGGGTTTTTTTGTGTATTTTTTGCATGTTGTGAGGCCTTTGTGCGTGGGCACCATTTATAAACTCTTATACACTCACTGTATTTACCTAATGACGTCACATTACATACATGGCCGATAAAACATGGTGTCAGAGATAAATATAACCATTGCATTGGTTAAACAATACCAAAACACTAAGTTATGCCCAGGTGGCTGATTCAGATGATTCTTCCCCACACAGATACATAAATACATATCACAGCTAGACAATATTTAATAAAAATTGATTAAAAGAGGTTTGTTGTGTAACAAATAGACAGAACATATTAAGTTACCCACACAGCACTTATAGTAGTGTGGTGTAAAAAAAATTATGATGAAAAAAAAAAAACGAAAGAAAAGAAATTGTAGGCAGTCACTAACAACTCTCAGGAAGCAGCAAGGAAGTCAGACGTGACCCGACTACACCACTGATAAAATACCACTGACTACAAATGTAAGAAAAAACAAAACAAAAACAATAATCGTGTGTTTCATCACTGAATCCGATTCAACTTATACGTAAAACATGGAGTTTAAAACAACAGTTAAGATATCAATGGTAGAGGATTTCCGATCAGAGTATAGGTGCAGGTTAAACAACACAAATGCATACAGGTCATATATATCATAGAGATTTTTCTTTCTCTTTTTTAAATACAGACACTTAAAAACCTCCAAGAATACATCCAACAAATTAGTCGTTGCATTTAAAGAACAGACAAGAGCTGAAAATGATTACAGGGGCTTTACAGGGAAGCTAACTTTAATGCAGTCGTTTCAAGTAGTTTCTGACAGCCATCAACACGTTATTTATTCATCACTTACATTACATTAAGATTTAGTTATGTAGAGGACATGGCCTTAAAATCACATCTATCGAATATATTGTGTTTGCCTTTCACTGTATTAATGCTACAAGAAGTTGTGCTTATCAAAGAAAAGTGCTATTGCTAAGCGGCGACTTTTCAAGAGTGATAAAGAGAAAGAAAACCCCTGTCGTTCTGTTAGAGATCAGGCTTGTGCTGGACACTCAAATGTTTACTAACCACTTCACAAAGTGACCCTGTTGCCATTGTAATATAGATATTTTGGTTATCTCAGATTCCTTCCAGTAAAATGTTCCGAATACAACACATCCCAATTTTCTTTTTCTAAGTAACAATGAAATCTTGCCCAATTTCAGTTACGTCTTCAGTCTGTACAAACTCACAGATGAGTTTTCTGGTACCATTCGTGATAGTGATTTACACAGTAACACTGAAAAAGAGAACGTCTTGGCGTTCTTTCACATAATGTGTAACCCAGACACCCGAAAACCACTGAAAAGGCTCCCGGCTAAAAACCCTTTCTCTCTCTGGTATTGCTAGCCTCAGTTAGCAGCTGAGGATCAAGCTTTTAGTCTATACTGCATCATAGACTATCATATAGGTTTTCATCAAGTAGAGATTAATAATAAAAAATATACATCTAGTATATGTTGTGTAGGAATCTCATAGTAAATGTGCTGACTGTGCCATATATTTTGTGGTTTTGCACCCTGCTCTGTCAGAGGTGGGGATTTTAACTCCCGCCCTCCAGAAAAACATAAAAAATATCAGCAGCAGTACAGGTTAAGGAAGTGGGAACTAAAGGCAGCACACCTTGAAGGAATAATTCAGTCTTAAGTCTTTGTGCCAAAATAAACTCACTGTGCACTGGCTGCAAATACATATTTACTATTAAGATATAGGTGTGCTATCTATCTGTAAGTAGTTCCAAAGATGCTGAATTATTCTTTCTATCAGTCCAGTAATGTCACTTTTACTATCACTTGTCTCCGCAATTGCACATAATAAATCATATTTAGTTATTTAAATAACTTCAATAATAATAATAATAATAATAATAATATCCATGAGAATCATGAAAGAATTATTGATTAATCAATTTCATTCAACAGTTAAAAGGAGGGCTGCTTATTAGAATCTAAGTAAGAGTTTGCAGAGCTATAGATAATCTTAGGATAAGATCTGAGTAGTGAGAGGAGCAGATGCTCATGACTAACACAGGTGCAGGTGTATAAAGACGGCAGCTTTCTACATTGTTGCTTTTCTGTTTGCTTTAACATCTTTCTCACAAGGCACAGCCTCCAAGCATCACCGTCAGCACCTGCTCTTTCAGTGAATTCCCAAAGAGCCCTCCACGAAAGCTTACTGGCCTGGATCTACGGTCACCGTTTGACAGGATGCGCGGTGTAATACAACCACGTCAGAGCGAGAGCACTTGCCGAGGAACCGAGAGCCCTCCCCCCAAACTCTACACTCTGTGGACAATATCTTTCTAATGGGAAAGAGAGGGCATCTTCAACATCAACTGTGATTCAAAGTAAAAACAGTAAAATTACAACACAAGACTAAATCAACAATATAAAACCTGAAAATAAAAAAAGAAACGGAAGGTGGCGCTTAGTGACCGCTGCTGGCTTTGCTGGTCCCCGTTGTCCAGTCAATGATGATAAAGCTGAGGCTCATTGTCATAAACAGGAAACCAATCCCAGCGAAGCAGGCAGCCTGAGCGCAGAAACGGAGAACGCAAGTTAAAGAAAGGCAAGCAGTAAAGAAAGCAAGTAACTATGTTATCAGCTCAGAGTGTTACTTTACGGTTATGTCCGTAAACACAGTTTGTTTTTTGGGGTTTTTAAGTTTAGCTCGTGTACAATTCAAACAGTAACATGTGATTGAAGTGCAGACCTTCAGTTTTAACGTACAGATAGCCTTGCATATTCAGGGGCTCAACCTTAATTGGACAAACTCACAAAATTTTAAATATGAAGACTTTTTTTAATACTTGGTGTACAATCAAGAGACACCTTCGCTCTTTAAAACATTTCAAAGCGGTTAAAGTGAAATCTGCCTTAGTGCTCGTGTATCACATCACAGATGGTGAACCTGTGACAAAACTGCAGTACAATAATACTTGGTGTCATTAATTAAAAGTTTGTTAAAGTTTATTAAGTATAGGAAATGTTATGAGTTTCCATGTCATTAGATCTTAGTTATACATGTAATGATATGATACCTAACATGTACTCAGGAGACAAATATGGCTGAGTTGATTTCTTCACGTGGTTATAATGCACATCCATGTAGGATTTCTGAGGCTGGTACAACTTTTAATATTAGTGAATTTTATAAATGGTTCCATAAACACAGTTTACAATGTACAGATAATCATAGCATCCCTTGAAAATAATGGGTTTTTTTTAGCCTTTTGCCAGTTGGTTTAACTTCTCACCTTTGCCTCACTAATGTAGATGTGTGTGCCTGCATGTGCTGGTACAGCCTGACGTCACTTTTGGCCGTTTTTTTTTTTTTTTTTTTTACTGAATTGTTACTTCAATATAACTAAAATGAAACTCTCTGATAGACCCAGTAGGTACACGGCAGTAAGATTTTTAAATGATCTCAAATGCACTCCAGTTTCTTTTGTTTAATTCTGATATATTTAAAATCTGGCAAACTACAGACAATTGATGAACTATTCAACTGGAGTTTTAATTCCTTTCCTCGTTTCCTTCTTTCAGTGTTACACAAAGCACCTACTGTAAAATAATATGAAAACTCAATACTGCGTGGGGACGTCTCTAAACGCTGAACTTAATTTTCTATCTCTCTCAATATGCTCACCAGAATTTTGGGGAAGGAGCGCAGCGGCTCCTCTTCTTTGGGTACAATGCGAATGTAGAAGACAGCAGGGAAGATGAAAATGAGACAAGGAGCGGATGTGGCACCTGGAAAACGCAAAACAGAAAATGATTCTCTGTGATTGACACCCTTCGGTCCTTAATAAGTCCTCCAAACCATTCTAACAGGACTGTAGTAACAAATCATATGGAAATTAACAGAAAATGGAAAACAGGTGTAGTTACATTCAATTTTTCACTACCGAAAATAATATTAATGATTTAAAGCTCAAAAGTTTGGCAGATGGTCAATTCCACATTTTTTCAAGGTCTGATCAAGAACAATTCACCAAAATTGATTTTTTTTTACTTGATTAACTGTGTTGTGGGGGTGTATTAAGGGAGGTAAGCCATTACTGACAGTGGGCAGTTAGAACAAATTAAAGCCACATTAAAGGAAACAGTTTTACTAGCAACCAGGGTTTTACATGTTGGTGTTTTAATATGTAAATCCACCCCAACAACCTTGTCACATGGTTGATCTACTTACCAATGATTCCAAAGATGCCCAGTATGTTGGGAGCAAAGATGACCAGGAGGTTGATGAAAAGGAGCAGAATGAAAGCAATGGCGATGTGGCGAGGCCAGTAGAACGTCTTATTAGGAAACGCCATCTGCTGGATCGCTCTCCTTACCTTAAAAAAAAAAGAAAAAAGAAAATTCACTGTTTCACATTGCTTCTATGAAATACAATATAAGCATGATGAATAAACGGTAAGTTCTAAATGCGTACTTACAGGAAAGAGCACAATTGGCACAGTGAGCGTGACAGCAGTGAGCACAGCCACACGCACACACAAAATCAAAGTGTCGTACGGGTCAATGCGGCTGTATGTGTGGAGCAGCTCTGCTTCCACTTCACCTGGAAGACATGAGGACAGGATAACAGAGCAGGTTTAAGGAACACGTAGAAGATCTTTAAATGCATTTTAGTCAATGCAGAATGCATTATTTTATGTTAAGGGATTATATCTCCATGTAGTACTAGACTAAATCTTTGTATTAATATGTTTGATTGCTTTTCATTGTTTTTATTTTATTGATGTCATTATGTCCTTGTTGCTAATATGCTTAGGTTACATTGCTTGTTTGTATATTAATTAATGTGAGTATGAGCATAACATGAGAAATAAATAGGAAAAAATTAGCATTGTGAATGACTCTGTAATATGCTACTAGATCTAAAAACCTTGAGAAATGTAGATGTACAGTATGGCCACTAGAGGGCATAGAAACATTATTACAGGCCTTCAGGATAGATAGATAGATAGATAGATAGATAGATAGATAGATAGATAGATAGATAGATAGATAGATAGATAGATAGATAGATAGATAGAGGACCACGCCTCACCATAGAAAGTTAGGTATCCAAAAAGAGCAGCCAGGAAGTACATGATGTACATTATTGCAATGGAGATGTTGGCCACATGCTGCATCTTTTTCTTGGTGGCACTGAAACCAGAAAATATTGCCATGTGATGTCATAAACACGCACACAAACACAGACACACACAAAATATTACTGTATTATGCCCACAAAGAAAACATGTAGCCCAGCTACTATAAAATACCGTCTTCTGCTCCAGGGCTACTTCTCTTGCACGCATATGCAAAGATTCAAATTAAAAGCACCAGTGGGTCAAAGCGGGATGATGCATTTAAACTAACAGCATGCTACATCATTCAAGCAGTGCCAACATACTTCAAAATAAAGTGAAAGCAGTGCATGTGACTAGGTTGTGATCAGCCAAGCACAAAGCAGACACAGTAGCTTTGCTCTTTGTTATGCAATTTATTTCTTATCCAAGAACTTGGCAGGAGTTGCCATTATAAGAACATACTTGCGCAGCTCTGTGTAGATGGGGAGCACCTCAGGATGGCACACAAAGGCAAACGCCAGGATGGGGATGGTGTAGGCCGTCTGAAAATGAACCCCAACAGGTCACCATAGATACAGCAGCGCCATCCCAGACGTCTTACCACCAACCTCGCGCTTTTACTGCCCAATACTCCCCGAGACACATCACAGAGAGCTAATTGTTTCCCTGTGATTAACTTGGGCCTGGCTGTAGACCAGCTTTAGCCTATTTAAGAATGCCTTACTGGTAAGCTGCTAAGCAGCAGGAATTGGTCTTACTAGCCTGGGCAAAGAAAGTTTCATACTTTAATAAATTCCTGATAGGATTTCATGAAAATCACGAAAGAAATAGTCAGTATTTGCTAATGTTCTGGGGCTTGTTCTTGAGGTTGTTAATCCTAAGATGATGGAAATTCTCTGGTTTCTGTTCTTAAACTTTCAGCTCTGTGGTAACAGGTGCTGTGGACCTAGGTCTAGATGTAGACCTAGACCTACATTACTGAAGCAATTCTTAAATAAATTGTCCAAATAAAATTGTTAAAAAAATTAAGCTATAGAAACTGAAAACACTGCTCAATGAACAAACATTTGTCTTGTTGCAATTGTTTACTGATGGAAAAAATGCCTGTTATTGGCATCTTGTTGGGATGAAGTAAATATTTGCGTGAGATAGACTGAAAATGTTCTGACTCAATTTTATAATGAAATATGTTCACAAGTGATTCATTCTAAAGATTTTTAAAAGTTTGAACCTAAATGCATTTTTGTTGGAGGTAACCAAAATGAGTCTTACTGACTGGTAACTAAAAGCTCCATTACAGCTATATCGCTTAAGAGAAAAATGAGCACTGAGTAAAATTATTTTCCCCCGCTTCCTGTCTCTTAAGATGCTTCCACATATTTCTAGCTTCACTGAATAAAAATTGAGGCTCTGGTCTTTATTGACCAGTTGCCATGGTGAATCCTGGCATTTTTGTTGGCTCTTCTTTATTACCCGCAAACGTGCTCATAAATCAATGTGAACATAGAGTTAACTCTGATCCCTGTTCTGGAGTTTCCGATCGCAGAGTTTATAAACTCGGAGTTCAGGGTTACGCACAGTTTGTTAAATCTGCTTCCTGGAACAGGCCGTGGAAAGAAAGTGAACTGATAAATTTATCTAGCTGTGGTTAAGGTTCTTTGAAGACCATCCTGCTGTGAACGTATCTAGTCTTTGTAAAGAAAAAAACAAAACAAACGTACTTAGTAAAATGTCAGGCCTTTCCCAGTTCACTCATTACCTGTCTCTTTGGCCCAGAGAGGGCAAACCTGGTGATGTCACTATAGGAACCCAAATGCCAAAGCAATTTCTTCAGACAGCTCATGGGTCACTGTCCACCTTCAAGACTTTAATTAATCTGGGTTGTGTCTAGTGTTAAAAGCTTGATAAATGCCCTGATCTCTTGCTTAGTGCAATTGAGTGCTTCAAACCAAGATTTCCATGCTTAGACTGTGAAGAGGCACTGGCAACATGCTGAAGATGACTGTGAAATAAGTGGGTGGCTGTCAGTGGCCATGGCAGTGCAGGTGCATTTGCAGAGTGAGTGACATGCGTGAACCTACTTGAGAGTTGAGGTTGGCCATTTTGGGAATACAGGCAGGATCTTCCTCCCCACCAGGATCTGTGACATTCATCCAGCTGGCAGTGCTGGTAGCGTTAAATGAAAAGTCCGTAAATGGACAAGGGACGTTGAACTTCTTGTAGATGACCTGTTCATCGCAGAGGAGAAAAGTGTCAGGCAGAAACGAAGGCTTTGGGACGCAGTTAATATATAAACAGGTAGAAAATATGTCACTGAGACCCCCAGAGAGAAAACGAGAGTGAGAGAGTAAAGAGTGGATTATAGCTCACGCAGCCAAAACTAGGTCAGAGAAACACTGAGAACACAGCCTGGAACAGCCGCATGCAGACATTAGTCCATAGCAATGAGTAGGGACAGTAGGGAATACTAAATAGGTGGTGGGAGGCTCCCAGCGCATCTGACTATGCTGTCACCCAACAGACAATAATAAAGATGTGACGTGTCGTTTACATGTGTGCATTGCTAAAATCAGAGGACTTACAGCAATGAGGAAGAACACCATGCAGCTCAGTGAAAAGCCACTGGTGTATCCCAGATATCCTGTAACACAAATGATTCATTAGTCTTTCATGTCGTCATGAAATATAAGAAACATCTAAGGCATCACTAATAACTAATCACATGTGAGGTAAAGCAGCACAACACACAGCATAAACTGACTTAATATACTCATTAGTGGAGTCAGACTGCTGCACCGACTGGCTCTGTTGTTCCAGTCGGTGACTCGACAGGACACGGACTTCTTACAAGAGGTCAGAAAATATGCGCCCTCTTGTCATTTCCAACCTACACATCCTTTTTCTTCCTTTCCTTTATTTTATTTTGTGCTGCTTTATCATGCACGACATCCGACTGTCTTTCTGAAATGCAATGTGTGCCACAAGAATTGTAGTTTAGAAAATGAATGAACTCCTCTCTTTATTGTACCTGCAAACTTCTACAAAGAAGAGGAATACAGGATGTGACAAAGAAGGAGGTGTGTCATTGTTTGGAGTTCCCTTTCACGTTTTACTTTTTAAATGTTGAAGCTGTTTCGTAGCATTTCTTTCAGATTTTGCTTCTTTTTTTCCCCACTGAACCTGGATCCTATCTGCTATTTGCTAACCTGCTTCATTTAACCTATGGATGTAGCTTTAGTTGTTTAACTTATCTTTACCTTCTCATATCAAAGATCTGTAGTTTTGGGACCTTGGTTCTGGTGTCTTACATTTGAGTTTTGTCACTCTTTGCTAAAAAAGGGAAAAAAACAAAAAAACATCTCACTTGGCCCTGAAATACCTTCTCGCTGCCAGTAAAACTATTAATAAAGCATGGGCATCATCCAGAGAGAGAATTCACTGTCCTAAAATCAAAACAAAAACATGTATGAAAGGGCCTTAAAATATTTGATTAAAAAAATACTATAAGACATGAGATCAGTTAATCAAACGAGTTAGAGGAAATTCTTATTTAGGCAATATGCTTGGTTCAGTGTTTAAGCATTGACAGGGGACATAAATCTACTCAAAGCATCGTTGATTGCTAAGTATTTTAAATCTTAGGAGCCAAATTTTTTGTAATATCTAAGGTTGGTTTGACTAAGATAGTTTAGACCAGAGTGTAGGTTTAGGCCAGACTAGACCATCTCACAAAAACATTTTAAGTCAAACAAACTTGGCTTAAATGAGCTAGTCTATGTTACCCCTGGGTTATAATAACACTAAAACGCAATGTTAGCATTCTATCAATCGGGGATTCTTCTTCATCACAGCTTTGCTGCCAGCAGCTTCTCTAAAGCTGCATAATTAAAGCCAGCTAGCACTAAGCTCTAGGCTTTAAGCTTTTCCTGGGGTCCTCCTTCTGTTTGAAACATTTTCTGAGGGAAAACAGCCGAGCTAACAGGACGCCAAGAGAAGAACTGCATTCATATTTCTAATATACTGCCTTGCTTGGCCTTGTATGAGCCACAGTTTAGCACGAGCAGCAAAAAATAAGCTCCTACTTAATCCTGTTCCAAACAAAGTCATGACATTTCACACTCACCTAGCTGTTTCATGAGAGCCAGTGGTAATATTATTGCAATAGATACGATGATCACAAGGTAGTTTCCATTCAGGTACCATTCACTGCAGAGAGGCAGAAACACAAGACAGAAACAGCTTAATGTCAAAACGATGCATAAGAAATTAAAAATGCGTGAACACCTTACACAGTACGCTAAAAAAAGGATTATTCTTTATCGCCACAAATATGCCAAGCAGTTTAATTCACATCTGAAAAGAAAGGAGCATAAACAAAAATTCAGCTGGCTTGAAGTCAAACATTTAGAGGTGAAAATATAAGCCTCTTTGCTGCCCGTAGCGCACGACACAAAAAGCTGTGGCTGTAACAAGGAAACAGAGGTCACGTTCCTCAATATTTTTATGAGAGGGTTTTTAGGGGTTCTTGCACGACATGACATGACATGACAGGACATAACAAGTTTAACTTTAATGTCTCTAATTAAATGGATTTCCAGACCTGTCAGCTGTTATTATTCTGCAAATTAAGATAAGAGTCACATTTAACAAAGACTATACTCAGTAACATTAATCCCAGAGTTCTTTTGAATAACATGGACACTGACATAAACATGGATGTTGTCATAAAGGAGGTTCTTCTATATTAGTATATTATGAGTTTAGATAATATACTGTATATACTTTTTTTGTATTTAATCTGACTATCATTGCATATCATATCAGTGTTATATGGAACACAGGGAACGACTACATATTGTGCAAAGCAGGAAAAACAGAATCTTGGCTACAAAGAAGAGATTCATATGTGGAGTTGAGCAAAACATACAAAAAACAGACTCCTCTGACACAACGTGCCACACGTTACAGTCACATGAAGAGCAACGTCTAGGAAGAAACCTGTGAGTTATTTTTAGCAGGACACAGTATGGGGTGATTCCTTTCCAGCCTTCTGTCAGGTGAGAGATGCAACATCTGTTGAAGGATACACACCCACGGTCACGTATCTTAGAAAAGAACAGGCTCATCTATCCCTTGTCTATCCTCTTCTTACCCTGCCCTACAGCCATCTGGCCTATGGGACACAATCTCTCACTGAAACACACACACACACACACTCACACACAATTCCTTAACCTCTTAAGCCCCAAGCCTACCTGATCTCCTGCCTTTTGCCCCCGTATCAGGGGGCGTTGGGGCTTAAGAGGTTAAAAAAGACAGATGTAGAATCACAATTTACCTCCATAAGAACATATAGATACAGCCCTCTGGACACTGAGGCACCAGCAACCTGATCATAAGCTGAGCGATCAAACATGTAATCAAACACGCTGACACAGTCTCCAGTGTTCATTAATTGTGTATGTGAGCTAGCAACATAAGACACCCAAACACAAAAGGACACGGACACGTTTACATATGCAGAGGGTGGTCAAAATATATGCAACCCCGTGCATACGAGACAAAGGAAATGATCTATGTTAAAATTAACATTTTAAATGTTTGTTGAGGTTGTGTGCAGCACAAGCAGGATTTAACAAAACCATTTGACAGAGTTTAGTATATGGTTGTGTTTGTTAGGAGATGTGATGCTCCCCTATTATTTTCGCCGCCCCCTCTACAGTCCAGCAACATAAACGCGCACCCACTGACAGGATGAAATGCCACTGGGACAATCTAGCCTGTCATTTCAAATAAACAGTGATTGTTGACCGTGACCCACAGCACCGAGACCGCTACACAGGGAAAACAGAGCTGAGACCAGAAAACAATGTGGACGCTGTGTCACAGTACATTACTTCTACTGGGACTGCATATAGTGTGACACAACAATCTAAACTTTTACGAGCAAATGTAGCAGTGAGCCTTCTTTCCCCACTCTAAAGGTAAAAGCCAACAATGTGCATGCACTATTTTTGGGGCAAGCTTAATAATTTGGAGGAAACAGTCCCTCCACTTTAAAGATTTCCATAAGCCTCTTTATCTGAAGGCTGAGTAACTTGCAACTGTAACGTGTACACTCTCATTTCTCCCCCCTTCTTCAACCCCTTCTCTCAAAAACAAAAAGGTAGGTGAGGAGAGGCTCTAATTGGGGTAAAGGCTGACAGGGCAGGATCACACTTGAAATCCCATCTAAGAAAGGGAGTGTTGTTTGTCCCTGAGACCACCTGCACTAACCAGTGATATCCCATGGTTTACATTTTCAGCTGTGGAGTCTAGCGGTGTTTTGATGTCAGTGCTCTCGTTGGTCGCGGTGCTCTCCTCCTCCGGGGTGACCCTGACAGCTGTTCTCACGCCAGCTGCTCAGCGCATCCAGAGCAGCACCAGGCCCGACAACTGCCGCAGCTTGGCAGGACTCCTCTGTAGATGCTGAAATCTTTGCTGACGCAGAATGACTGCATGAGGTCCCATTGAGAAGAGTACACTACGTTTTGTAGTGTGAGGAGGTTTGTGGATGTCAGCAAATGTCATACTGACCCAGATTTAAGTGCATTATCATACTTTTGCAAAACATCGAAATGTAGCATTTATAATTTGAGCAACAAGACCAAAATATAGTTTTCACATTTTACAAGAACAGATTTTTGACATACAGTACTGTGGAAAAGTGCTGAGCCACTCCTAACTTTCTTATATTTTGCTGGGAAAATTCAGGAACAGTTCTTCATTCTTCTTGGAGGACATTCAAAGCTCTTCTTTGGATGTTAGTTGCATTTTGTTTGATTCTCTATCAAGATGATCTCACACTGCTTCAATAATGTCAAGGTGTAGGGGAGACCTATCAGTGATGGATTGTGTTCCACTGTGTGTTTTTACACCCGCATATGCTTTTATTGCGGTGGCAGTGTGTTTGGGATCAGCCAATCAGCCGCTTTCCAGATGGTGTTGCATGGTGGATCAAAATCTGACTGTACTTTTCCACATTCCATCAATTTCATAAAATAAAATGAAATGCAGCCCCAAACCATGACACAGCCGCAACCATGTTTTACAGATGGCTGTAGACAGTCACTGTTACACTACTCTCCTTCCCCTCTACATACTGACAATACATTCAACAAAAATGTCAAAATGTCAGATACTCTCCATCTGCTGTTTGCTAATAGTTTTTAATCAGCCACTTCTTTTGTCCTGCACTTGACAATTTTCCTTAATTTTTTTAAGGACACACTGCACGTCATGTCGAGATGTAGCTCTCTGTGAATCATCTTGTTGATGCAAAAATACTATTTTATGCCTTCCTCTGTTATTTTGGATAAAGAAATGGGTGGAAATGACGTGTTTTTGTAAAAGCATGCTAGTAAAAAGGGCCAAAAGATTTAAAATTTAAAATAGTTTCTTTGCAAAGTTTTCTGTTATGTGGCCTTTTCTGGCCTTTTTCACTGTTGAATGAGTCAAAGAACAGTGTTAGATGGTTTAATATGAGCACCAAATATGAGCACCAAAAAAAGCAACATTCATCTGAAGATGGTCAATGAGCAAAAATGCAGCCAGTGTCTAAAGAAAAATATCGAATGACCTTCAGAAAGCCTGTAGAACTATCGCTCAAGAACACCTTAAAAACTGCAATGAAAACTTTTGAAGAGTACTATATAGAGTAGTATTTGCATTCTGCGCCTTCTGTTCTCTGGATCTGATATCAAACGTTGCAAAAGTGAGCAAACAAATATTTGTAGTATTTTATATTTTGTGTGCATTAGCAACTCACCCTGCAGGTTTGTCCACTTTTAGAAAAGCCTGGATGACCAAAGGCATCTCATATTTGACTATGTAAAGGTAACTGGACATGGCTGTGGACAAGACATATAAGCACATATGTTAGTACAAACATATTGCAGCAGATAATAATATCAATAATAATATAAATATCCCTGAAAATAAAATAATAGAAAAGACAGTGTGGCAGTGTGGGGAAGATGGCAGTGTGTGTGACCTCACCCCCAATGTTCTGCAGCGTGATGGCGATACCTGCCGCCATCTTCCCCGGGGTGCCAAACGCCCTGTATCCAAGCTGCTCATATGCACGTATGCCTGAGGGATAAAGGCCGCGAGATAAAAAAATATTATTCATGGATTAAATCCAGGTCATAGAGTAGAGAGGATTCACACACTGTAATCATTCGATACTGCAATCAATTTACGTATGCTAATGAGAAAATCCACATCGTTTAGCTCCACACGTACCTACAATGCCAGACGACTTCAGCAGTAAATGGATGGAATATGATGAAAGCACTGCTACCACTGTTAGCAGTAACCTGAAACAAAAGGACAACATCAGGTGAACATTACTGCCACTTCTCCCACCAACCGTCACGACTAATCGACAACCCTAAAAAAAATGTGGTTTTATATGTAACACTTTTACACCGCACATTATGCCAGAGGTTATTTATACAGCTGCACAATAAGCTTTCATTATCTATAGTTGCGTAGGAAAACTGGTGTCCCCGTGGCTTCGATTTATACCAGATTGTTACTCCAGCTGAACCAAGGAGGTTACCCTGTGTGCCCCTCTGGCCTCATAACTAACGGCTCACACACCAGATGGGCTGTTTAAAAAAACATTTTCAGTCCTAAGATTGACAGACAATGAGAAGGAGCAAAATCCTTTGTAAACAGTAATCATCCTTCTCTTTATTCCACAGTGGGAAATAACCTACTTCAGCCACAACATGTCATTCTCTCCGTTTTCAAGAGCTGAGTTATTTCCTTAGGAGGATCTTTTGTTTTGCAATTTTTCTTCTTCTCTTTTCTCTTTTCTATTCGATAATTTGATTCATATAATTGGACACAGGAACAGGCTAATTGTATTCTCCTTCAAAAACAGATTTCACTGTTGTGCTCATTAAAAAATATGTTTTATTTTGAGTTTCTGTTTCTTTCAAGCCACCATTGTTCAAGCAGAGACCGCTCCAGATGCCTGACCATCTGCAGTGGTCTCTGTTTAGAAATCAGAGCTGATATTAGCAAAGATTTGAAAAATAAACGTTCTTAGTGTATAAATATACATGCACAGAGTAACCACAAAAACATGGTCTACTTGTGTTGTATTTATAGATGGATATGTGTATTTATATAGATGACTTGCCAGTACTTTAATGTAATATTCTAACATTTTACTGGGATATTTTAAAAAGAGACGTTTAGAGAAATATCACAATTTTAAGAATTTCGTTTACGTTTCACACGTGATATACTGACTTTCCCAGACCCCGTCCACTTCATTTCAACTATTTTTCTCCTTTCTCTTTTGCTGTTACTGTTGGCAACATTATTAATGTTCTTTCTCACACGCCCTCCTCTCTCCATTTCCCTCGCTTTAGAAAGGCTAGGCAGCCGGTCTTTCACCTCTCCTTCAACTCTTGGCCACTTTACAGTTTTTTTTTGTTTGTTTGGGGGTTTTTTTCCAACTATGTGAAAGAATGCTGGGCTGACTTGAGGGCAAGGATTTAGTCAGTCAAGTGGCAGTGGGAGGACAGATCTGCTGACAGTCAAACAGACTGACACACTTGGGTCACTGTAGTTCTGTTCTCAGCTTTCCACCCCACTGCATTCCTGCCCAGACCAGTGACACTGACCCACTTAAGCACCCACAAGCAAAAATCGGGGCGATATAAAACATCTGGAGATATAACTGAACCTTAAATCACCTTACATCTGGTCAGCATCCACCATAAATATTTACAGATAGTAGACAAATACAAGGTATACACTCACTGGACACTTCATTAGGTACACCTATTCAACTGCACTCTAACACAAATTTTTAATCTGACAATCCCACTGTAGCAACTTAATGCGTTTAGGCATACAGAAAATGGTAAAGACGACCCGCTGAAGTTTAAATCGAGCATTAGACTGTGGAACGTGACTTTGAACATAGTTCATTACTAGAAAACTGTACTTCATGAAGTATTCAGTGAGCGTGAACATCTAAACATCATGCATGCATATTGTTCCGCCATCCCTACAGTTTGCCAACTAAAATACATGTAACTATTGACTTACACACAGTCAATAATGACTTACAGTATGTGGGTTGTTGCCCTGCAGGCCTAAATAATTACCTATTAACATATGCAATTTAGCTTATAGTAGTTCATTCATTTATATTATTATGTTTTGTTTGTATGTTTTATTACTTTTTTCCACTTATTTGAGCAAACACTAGTATTGTGTTCAGAATGACACAGTTCACTGTATGATAGTGTGACAAAAAAGCAGTTCGCTGACTCCACTGTCCTGCATGTCAAAGAGTCCTTGAGTGAAAGCTGTAGGATAAGGAAAACAGCACTTGTGTACATGAAGCTCATAGTGATAAAGTGTTTTGAGTGCTCAAATTGAGTAACATAAGCACTATATAAGTACCAGTGCATTTAATAAAAGATTATATGGGACTTCTGAAGCAATTGACAGCCTGAAGCCCTATCTAGAGCCCAGAAACATTTCCAGCATTTCTTGCCAAATGGTGTCTCTGATCTTGACTTTGTTTCTCAGTTGCTGCTCTATTGTTTGGTACAAGATCATACAGATATGGACAAAAAGACAAAAAGGAAGAGGCTTTCATCTATAACAGGATGGATAAATAGACACTACTTGTTTCATTTGGTCACGTACTATAAACTCGCACATGCTTATTTGCTATGAGTTTGTTTCAGCTGTTGGTTACTTATTGTTATACGCACACAGGTAACATCACAAATACAAAAGGTTTGGATGCTGTAAAAAATGCACCTATCCAGTTCAAAACAGTTCAAAGGCAACATATTAATGGTATGTCGACTATTTTTAAAAGTGATTTCTTCCTTGCTCGTTGGTTAATGGACTACTTCGTCATATTCTTCCTTTTCTATTGTAGCAACAGTTTTTTACAGGGTTGCTGATTTGGATTGCAAGCTTTCAGCACAGATGCATGGTGTTGCTATATGTGCAGCATAACTAAATTTTGTGTGCATTGCAGCTTGGCAATGTCTTGCTGAAATAAGCGAGGCCTTAGATTTCAATTTTTAAATGAAACATTGTTAAATGATCACTGGTTGGCTGTACGGCACAAACTAATGAAACAGTTTGGATCAAGACAGATTTACATTTAGAAACAAGGATGTAGTATCCTTGAATGGCATTTAAAGATCGATCATCAAGTTACAAGCACACCAAAGACACAGCGCTATTATACATTTTATTACTTGACGTTTCACTTTAACTGAAAGACAGTTCAATAAACTGTGGCTGTCAGAAATCTCTAAGAAATTGAGTGCTATGCGTCTTAGAACAGGGCCCTTTAATCATTCAAAGAAAGATGTGTAGGTTCAGCACCAGCCACCTTACAGTCTCTCACCATTAATCAGGGATGACAAGAAGACAAGAAGATGAGTGAAAGTGCTGATTCCACCCATGGGATTATCCTCTAGAAACACAAACCTGATTATTTTTCAGAACTGTGCAATAAAACAGATTAATCTTCAAACTATAAGCTTTGTGAAAATGCACATTAAGACCCAACAAACCACGCAAAGCTTTGACAGCTCATCAGTCCAGTATTGAATCAACACGTTAGCTTTAATATTGTTGTTTTAGAAAAGAAATAGGAGCTATATTGCACCCCAGAGTATTACTATGTCTTACTATAAATCACGTCATTATGAAACTGATGCTAAGATAGGATACATGGATACAGTAGACCTGTCTATAATGGAATGGGATTCAGATAGGGCGGTGTCATGTCTTTTTTTTTATAATTGTTCACCTTCATCCAACTCACGTTAGTTCTGCTTCCGCTCTTTGTCCTATGTCCCGACAGTTTACGGCTACACCCGTGTATCACACCCTCAGTATATATACTCCCCTGCATCCCCCCGTTCCTTTGAGAGACGGTCTTGTGGTTTCCCTTCAACATTTTCTACTCTGTTCTCCTTGAGTTCTTTTGTTTGGAGTTGAGATTTTGCTCGAGTATTTTTGCTAGCGTCTTTGTGTTTCCAGTGAGCTTTATAGATGAATGATGCTTTTGTTGTTTTTGGATTTTGGCCTTGGTGCGTTTGTTTGCTTGTCTGAACCTGTATGACCCTCTCTTTGCATTAAAGATTGAGATTTTGGGCTTTAACATGATTGTTGCAGCTACCATGACAGAAAGATATAAAAATATGCTGGGTGATGCCAGGAGATGACACAACAACAAAATCTAAAGCAATTTAGTATTTAGTTTGCAAGATTTTAAGGATCATTCTGATCGTCTGTGAAGGTTCTCAGTCATCCAGGTCATCGTGGTCTAAGGAGCTTGGAAAGAAAAGCGTCTGGACTCTGAGACGTTTCACCTCTCATCCGAGAAGCTTCTTCAGTTCTAGGATCAAATGGTGGAGAGTCCCAGATTTAAGCCCTATGGGAGTGTCCCTCCAGGAGAGACAATGGACCCCCCAATGATCCTCTACCTAATCACACAAGCCAAAGTATGAAGACAGGTGTGGGTCACAATCAGTCAAAGTTTGGGTGAGCCCATTGTGAAACCTAACCCCACCTTATCATGTGATTTCCTGAGATCAGATGGCCCATGATCATTCTGATCGCCTTCTGTCTTTTCAACAAATACCATAACCAACAATAAATAAATAAATGGCCCAATCAAGCATAGAGAGCATGGGAACTCTGTCAATGAAAGGTCAAAAGACCTCCAGTGCATGTAATTGGACAGAAAATGACAACTGCAGTGGACTGTGACGTCATTAATCTGACAGACTGCACTGCTATTTTAAATGTTAAGCTGTTCTCACACACAGCACCCACATGCACTGTCTGAAGGAAGAATAACAACCGCACAGAAAAAAAGTGGTAATTTTTTGCATCTGTTACTGCAAATGTACTTGTTTACAGCACATGTAAATGAGTTCCAGTACGATCTGTCTGAGTCATTATTTATCAAACAAATGTGCCCGGTCTTGTCGGTTTCTGTATCATGATGAAGTTCTGCTGCTGGGTTAATACAAAACAATTATATTTTTCAATTAGGTGCTATTTATGAGTGACGCCGATCTCAACCTGGAATGACCTTAGAGGGAGGGAATGAATCAGGCGTGTCAGTGATGTAGTGCGGTTAACGTGCAATCAAGGAAGTAACATGTTCCTCACATCGGACATTTATGAACAACTTACAAAAACAGGACGACGCCCGCGTTGGCCATGGCATACGCAAGTCCTAGGATTCCACTACCCATGATTGCATTGCCCAAGTTGAAGACAGACATCCCGAATGAGGTTTTTCCTTCAAACTGCAACCGACAAGAGACAGAGGGCCAGAGTAAGCGTGTATTAACTTCAAGCACTTGCAGGCTTTGCGTATAATTCTAATAAAGCCGTTTGAACTTACATCTGTAAAGCGTGTCGTCTTCTTCTCCTCCACGCCTGATAAGAACTCCTGGCTCTCTGGTAGATTCGTGTCTGCATTTTCAGTCCTGTTAGGACTAACAATTACAAAAACTGTCAGAGGAGGACAAAGGAGCCGCACTAAGAGCAAAAACACTCAAATTAACAGCCTTACTGTGTTTGTGCCTTAATTTTCACAAAGAGAAAACAGGTGAGACAGATGCCACACACTTACTGTGAAACATTTTTTGCTCCTGTATTGCATCATACGTACCTAGCATTCTGGGCACTATTGGCTACAGTTTCCCTACAAGCAGCGTAGAGAGCGGTCATCCATCACCCAACGAGAGCACAAAGTGGAAAAACAACACCCAGAGTCATAATTTAATAAGAGCAATAACACTACAGTGAAAGGATTGTCTATAAATGATCGCCTGTGTCCTGGAGAGAGACGCTTTAATTATCCCATCTATTACATGGGCACAGGATACAACAAGTATTGCTAGACAGCCAGTGACATGATAATTAGGCACTGAGCTCACTCCATTATCCAGCACAAATTCCGGTACAGTAACTAAGAAGGTGATAGGAGAATATTTCGCTTAAAGGCACTTCAAAAGACATGTAATATGCATGCATTATTTGCTGTTACATGGGTTGTGCCTTCAGTCATGAGAGTCACTCTAATGACTAGGCCACAGTGACGCCACAGGCAGCAGGTTAGAATAATAACTGGAAAGAACAAACTTATCTACTGCACTGTATCTGTCTTCAATGTGTTGTGAGTATAGTGATTGAAATACAAAATTCCACCCATATACAGTATTTTGTCTTTGGACTGCCACAGGTCACTGCCACAGGTAAAGACTTCAAGTCAGAGCAACCACTGAAGAAATCAACTTATTTCATTTAAGGTAAAGAATCCATTTTGGCATTTCCCTTGACCTCTGGCATTATCTTGCTATGAGAATTTGTTCTGTTTTATTAGAGGCAATTTTGAGACCCGAGACTGATTTTTTTTTTTTAAACCTTTAAAATGTTTTAGTGATTTATTGAAACAACACCAACCTTTGACTACTAAAAGTAAGTAATAGATCATATTTACCTGTATTTTCCAAAGGCAACATGAGCAAAATAAAAGAAATCCAAATTTACTCCAAACATTGTTTTACCTTTTGTTTTTAAATGACTACTTCAGTGATAGAAGCTTCCAGATTACCTCAAACACTGATATTATTTAGGATTTGCTTGTTAAATGTAAAAACACATGACATTTTACCTTTGCAAAGAAAGAAAAGTGCATATCAACAACATAATTAAGTGGAAAAAACTGGTTAAGCATTGTTGTATATCGTTGTGCATTACTGACACAAGTATACACTGTAATAATCTATAGTATACTCACTTTTCACCGTCCTCTGCAAGTGGTGTTTTGGCTGATGCTGAGATTTCCTCCCCAGGCTCATGGCCTTTCCCATTAGGAATGGCACTCGCCTCAGCTGGAGTGTCCTCCACAGTCTCTGCTGGTTTATCCTCACTCATATCTGCTACAGTAGCTAATAATTTGTCCCTTGAAATTATGTGACCTTTTTTACTTAGAAAGTGAAGCTCTTATTTCCCTCGGTGGATCTGTAAGAGAAAAAAATAGGAGTTTAGGATGACCATTTTGCAATGAAACATCATCCATATTATAGCAGTTCTCTGGCATGTAATAACAACAAGACAATGAGAAGAATCACAGAATCACTGAGGTCATTCAAAGGTGTCTGTATCTTCAAACACCACACTCATGATTTTATCCACTGCTAAGAAGGGGATGGCAAAGACAACTCAGACAATTCAGAAAAATAATGTGAAAAATTTCAGTGAATTCAATTAAAAAAAAATTTTTTTTTAATTAACTTTTTATTAAACCACACACTGGAAATGGAAGTAAATCAAGATCAACGTGACTGTAAAACTAGCCAACATTTCCTCCTGTAATCAAAAGCAAAAATAAGCTCCCACTAAAATAGATGTTTTGGCAAGTGCCATGAATAATTAACACATCAGCTGACAGGTCTACACTCAGATGAGCATACACATCTTTTAGTTAGCTGTGACACACTGGGCTTTGCATCAGGACTCTATTTCCTGGGTATCCTGTAGTGTTTTGTTGTCTTAGCTGACCAGCTGACATGAGAGGCCCAAAAAAGCCCCAGTGACATGTATCTCCTGGTGGCTGTTGTCTAAAGCCCCCTATCTGGCTTGCCCTGAATGTTCTCCTTTGGTCTGCTGCATAAACAGCAGTGGAAGCTATGACACTGGGGGGCCACAAAGGAGGAACACACAAATGTTAAAAATCCCCAGCACTGGGATAAAAAGAGCAGAACCAGCCAAGACCAGCTACAAACCAGTTCTACCCGTCTTTGTGCCTTCATTTTTCTGCTTGTCACTTTTCTCTTGGTTTCCCCTTTTATTGAAGAGGGTTCACCATTGCCACAATGCTCAGGGGTTTCTGTACTACCATTCCTGGCAACCACTCAGCTCTCCTTCTTCTCTCAGGCTTCTTCCGTTTCACAGCCCGCTCTTTTAAATGTACCAGCTCTTTTTTTCACAAATGTTTCACCTCATCAAATACAGTGTGCGTTGAATAAACTCCTCACCTAGCAGTCCTCTGAACCTGTCCTACCAACCACATTGCTGTGAGCTTCACTGCGCAGCCAGGCCTCTTGGTATCTCTGGCTAAAGCCAGGCAACGTGGTTGGGCAGCAAAGCACAGTGCACAATGGCACATGTTGTGTGGTTTCCTGGGAACGGCTTGGAGAACAGTGGCACTATTGTGCCAGGCATCATTATACTCCTGGGGCCCCCTTGGCTGTAGTTCGCCAGGCCACTCGAGAGGCTGAAAAGGTATTTTACTGGCCTCTAATTGAAAAGATGCCACCTTGAATTCAGTAAATGCCAGTATCCTGTATTCATGCACAGTTGTAGCAGAGATGCTGACGGCAGCAATGGCAGAGGCAGGGCCACTCTCATGGGACAAATCACCGCACAGAACCACATTGCCATTCAAACAGTCTACAAATCACGAAACAGTTCAGGGAAGCCATTCAAAGACAATATGCGATGGGCTGTCCAGCTACAAGGGTTTCTCCTAAATGACCATGTGCAGCAGAGCTTGAAACAGCAGACCTGATTGGCGTGAGTTGTATCTTCGGCAATCATTATGTTCAGCAAAGGAAACACAAGACATTCTTGAAGGCAATTGAGTGAGAAGCCATAAACTGTCATGGACAACATACGATGTATACTGTGTATCCCTTACATGGTCATTAGTGAGCATGGATGTTGATAGGATTTGAAAATAGGATGTGAAAAAGCCTACATAGCCTTTCAAGCGACTGCTTTATTATCTCTGAGTCTGAACATAGTACAGACATCAAGCAGTAAAAGAAAAATCCTTGCACATGACTCAGGTGGCCTATATCTTTTTTTTCCATTACTAACATGCATGTATGCGTGTATTGTTCTTAGTTTTATGACCACACAAGCGCATATGACTACAGACAAGAAACGATGGAGTTGCAGCTCAACAGCTTGAAACCCAGTAGCCACTGAACCATTGTGATATTAAACAGTGGCAGGCTTGTGTCTACAAACTGGGATTTTCTGTAGTCTCTAGACACTATGTCATGCTAGTATGTAATATCTGTTTAGCCTGATTTCAGATCCAAGGGTTTGAAGAATTTTCAAGGTTGTTTATTTGGGTTTAAATGCCAAAGGTGGCAGCTAAAATACTACAGTACTAAAGTACTACAGTACTTAAGTAGAATTTTTGGACATCTGTCCATTACTTGAATATTTATGTTGCATGCTTAAATTTTACTCCCTACATTTTCACACAATTATCTGTACTTTGCACTACTTACATCTTTGTAACAGGCTCATTACTTTAGGTTTAACACGCTTGAGACTTATTGATTACTTTGTGCTACTGCCCAAGTTTCCACCTAAATTGGGGAAACAATACTATTAGTATGTCCATGATCGATGCTTATCACATATGACTGATGTAAACAATGTTGAAACAAAAGTTGCAAAACAACCGCACCATTTGCACTATATTATACTAGACTGCGCTATACTCAGTAGTTAGTCCATAAGATACAGATGTCCATAAGTTTTGGCAGCAGTACTTCAGCATCTAGCTAGCGCAACTGAAGAGGCGCGAGCTTATAAGGAGTCACATCTTTTAAATGCCAGGTAACTTCAAATGCAACATTTCAAACAACTCAACAAACATCAGAAAACGCTCAACATGTTTCTGTGCAGTTTGTCGCACAAGGTGTCTGCTGCTGTTATTTTAGGCCACCTGTGGGGTGTGTGATGGTTTTATAGCTGACCTCGTGTTGTTCTTTCCATGTTGGCTGTGTTTACTTTTAGCCAACCGAGGGTGGAGCTGAACTGGTTAGAGATCGAACAAACCTGAGCAGGCTGGGCTCAGGAGGCTTTAAAGCATTTAAAGCTGTTTTCCATTCACCAGCTCAGGTGATTTAAATGTACTGACAAATATATATGGCTGATACACGGCTTATCTGATTTACTTAATAAAAATCTTCAGCATCACTCAAAGACTGTCTGTGGTCTCCTTTGTTTGTCACACGCAGAACTGGGTTCTGGGTTCAAATCCTATACCACCATATAAAACCAGGAATATCTTTACAAAACTTCAAATTAAGCAAAAAATTGTAGACAGAAAAAAATTAATTTAACTAAACAACAGAAGGCCCATGTAGGAAGACTAGTATTTCCACATTGCTTTCCAAAAATCCTTAATCCTATGCAAGACTTAATGCCACATTGTGATGCTCTTGGTGGGAGTAAATGAGTCTTTTCACAGCAACTGCAGAGGCTATGTTTATTCAAGCCCTCATCTAAAGCATCACCTCCGTTTGCCAACACACAGTGAGTGTGTCTGCCTCCATTCGCTGGCTCTGACGTAAGCAATTTTGCAGCAAGACGTCATCCCAGGAGGATGGAAGCAGAGCCAGACAGTTTTTGCTGATTGTTATTCCCGAGTGATACCTGAATCAAATAGCACTGATTCACCCTAAAGTATCGCTGTGCTTGTGTGAATTTGTGTTTGCAGTCAATTTAGTGTGTACTGTAATTAAATGTGTGGCTCTCTAGGCGTCTTGGTGGGTGGTGGGGGTGTTTATGTAATGAGTAATCTCGAACTGTAATACTGCTGCTGCTGCCGCGGCTTGATGACATTCTAACAGGCCCGGGGGCCATATGAGCCTTCTTAATTGAGTCCCCAGTGTAATTTTTGAGGCTCTTAATCTGTTGAAATGTGTCTGACATTCAATGACTGTTTTTTACACCCAGGTCCAGTAAAGCAGACCTAAGATGTTTTAAATACTATAAGAAAGCAGGATGTGAATTATCATATCTATGTTGGTCATATAAAAGCTGACAAATCAACTATGCTGTGCAAAAGTCTGAGTCAATCGTCATTTCTTTGTATTTTGTTGGGAAAATGTGAAATAGTTACAGAGATTTGTTAAAAGATCTACAAGCACATATGGGGTTTGAGGCAAAACAGAGTTTGTAAAATTCTAACAAACTTTGGTAAGACCATCTTTGTTTTTCAACACATTCTGAACTCTCTTAGGAAAGCTTTTGTGGAATTACTTTCTTCAGGAACAGCTCTCCATGCTCCCTGAAGGACATTCAAAGCTTACCTTTGGATCTTGGCAGCGTTTTGTTCTTTTCTCTGTCAATATGATCCCACTCTGCTTCAATAATGTTGAGGTCTGGGTTCTGGGGAGCCCAGTCTACGACTGATAGTGCTCCACTGTGTGTTTCTCTATGGTATGCTTATCCTGCATGCTGAAAATTGCCAATCAGACGCTTTCCAGATGATGTTGTATGGTGGATCAAAATCTGATGATACTTTTCTGAGTTATTTTCCTTGACACAATCTCAAACACCACTGGCTGAAATGCAGCCCCAAAACTATGACAAATTTTCCCATTTGCTGACATTAATGTATCACTAAAAATGTTAAACAAAAGGAAAATGAAAGTGTGCTTGATTACTCATTAAATGCTCTTGACTATTTTGTAATAATTTGTGTCCTGGAAAAATGACAGGCAGCAAATATCTCATCCTGTTCTGTCCATGAATGTAAAAAGATTTCCTGGAGCTTAAGAGATTACACATGCCCATAACTTAACTGATGAGCTGCTAATAAGTCTATCAGCTAACAGTTTACTTTAAAACAATGAGTTCAGATTTGGTACCTCTGAAAGTCAGGATGATAAAAATGATCAGATTAGGGTCCATCTCTTTAAAGCAGGAAATGAGGATCAAACAGCTCAGGTCACTCCTGTATAAAAATAGCTGCTGACGAGGGAATAGCCTAAGTGTAACCTCACATCATGTCACACATAAAGCTGTGTTTAAGTCCTCTGAATGTGCCACTGCACACAGCAGCTGCCTCAAATCAGCAGAAAATGCTTAACTAAAGCATCCAACAACCATCTGTTGGTGTTCTGGTGTTCACATAAAGGTAAAATTTTCACAGATACACAACCACAAAGCATATGGAGCTTAATAATGGAAAAATCTCATGCTGTTATTGAATGAAGCAAACCCTCCAAACAGCTACAGGGAGAAAATAAAGATATTTATGATAGAAAAGCATAAGAGGCCGGTGTAGAATTTACCTTGCACTAAACATGGCTTTTTAAAGTCCAATATCGATGGTCATACAAAATCCTCGGTAGTTTAAATATGAAAGCTACTCAGTCCTATTTACTAGTATTTCATTATTAATATCTAATGATTTTTAAAAGACATCTGTTTTCTTCCACTTATCCAGTTCCATCCATCCCAGCTGCCAAAGGCTGATCCCCAATCTGTCGCAGACCTAATGCAGAAACAACCACTTGCACCCACAGGCAATTTAGGATTACCCATCAACCTAACATCATGTCTTTGGACAGAGAGAACATACAAAGCCCCCAGGCTGGAATTAAACCCACTCCCTTCTTGCTGTGAGGCAAGAGTGGAAACCACTGCACTGGCCAGATACAAACAGAGAACATATTTTCTGCTCTCCAAAGGTAGAGCACTAGCTCCCCTTTTCAGATGCTTTTAGCTTGTGTGGCGATGTCTGATAAACCTTAAAAGATCCCATAATAAAGCATTATGGACTTTCTATTTGTTGTACATTTTGATGCCCTAACTGATAAAAATTAAAATAAAGTAAAAACCTTTTTGTCAGTTTGACTGCTTCTGTAGTTTCTGCACTCTGTCTTTGTATGGCAGCAGAGTTTCTATAGTACTTCACTGTAAGCAGAGTAAGTATTGTCTTCGGCACATCGCAGATGAGTTGGCTTGCTTTTCTATGACTGGAGTAGTTTTGCTGCTATTCAATTAACGCTCAGAAAGAATGAAATATTCCCAACACAACATGCACAAGGGTTGAAAATCTTGTGTTAACTGTCTTCAGGCCTCTCATTACCACTGCCCCCATGAATACTGGCATCCTCTGCTTCTGTTTCCTTACAGGTTGTTTTCCTGACCTCTCTCTCTCTGCAGCAGGCCATGAAGCACTACTGTGATTAGCCGGCAGGGAGAATAGGAGATTAACTTCTGACTGACAGATTTGTACGTGAGCTTCTGAGATGCTCCTCATATCCAGCGTTCCTATAAGCTGCTGTGAGACACACACGTCAGAGACTATAATACCACACCGGATGTGGTCCTAGATTAGCAGTGCACTTTAATATACACTGAGGTAGAAGGCATTATATCACAGCAAATGTTTCATTGGGAATCTCTAATCATGATCATTTTGACTGTTTAAAGCAGCAAAAAAACACTGCAAAAATTTCTCCTTTAAACTACATTTGAAACAGAAGAGTGGACGATGAGTAGGAATGCACTAATTTAATAACACTCACTATTTTAACCAACTGTTACCGATGTTTGGCCGACATATGATGTGTGCCAATAAAGTCTGAAAGATGAACTTCTGTCAGTAAAATAATCTGCTTCACATCAAAACATTCCTCAGTAGTAGTAGTAGCATTAGCACGGAGAATCATGTACAATTTGTGAAAAATCATAGGAAACATCTGTACAGATTTTTTGAATTTAATAATAACTATCCTGAGTATGTATTAGGCTATCTAAGCATGGTGACAGTTGCTCAGAGGTTGTCAGGTTTTATCTTAGTAAAGCTGGCTCTATTGCTCCATACCCAGCTAGTATAACACTGGCTTTGGTCAGCAACCTTTAAAATCTTGGACCCACGCCTTGGCTTGATGTATGGGTCTCCCCTGTATTAAAGAAACAGACACTGATCAAGGTTGAGAGTGCCTGACTGAATAAAACTGATAAACTGATACTGATAAACTACCACATTTTGAGACCTGAAATCAATCTGTATCATTTTACTTCATCTGCTAAAAACTATTAGTCAGGCAAAGGAAAAGCACTAGCTACACCCTCCCACATAGCAAAATTGGTATGGCCCAGATCTGGCCCACACAATGTGCTTACACATGTTCCGCATACCACAAGGAATGACGACCCTTTGGTGGCCCAGATCAGGTTTGCCAGAGGTGGCACAAGGCCAGTTGCAGACACACTGCTGGCCCTGTGCTGGCCCAGAACAGTTTCAGCTCTGGCCCCAGATGTCAGCCTAATGACTACCTTAATCAAGCCATGTAATAACAACATGTGCCGCAACATAATAGTGCAAAAGTAACATGACAAAACTCTGTTCAGACAGAGAAACGACTGATTCTTATTTAGCGCTTTTCTACTCTCCCGGATAACTCAAAGCGCTCTACACAACATGCCACATTCACACAGACTTTCTCTACACTGAGTGCTTCCTAACTACATTCATACACATTCACACTCTTGACAAGCAGACTGGAGGAGCCAGGGATCGAACTACTAACCTTCTGTTGGTGACTTGCTTTATCTCCTGAGCTACAGCCACCCAGTGGTCAACAGCAGTAAAACCTCACTAGGTTTTGGATAAAGTGTACACTCACAGACCTGTCAAGCCTGCATTTGAAACGTTGGCTACCATAGCAGTATAGCATTGCAACATGGCATTTGGGTCTTCTAACTAAAATAGGAAAATAGGAACATAAATAGTGCCATCATTGCCAGACCTGGCCCACATCTGGTTGGCATACACCCTGCCATGAAACCAGTCAGTCAGAAGCGCCAGCTTGATGCCGGATCCTGTTTTCTATTGGCCTGGGCCACATAAACCAAACCATAATCGGGCCAGGTATGGCATGCCATCACATAAACAGTGTCATCTACGCCAGGCCTGGCCCAGATCTGGATGACATACCACTTACCATGCCAGAAGTCAGCCAGCAGTGCTGGCTTGACACCAGATCCGGGCCAGACCTGTCTGCTATGTGGGTTGCCTCTTTACCTTTTTCAACTGAGAAAACCTGCATTACATGACAGCGGTATAACAGAAACAATTAAAAATATTTCAAAATAACCAAACCTTCGGTTGAAACCTAAAATGGAAATGCTATTACACCATTTAGTACCTTGTGATATGCCAGCATGGGGGCACCAGTGTGGTGACTCAGTGGAAATGAAATTTATTTATAGACTCACCCAACACTTTCTGTCACTTTGCCTCAACTTTAACACTGAACACCCTACAGACTGGAAGCGACAGTCAAACAACAACCACACAGAGAAGAGAGCACTGTGAGCTTCAGACCAATGCAAGCAGGACTCTAGATAAAGAAATAATGGCTACAGGGATGGGTTTACGGCATACTGTATATAAAGATGTAATTTCCTGCCACTTCACAGAAATAAACCCATAATATGTACGCTCTTAGCTTGGTATTGCGGGTGTGCCACGAGTTGGGACTTGGTACCACTTCTCCAGCTTTCATCATAAATGCACGTGACATCACCAGTGCAAGATGCAAGAACACTAAAGCACAAAATTGTACTCCATCAGAAAAGGGTGAAACAGATGATGAGGATTTGTTCAGACTGGTAGTAGCCATCCACAGGGCAAATAACACCTCAGAATTTCAAGTAACTACTTGAGAAATAAATTTGCACTGCAAATACAAAGATCACTATAGTGCAGAAAGGAACTAAATCACCTCAGCCCTACTTTGTTGATGCATTTCTATAATTACTGCTTATGTAATATTGAAAAGATTCCAGTTCCTAGTACAATGTTCCTGTAGTATCACATACCTGTGCATTTCCTTTAAAAGGTGCAAAAAAAAAACCTATTTACATAATGAAGGTTATTGTACCTATAATCTGCAAAATCTCTGATCAAGCAGACTTCCTTCTCTTCCTTCTCTTGTTTTCCCAATCCTCTATCAAACACGTGCATTTGGCTCAGCAGATAATTATATTTTGGCTCAAGGCTGTGATGCATGTTTGATGCTTAGTGGTTTGGTGCTTGGCATAATAAATTACTTTCGCTGACTTTTGTTGACTTAACATGGGTAATGTGTTTGGATACGAGAGAGGTGCATCCAAATAGAAAGCACAAAAAGCTCATTCTCTAACATTACCACCTATGAGGACCATATTTCTCTTGAGGTGCAAAGCAGCTTTAAATACTTGACAGATTAATAAGCATCTGTAGTGTCTTCTGATCTGAATGTGATCCAATCCCTGTGGCTTGGTGGCTCACAATACGCTACATCGTCTTTACAGAGCATAGGAGCACAAAAGTGAGATGGTTTGATAAAATACTGCAAATAAATGGTTAATAAGCACAATTTTTATAAAGAATACAATTGTTGTCCAACTTTATTGGGCTTATGCCCTAAGCGAATAAACTTTCATACGATGTGAGGATATAATCAAACTATTTATCAGATGGCAAGTGTATTTTGAGGACACCTAAAGATGCATGCTCAATCATCCAGGTAAGTAAATCCCAAAAGGTTGATTCTGTTCATCTGGATGTAGCATTTAGCTAGCACAATGGGAACTTACATGCAGCTTTGGTTGTTGTTTAGCCAGCGTGTTGTCAGTGCAGTACAGTGCCCCTGAGAGGCCAAACAGACTGTAACTTAAGAAAACACCAGCAATAAGAAAAATGCTGCAAAAGCACACAAAACACAACGGAAATAGGAAAAACGAAAACAGAAACAGTAAAAAAGAAAACAGAAGTAGGAAAAAACAGATTTCCAAAAGCACAAGGGAAGTGTTTCTGGGGTTATTGTCTCCCCAGAAACACTTCCTTCTTCTTTCGGAAATCTGTTTTTTCCTATTTCCGTTGTGTGCTTTTGCAGCATTTTTCTTATTACTGGTGTTTTCTTAAGTTACAGTCCATTTGGCCTCTCAGGGCCACCGTAGGGTACATAAACGAGAGGGTTGCAAAGATACTCTGCTGACAATAAGTAATTGCGACAATACTGGGAATAAATAAACATGCTTAAACATTTTATAAACAAAACGTTCAGGATATCCTCAACAACTCATCTCAGTATCGCTGTCATCAGACAGAAGTGACCTTCAGGAATCATCGACTGGTATCAGACTCCTTTCACAAAGATTTACAGCTTCCTCCAGAGTACGCTTCGTGGTCCCATATATCCCACAATTCATAGCGCGGCGGTGGGTGTGAATAATTTTGCCGCATGTTTAATAACGAAGAACATTAAAACATTGCTGTTGGCCGCATGTTGGCAAAGTTGTGTGACATTAGTGATGTTAGTACTTACAGTGTTAACTTGGTTTTAAAGCCTATATATATATATATATATATATATATATATATATATATATATATATATATATATATATCATAATAATCTGACAATAATATAATATTGTCCATATTATATTTACATTACCACAGTGAGATGATTTTAATCTCATGAACAACATTAGCTAATTGTTATTTGCTAACTACTCTTAAATGACTGTTCAGTACAGAAATGAAGCCCAACAATCATGTTTTACAGTCCCGTGGCCTCAGCCTCAGATACTCAACTAATCAAAGTGATGTCATGACAAAACATTTTTCTCCTTCATTTCTGTCAAACAAAGCTGTATGTAACGTTTCTCACGGTTAGTATCATGGTTGCTAGGCAACCTGAACAGCCGTCCCATTTCACAAGCCTCTCACTTCTGCACTTCTCGTACTTATAGTACGCGCCGTATGCAGTACGCGTAGTGCGCGTACTTCAAGCGTGCAGACCCTGAAATGGGACACAGCCATTGACAGCTGAGGTAAACAGCAGCCATCTTAGTTAGGATAGACACTGGAAAACAAAATTCAGTCGACTGCAATCTGCAATCTACTGACACCTAGTGGTGGTATTTTACACACTGTAATTTTAAGCAGGGTCGGGAACAATTCACTTTTTTTGGTAAGTTATGAGAATGCGGTTTAAAATTGTTTATGTTTATCCATGAAAACATCAGGGTCTGTAGTTTAGACTTTATTTATTAATTAAAAACTCTGTTTTGGATTTTTTGTACTTTGTAAAGAACACAAGGGATGTACAGAAGCGTTAAGACTACAGCCACGAGATATACTATGATTGATATGAGATGACTTCTCTTTGTCAACCACTTGCCTGATGATGGTTTAATGCAAATGTTGCAAATAGTGTGTCTGAGTCTGCTTGTGATACCAAGAATGTCTTTTCCTTTCTTATGTACCTGTTTATTAAATACATGTGCAAACTGGTTTGGTTGCCAACATAGGTTAAAAGACAAATATACAGTATATAAATGATAGAAAACCATACAGGCAACATATGACTTTTTGTCTCTTCACAAACTTTTGTTGCTCAGTATCTCAAACAGCAGATTGGCAAGGGACTAAGCAACGAGGACAGCACGTACACAGCAGAGGACATCATCTATATAATGCCTTCCATGCAGACATCCCTCATCGCCACACTTTTCAATGCCAGCTCAGTCTTCTCTTTATCATTTGTCCCAAAACAAAGAACCATCCTCTCCTGGCATCTGCTACCCGTCTCTCTCCTGTTTCCTCCTCATCACATGGCGATGCAAGTGTGGGGGGGAAAGAGTGCATTCATTCAGCTGCAAGTACAACTCATGCAGTGTGTGACCACCAGGGTGGATATTGTACTGCTGACCATGTCACATGCCACAGCACCATGAAAGTCCAAATCCCAAATGTCCAAATGATGGAGAACTCCAGGGCACAGTGGGCACACAATGTAATCAGATCAATGTAAGGCTTAAGAATTAAATCCCTTATAGAAATTCGCAGAGCACAGTGGTCAGTGATGGAAAATGAGCAAAAATGCAGTTCTAGGTGTAACATACTCAGAATTTAGGGGCTTCTAAGTTGGACAACTGGTAAGATTTTCCTCTGTGTGTCCTACTGAAATGTTCTTGCCAATTTAATAAAACCCTGTGATCACCTAAAGTCCACTAACAGAACTCACTGGCAGTGGTTCTCAAACTTGATACTGGGAATTTGGGGGGTAAAAATCCCACAGAACAAAATTATTTCCATCTTTGTGTGGTCCTTTTTTTTAAACTAATGGTTGTTTTTTTTTACTCTTTTCTGAACAGCTTACAAGTCAGAAATCAGACATTCACCCAAAGGGTGAAAAAGAATCCACATTACAAACCAATCAATATATTATTATACACACAGCTGCACCTTTCCAAAACCAGGCATGAATTTAAGCAAATATAAAATTTCAATTAAACTGGCAGTGCCTCGTATGAGGCATTGGTTTAGACTCTTCTCAATCCACTCTTAATTACTTAGTTTGGTATAATTATTTTCTCTTCTTAGAGCTCATCTATTGGGCTGGCATTTATCCCAAGTGGTCTGACCTTATGCAAGCTGTAAATCATCTAAAATACCCTTCAGGACATGTGCAGGTAGTTTTCAATAAACCTGTCTGCACTTTGAAAATGCAGTAATGCCGTGACTGATGACACCTTAACCACAGGACCTCCTTGCCTATGAATGTAAGTCTGCATACTATAATGAGAACTAATATTAACTACAGACTGATGGTATATCTGATGTACATTTGTAGTCAATAAGGTGAGAAGTTCCAGTGTAAAGCATGTGCACTCAAAACACAACAAAGCTCATCATTTTACCAAGAATAAACCCATGAAACTCACAAAATACAGAACTGATCATTAAAAGGCAAAATGAATATCTATTTGTGACTGTGGAGGGGAAAGGGTTAAGCAAATTCTTTAGTTTATCCCTTTCTTTAAGACCAAAATCAAATCTCTCAAGACCAGACAGTGGCTCAGGTCCTTTCATAGTTTAATACTATTGACAAAGTCACCGCAGGGTGCTGCTTTCTTCTCACGGTGAACTACATTGCCTTCTAAGACTGAGAAATCCCTCTATGTTTTCTTTTCATTTTTGCACATGTAAACCAATACTTCTCCAGGATCTGAATATACTTCTCACAGACGCAGAGCTTTGATCATATTAAACAAGAACTTAGTAAAGTCCTCTGTCTGCATCTGATCTAATAATGAAGAGAAAAAGAGGGCAGTGAAGGAGTTGTCAACATCTCTGATCCAATAACTGGAGTTTGAAAGACAAGAAACACAAATATTGATAGACACTTGAATCACTTTACAGTAGAGGACCATTCAGAGGTGTGAATGGAGGCCACGAACACATTTACGCGGCGCTCCTCATTCTTTCACATTTGTCTTCTCAATCGATGTATTTTATAGTCAATCTGAGGGGCAGTGACATTTACATCACAGAGTCTTTTCAACCTCCATTTCAATAATCAGTGCTGTATGCATGTATGTGCACACGTGCATGTGCTTACACGCACACAAATACAATCTGACCAAGTCAAATGGAGGTTTTTAATCACACAGCAGCTCAAAAGCTCAGCACACACAATGTCACCGGGGGCTGGATCAATCTGTTAACAGTGTGATTTAATTCTGGGATGGGGTGGGAGACTGCCCTCACATGGACCAGAAAGAGGAGTCAGTCAATTGTAACATCAGTGGCCAAGTAGGCTACACATGAGCTCTTGACAGCCCGCTCCAGCCTGCTGAGTCCAGCAGTCACAGTTTCACCTGCTGCCCTCAAGCCCCTGAAGTGACTCATCATGGAGGAGAGAATGACTGAAGACTTTTCCTGCAGGTCACCCCAGAAAACCTGCCGCTGCTATTGAGTTATTAGAATTTTTTACACAAACGCTTATAGTACGGATTAATGCATATCCTTAATATCATTCTGTGCACGCATGATAGAAAGTATCCATATCGTGTTAAACAAACAGAGGTAATGCACATGTGTAGCACAGCCCAAAAACATCAGTTACGGAGTTATTACTGCATATATGCATGTGATGTGCAGCATTCTCTGTTTCCCCACTTCCTCCTCAGAATTGGCATGCAATCAGAAGTGTTAATTATGCCTCTCAGGCTGGCAAAGATCACCAAACACCAGGACCAGATGGCACCTGTAGCCACACTGTGACAGTGCGAGCCAGCTGTGGATGCCTTGCAAGTTTGACTGAAATATATAACACACATCCAGATTAAACAGCCAGAACCAGTAAAATCCAACCTAGTCGCTAAAATCTAAGGCATTAAAACGCAATTCCTAATCCCGAGCGCCATATATATGCAATAAAAATAGAAAATTAATCAGTGTAGAGTTTAGTTGGGCTTTAAGTTTGCAGTGGCCATTAAAAAATAGAGTCAGGGAATTTAAAGTGAATACCATCCTTTAAAAAAATAAAATAAAATTCTCCCATTTTTTGCTGGAGGAAAAAAAAAAATCTGTCTCCTGAGGAATATGTATGCAGTCTGTAGTTCTACGAGGATAAGCCCTGAGGAAGAAAGTAGCCTACTTGGTGAGTCTGTGTAGCCCAAAGGGTGGCACAGGATCTCAATAGTAATGTCATCTGTCTGTCGCATGTTACTTGAATGAAAGAACCCAACAGCGTCATCGAGCAGCATATCCATGTTCTGTCTATCTGCATGCACAGAGAGCATCGTTTTTCTTTTACCTGAGCGAAGTCTAACATTTCCATCTCTACAACGTGAGAAAACACGCTCGTTGCTAAGTTTAACACACCGAGAGGGCTACAAATCAAGGTTACGGCAGATTTCCATTGCCTTACCAGAGAAGTACCAATGCCCTCCTCCAACTCCAAATATCTCCACACGAATCCTGCCTCCGCTCGCCTCTGCCTGCCTGCGCGTTGACAGCCTCTGTCCCGCTACGTCCGACCGCCTTGCCTCCCGGCTGCCTTTCTGTCATGTGTTTCCCGATGAATTCTTCTCGTAATCTTCTCAAAAGTGGGATGTGAAGAGTGTTCGGGTTCCGCCTACTGCATGCACAGCGACACAAATCAAATTCTTGTTGTGTATGCTGCGAGAGCGCGCCGGGTCGCGAGACACCCCCCTCGTCCTCCTCCTCCTCGTGCTCCTCCTGGACTCTGTTTGGCACGCACCTTTAATCGCGCGGAAATGATGACCAGCACGAGATGGGTTAAAACGTCACACCCGCTGGCATTAAGATGTTGTGGATACGCGGTGTTGGTTGTGGTTTATGTTTCATGTTTATGCATTTCTCATCACCGTGCCTGCGTGCGCGCGGTGAGACAAAGAGATCGTGAATGAACAGAGGGAGCCGACACATAGATTTGTTTACTCAATTTAATTGCGTCTCCTTTAATTGCCTCCAAAAGAAAATATAATGAAATTTTAACCAATTGCAGCGTCTCCCGTTTGAAACGCCATCAGCAACGTAAAACAGCATCCTCGACTATTTGCCACCAGCGCTGCTTACGCACACGGTCGACGCAAGCGCTATTTCTAGGTCACCGGCAGTAGCGCGTTTTGATGTCACACGGCTCCGGGGATCGTCTCCTTTCTCCCTCTTCCAGCTCACGTTCACAGGATAGGTCACACACACACCTGAGGTAAAATTAGACGAGGTGCCTCTTCCCTCGGATGCCTCTGACTGTATGTGTGTTGGTGATTTACTGGGGAAAAAAAGACTAATTTATGGGCAATTTATATTAATTTTCTATAAGCTTTAAATGTATTTCAAAGTCTCTCCACAATAAACGCCATGCAAGCCTCCATTTTTTTTTGAAGCTGTACAGCACTGAGCCCTGACCTTGTGGAAAAGACAGGACATTTAACCCCACTGTGCATCTCCTCTGGGGATGACCCAGTGGGGAACAGCTACCCATAGAGGCAAGGGCCAGAGATGCTGAGAAAGTGGCTTGTGGATCCCAGAAGGTCAGCAGAGGAGCGCAACAGATGTATGCTATGGTACATCAAAGAGTGAACCCCATGAGTGTGTGCATCAATGTATATGTTTTATATGTATATGTTCCCTTTCCCATAAATGAGGGGCTAGTATATTAACTAATGAGGAGGATGCAAAGGAAATGCAGCCACTGATTCCAGAGGGACAGCAATTCATTTAGCTCCCTCTGTTCTTCCTTCTTTTAAGAATGCGGTCTCACCTTGCCTCACCTTATCTGTCTGCTAACAAGATGAAGTGCACACAGTGCTCCGAGAGCGAGGTGTAACCATAGAAACTGCTTGTGCCAAAGGTTTGTTTCACATGTTAGATGAGCACTGACAAGAGATACTAATGAAATTAACCCAAAAGTATGACAGTAATTAATTCATCTCAGCCAATCTGAACAGAGAGAGCAATTACATGGTTAATTATAAGGTAAGTCATTAAATAACTGCACTGAAATTGGTAACAAACACAGCAGAGCACGAAATGGACTGGTTCTTACTTGAAACTTTTCAGCTCCAGCACTGAAAGCACTTTATACAACATGTCTCATTCACACAAGCATTTTCTACAACTAACCGCTTTCTATTTAACATTCACACTCCAATGAACATATCAAAGAGCAAGTTGGGGTTCAGGGTCTCACCCAAGAATACTTAGGCATGCCACCTGGAAATTGAAGCAGCCAGCGATCGAACCACCAACCTTCCAATTCGCTGCTGCTCAACCTCCACAGCTACATCCAGAGGTTTAAACAAGTTTTGGAGACAGTATTCCACGGACATCCTTTCAATCAGCACTGACTAAGCATGTGGTTACTACCAGCTATGCTCAGATGTCATTTGCAGTCTAAAACCTTTCAGCTTAAATACTTGAGATGCATATGAATTGATAGGTTGCAGTTATTTGCTTTTGGCTTGAAGATAACTTGTTTTGTTGGCAGAAAAGCTCCCGACAAACAGCAAATAAGAATATCTTCTGGCTGCCTGCCTTCTTTGTCTCTCTGGCCAAAGTTGACAGGTGAACTTGGATCAACAAATTGTTGTTCTGGCTCAGACACCAACAAACATCACACAGACTAACATGGTAGTTTTTTCACAATAACAATAATAATCAAATAAAGTGTATTTTCCAATTAGCGAGATTACAGTACATTATAAGGAGCTTAATCAGATTCTGCTTTTAAACTATGGAGCTGTCACAGTTTGCTCACAGGACTGAATTGAAAAAGTTCAAAGATTTTAATGAACAAATTCTGATTAATCACAGGTGAGTAGAAGCGATAATTCAAAGTTACAGAGACTGATCAAGCAAAGGGTTTCAATCCCTAGTCCATAAATCACAAAGGTCATTTAGCCTGTAAATGTTCACCATTTTCACAGGTTGCGGTTTCTGGTAAGTTGACACCGATGCAGTTTCTGGTAAGTTCTCATAGTCTCTCACAGGTAAGGATACAGGTAGGGATTCAGTGTTTTCCACAGACCTGTACACAATAAGCATACTCAGATTTCACATGTTTGAATCCAGATGACTCTTTCTTCATGTGGCCGGGGAGGTTTCTGTCACAAAACGGCTGTGTGCAGGTAAGAGAAGGACCCAAACGCAAACTCGCAGAGATGAAAAGTAAACTAAAAAAAAAAACACAGCTTTATTGCTGGCGTGGTGGGACACAAATCTAAACTGGGAAAACTAAGGCACAAGGAGACACAGGGAAAATCAGACACAAGGAAAATCTCAGCTATGAGGGAGACTACAACACTGACAAAGAGAAACACGGGGCTTAAATACACTGAGGAACAATGAGGGAAATGAGACACAGAAGGAGAGCACAGCTGGGAGTAATTAGGCTGGACGAGACAAGGGAAGCAACACTAGAAACACTGACATGAGACATGGACCTTCAAAGTAAAACAGGAAAAACACTGACTGAACTCTAGACATGTAAACTTAACAGACTGGGGAGACAGAACATAGGGACCTGAAACATGGGACAGAAAGACACCACGTAAGCACAACATGCAACACAGGAAGCCATATAACAAAACCTAAGAACTATAACCACAATAACCATAAACAAACCAGGACCTCTCTAAAATAAAACATGACTACATGAACTTGACAACAAAAGACATGCAGACATGAAACGCATAAAGGACAAGGGAGACTTAACACAGGGGTAGAAAACACGAGGGGAATCTAATAAACAAATGAACTTAGATAACTTAATGAACTTAAACATAAAACATAAACATCAAAATAGACTAAAACTCAAAACACTGGGTCAAAAGACCCAGGATCGTAACAGTTTTACACAGGTAAGGCAGACTGGCACAACCAATTCAAAATCTGCAGCAGAGGAGAGTCAATATGGTAAATGAATAGAATTACTGCGCAACAAGAAAACAAGCTTCAATCACCAGGAGATCTCAGTGTCAACAACCCAGCAAGAAGAGGAGGACCAAGGTCATATACTGTAGGCAAGTAGAAGTGGAAATCAGGTGTGCGGGGAGAAACTAGGGCAACCATACCCATAGCTGTGAGGAGGTAAGCACCGTTAGCCCACACACAAGCCCACACAGAGTAGAGCATATAGGGGGGAGACATACAGAGGGTGAGTCAGGACCTGGGAGGACTGGGGGATCATGAGACTAATACAGGTCAGAAGAAACAGCTCTGACCAAGAAGCCATGCACTAATTTTATAGTCAACCATTTAATTTCTGCTTTTAATGCATGTTCTTTAGAAATATTTGCATGAATGTGGTGGATTTAATTTTACATTATAGGACGTCATAGGGGAGGGAAAATGCCTGTATTGGAAAAGGGATGTTGAAAGTGAATTGCTGGGCAGAAGCATATGTTTAAGAGGTTAAAGGGTGTTTTCAGAATTTTTTGTTTGTTTGTTTTAAATTCCTAATCATTTTGTCACAAAGCAAAAAAAACCCCCCAAAAAACACACACATCTTTGTACAGAGAAACAAAGCAGTGCAGCCTTGTGAACAGCTTTGAGGGGATTTATGAAAACAATGGGCGTCTGGGAGTACTGAGAGGTCAGGAGAAACATGTTTGACGTATATCAGCTCATGACTTTGGTAACTGGAGTAAATAAGCGGATTTAGACTTTAAAGTCACAGAACAGAAAAAAATAAGGCACATTGAGACATCGAGTATTTTACAAGGAGCTTTCCTCACAAGTGTGGAGCAAGATTTCTTTTTTTGCCTCCTATCAATCCTCCACAGCACCACAGCCCCCACCATCTTCATAATTAGGAGAAACAGGGAGAAAACATCTCATCACAGACCAGTAAACCCATTCAGTTAACTTTGCAGGATTGAAAGATGTTGCAATCAAAGACAATTAAGATCAGTCTACTGATGCATTCATCATTTGGGAGAGAGATGCCAGTCACTGTATGATTATCCCTGAAACATGGCCAACTCGTGGATGAGCAATAACCGGCCATTGCTGTGGAAATGATGTGGTTATGCAATTACCTGAGAGTCGGTTTCAGTGAGATGAATCTCTATGTGGGACTATAGGCCGTGTATTAGATCAAGTGAATCGAGTGTGACGATGATTCATATTTCTGCTGTGTGTACATCAGCTAACACTGGCAACACTTCACATCGGGCTTTGGGGGCTACAGCCATGAGTCAGTGTGTAGGTGTTAAAGCGGATTACATGCCAGCTCAAGTTGATTTACATGAAGAAAGTAAATAAGAAGGAAGAGAAAATATGATCCACATCAAATATGGCAGCAGTCATTCAACTAGATAACTATTTTTACTGCAATTTAAAAGCAGCGATTTCCCTTAAGGATCAATTTATGTAATAAGAAAAAGCTCGCTGACACATTTTAATGCAGAGTTGCTCATTTTGAAGTGCTCAGTGAAGCTTAAATCTTGCATTATTTACATTCCCAGTAAAAGATGAACAAATGCTGATGAACAGAGCAGATGTTGTGGGTAGAACTGATTGTTGTGCCAAAACTTGCTGTACCAAAACATTGTTTCAGACATCATAGTCCATTTTTAATGTAAAAGAAAAAGAAAAAACAGGAAAACACAACAACAACAAAAAGACAATCATCAGTGATGATTAAGCAAATGTTCCAATGTTTCCAGAAGTAGGAGGAATATCTTGTGTTACCTAAAGTAGGTACATTTAAGAATATTATGACCGCATTTTCAGAATTAATTAATCAGCACCTAAATTTTTGCATAAAATTTCTAAGCATGGCATGAAAGGTCATCACAAACATTTGGTTTGCACTTATTTGTCTTGGAAGCTTGAGCAAGATCCTGAATGCATCATTATATGCCACCTGAAGCTTTTTACTGTAAGTGCATGTGCTGTATATAGTGGAGCACATCAGGCTCTAAAAGGAGCTATTGTGGATGCCAGCTTCACATGTTTGTGCATGCAGTGTCGCTGCACGTCGTCATCATCTACAGAAAGAGATCGTTACTGATGATGCGACACGGATATCTAAGAGAGGAACTGTGGTACTGCGTTAGGTGTGTGGTAGGTGTGACAGATGAGTTCGAGGTGGGGTTGGACATACATCAGGGATCTATTCTGAGCCCCTTCTTGTTTGCAGCGGTGATGGACAGGTTGGCAGATGAGGTCAGGCAGGAGTCTCCGTGGACTATGATTTTTACTCATGACATTGTGATATGTAGTGAGAGTAGAGAGCAGGTGGATGAGAGCCTGGGGAGGTGGAGGTATGAATTTGCAAGATAAGAGAAATGAAGGTCAGCAGAAGCAAGACAGAATACGTGTGCAAATGAGAGAGAGACAGGTAGAAAAGGTGAAGATGTAAGGAGCAGAGGTAGTGAAGGTGGCAATGGCAAGAACCCAGGAGATGGAGCTGGAGGTAGCGGAGAATAAGCACATAAATATAGTTTAGTTTTTGTCTGTTATATTTTTTAAACAACCCCCTTCAGATCGTATATGCACAAATTGCTGCCGTGTTTATTTTTAGAACCCAGCTGACTGTCTGTGGTTGATTTATATTCTTGAAGCCCATCTGAACAAATTTGGGCTAAAATCTTTGACAGTACTGAATCCGGAGAATTTGGTAAATGCTTTTTTATTTTACAGTTTTGTATTTGACTATAGGCACATGTAGAATAGTTAACATGGAGTAAGGTAGGAGGATGTCCACTAAAAATCCACCAAAGGAAGTAAAACTGAGATTGTTCTGCTGGCAAACTTGAGATATTCCTTCAGGTGCACATGCTTTGCTCGTTGCCAGTTTCTCACAGCACAGCACACTTTATCTGGCCTTATACTACCCTCATTGTAAAAACATCATCAACATCATCATCAAACACATCACTTGCATATGAACTGATATCACAATTTGGAAAGGCATCCTACTTCATATATATGCATAGATACAGATCTGTAGATACATATTATCATAGAGCTGTAATCAGTTAATAATCAGTTCAAAACCAGCTGTAAATGTTACATAATGGCCCAGTAAGCTAAAATAATCAAAGAATTTCAGAAGCATTTATCAAGAGGAGACATCTGTCATACCACAGGACTGCTGTTTGTTGTTCTCTCAAGACTTCAATCATCTCAGAAAGTTTTTACAAAACAAGTTTGTAGAGTGTCCCCTCTTCTACACATGCAAACACATACTTGGGCCACCTGCCCATCCTTCAAAGACCCTGCATTGCAGACAGTGCTCTGCACGACAGAGAAATGTCCATAGCATTATTCCTCCCTGCGGGAGGAATTCCCTGAAGGACAGTCTGTTTTTTTTCCAGGAGGGAGCTGAAACACTGAGGCCCAAACAGGGAACAGGGTCCGTGTGCAAGAGTGAAGGCAGCAAACATTAGCAGAGGGGGGATCAAAAATGTGCCTTTCAAATTACCAATACATGATACCAATAAAATTTAACAAATATTTTTGCTCTTTCCAAATCTTTTTTCTTTTAATATTATGATTTAAAAAGAGATGCAGTTAGAAATTCTGATGTCACACAGACTTTGCTCCAAACCATTCATATGGTCAAGTAATTTCTTTACTTAATCCACACAATCCAGCTGCATGTTTGAGAGAATCATTTTAATGACCAAAAGCCTGTGGCAGAGCCAGTGAAAATGAAAGGCTCAGAAGGATGTTTGCTGGGGTGAGTCCCAGAAAATCTTCTGCTGGGATGATCTTTGCGTGATTGAATACCTCATTTCATAAACTTGTTAAACTCCTCAATCGATTGTATCTGCACAACATATTTATCCATTAGCAATGCATCAAAACGATGCAGTCATAATATTTGTACAAGATGAATATAACAGATAAAAGGTAAAAGAAGAAAATCATTGCTAAAAGTGTACTGATTTTAAATGTATAAAACAGCTTAAAATGCTTAAGATTTACTTTTTCTTAGTTAATAACACTCAGACTCAATATAATATTGTGATGACCCACTGCACCCTGCCTTCCTTTTGGCTCGTGTGTGTCTTGTTTGCAGGCATTGGAGAGGCGGGGTTCCCATCTACAATCAGTGACACTGGCAGCACCTGGGCCGGCGTGCCAGGACTCTATATAAAAAGCCTTTAGGGCATAGTTTGGGTTGGCTCTGAGACACCAGGTTGGCTGCGTTAGGTTTGGTTTTTGCTTTTGACACTATTACATGCATCATCTTCCACTCATCCATTCCTTCACACACCACTGTTTGATTTTGACAGTAGGGTTTCTTTTCTGTTTTATTTGTTTTAAAAGAATAAAGCAGCTTGGAACACATTCCTAACCATGTCTGGGGTTTTCTTTGTCATGACCGTACGGCCCGGTTCGTGACAATATCTAAAGAGAGGTTATCAAATCCGTTTTGGGGGGAAAATCCAAAACATTCACAAGGAAACAAATAACATGAAATAACACATTTTATGAATGCTGCCAAATAAATGTATTAGCTTATTCTAAGCTATTGTGTGGATTATGAGTTCCTCAGATATTGAATTCAGTTGTGCTTTGTTTGGACAGCTGGCCTGGACACTTGAACAACTTGCCTGCATGAGACGAGCGTGTTAGCAGTGTGGGTTCTTCTGTTTGAAAGTCATTTGTTCTGAGTGTAGTCTTAGATGTCTTTCCTTTTAGATCCCCGAGGAAAGGAACAAAAACACTTCTGCCGTAGACAAACATGACAATGTACAGCATGTCCTCGGGATCTGTGTGGCTTTCCCAACAACCCACCTGACAACATGGCACACAAAGCTTCCCTGTTTAAACTGACAACTCTGTTTTTTCACAGCATTGTTTATTACACACACACACGCACACATATAAACAGTAAAGTCTGATGCACGTAATTAAATGGTCAAAATCAGTGCCATGCTTTGTTCTCTCGCCAAATCCCACTGACTGACCAGTTCACTATAGCTCTGTTTGCAGTTCTCAATAGTTTTTTCCAACTCAATCAACAAATGATAAATGTATTTATTATTAATAATTAACATTATAAATGATTTTTGCTACTTCCAAAAGCAAGTCATAAGCATTCAGTTCTTCCACACTGCAACAAACAGAGACCTAGGCTTGAATTATGGACTGTCATTTTTGTAAACTAAATAAATAAATCCATTTTCTAGCCAGGGGGTGAAGCCTGACCCAGCTGTCAATGTGCAGAAAGTGGAGTACACCCTGGACCAATCTGCTGAAGGGCAAAAACAAGGAGAGTTATTCATCCCTATAATCAATTCAGAGTCTCAAACTAATCTAACCCCGTGCATTTCTTTAGACATTGGGAGGAAGCCGAAGAACCCAGAGAAACCCCACAGAGACACAGGGAGAACAAACCCCACACAGAAAGGCCCAAGACTGGACCCCGCCCAGCCCAGGGCCTTCTTCCTGTGAGGTGACAGTGCTAACCAGTATGCCACCCTTGGATTAATAACATATCAGACAAACTTCAAAGAACTGGGCATATTCATAATAAAGCTTACTAATACAAAGATTTGACCTTACTGATGCAGAAAACTCTAAGAAATGTTTAATTTCCACTTACAGCTAGGACTAAATCCCATAGGTAAAAAGTGAATAACTATTAATAATTTGGAGGATGACTTCTAGGTGGCTTGAGACTGGCAGAAATGGGAGAAAATGGCAGAAACACAGGTTGGAGAAATGTTTTCCTAATGCTGAAAAACTGTGAGTTAAAAAGTTATAGATTATATCAGGGGTGTCAAACATAGAGAAGACACGCCTCTTCTCTATGTTTGACACCTATCCAATGTGCATGGTTTGGAAACTGCAGAGAAAGCTGCTGTTGTGATCTTTATTTATTTACTTTTTATTCCTTGAAGGCTTGCAAAGTTCATTCATGGACATCAGTGAGCTTCCCCAGTGATGTTGGTTTAATTAGTGAAATTTGATTTATTTCCCCTCATAAATATCAAATGGATTAAAGTACTTTAGTTGAATTATAGAAGGATAAATATGTATAGCTGATTGAAGGATGGTTTCCAATATATTCAACAGAGAAGCTCATTAATACAAATAGTTTTCCTAATAAGGCGATATTTGTCTTAATAGAGATTAAATTCAATGATTAACTCTATTAATTTTACTTTTCTGGCATTTTTTATCCACCAGTAAAGCTTTACACAACATCAGGTCACTCCTAGAGAAGGTCTTTGCTCAGGCTGCACTCGTAAGCTTAGACTGGTTGCCAGAAATGTTTAGCCTGCATTAATACGTCTCTTGGGGTGTTTGTGAATGGACAAGTTGTTGATTCAGTGTAGTATTTTTTGCAAGCTGAGGTTTCACTGTGATAAGATCTCAATCACTTCTCAATGCAAGCCCCTGTGCTCCAGACACTACAGCCTCAGGGGACGACTGCTACACTCAGCATTTGAACAAATATTGACACCCTTACTATACATGCACATAACTTTTGCCCGTGGGGCAACATGCAGTCAACACTGGAGCATCTGTAAGCTAGAGCAAACACTGTAAACCACTAAAACGACGATAGCATCTGTGGGGACTTGGAACACAATCGGTTCAATTCTTGTTTGCTGACAACAAACAAACTGCCTCAAAGCATTTGGAAAGCATTACCCGCTTACAACAAATTATAATATGACAATTTAGGCAAAATAAACAAGCTTCATTCTGCAAAATAATTTAAAAAAATATCTCATGCGAGAGCTCCAAAGTTTAGGCTATATCTGTTTGTTTGCAGTCTAACAGCCACAGTTTTTAAGATATCATGTTCTAATTTTGTGTGATGGTAGATAACAATAAGAGCTTGAGCTGATTTCACTGTGGTGAACATCGGGTCATGGTCAAGGTCACACAGAATGTCAAAGTCAGTAAAAACTTCTGTTACTCACAATTTTTTATGGGCCGCCTTCAAACTTCATAACTAGGCCGTAGGGGGGCATGAGTACCTAGGCTGGCTAACCATTGTTAGTGTGTGCATGTGTGTGTATTAACACATAACTTGTGTTTGTGGTCCAGTTAAACCCAAATCAGATTATAGAGTCACATTATGAGGGTGTGACTTCTTCATCATGGGACCTAAAACCTCAAATGTAAATCTTTATATTTTACTATTAAATGTTAAATCTAGGTTTAAAGGAAGGCTCTGGGGCTTCGGTTACAGCTAAGGTTACAACTATTTTTTATTTTACTATAAAGAATATTGCAGCACAGTTTAGGTTTACAAGATTACCAGAAGATTTCTAGAACAAAGTCAGATCTGGACATAATTAATGCACAGTTCCATATCTGATCAAAATCAAGCACAAACACCTCATACCAACTGTCAGCACGGTGATGGAGACGGGGGTGATTTGGGCTTGTTTTGCAGCCACTGGACCTGGGCATGTCTCTGTCCCTAAGTCAATACAAACCTCTCTGTATTTTAGGGTCAGATGTGAGGCAATCTGTCTGACAGCTAAAGCTTGGCTGAAAGTGGGTCATTCAACAGAACAATGACCCCAAGTACAGACGAAACTCTACAGCAGATTGACTGAAAAAGGAAAGAATCAAGGTGTTGCAATGGAATAGTCAAAAAATAGTCAAAGTTCAAACCTCAAGCCGACTGAAATGTTGTTACAGGACTTTAAGGGAGCTGTGCATGAGCAAATGCCCACAAATCTTACATTTCAAGGAAAAATTCTTCCACAACGATGTAAGCCTGAGATAGGGCCTGATACAGTCATAGTAATAATTAATAAACATAATTTTAATAAACATAAGCACAAAAGAGAAGAAGACATCCCTCAATGAGTTAAAACATTAACTTGTAGTTTATTCCTGCATACACAATTTTTGTCATTCGTATTGTGTCACTTTGAAAACAATTCAGGAGGCGCCCCTGCACGAGCTTAAAGTTATTTATGTCGCTTGGGAGATGAGATATGCCAGCCTTATCCTCACAATTTTATTGAGCACAAATGTGGCGACTGACTGTGTTATGCAAAACAGCTTAGTCAACTGACACAGATTCTGGTAAGCTGAGCCAAAGACATGCTGAAAACTGAGTAGGCATTCACAAGTGTCCCTGTGAGACGGTGAGCCCGGTTTGCTCTGTGCTGCAGTATTAATCAGCAGGGAGATCAGTGCTGTCATTCTGCTACTACAGGGTCACTTAATCTGCCCTTTTTGGCTGTCAGTCAAGAGGAAACCTGGGAAGATTTGGCATCTTTCCTTTTTGTGCCACATGGTATGACACATGGGATCATCATTGTAGGGATCGTGGAAGAGGATTTAGATTTTGCCTCTAGCTGCACCATTGTGACCGCTGCATTACGAACCAACACCATCTTAATCCTCCTCTCCCATCCCACCCCATGAACAGAAGTATGCTGAGGACAACCTCCATGTTACTGCTGAGGCAGACATTGCTATAAACAGATATATAACTGCAATTACTGCATTTCACACCAATTTCAAGTTTTCTTTTTCTGGTTGTTTAATTTATGAATGAATGAAGGAGTTGGCTCTAAAACTGATGCTGACCCCTAGTGATGGGAATGAAAGGGAAGCTTTGTGCAACAGAGCCATCTGCACAGCACATGTAAAACAGCAGTATGGTCTTCCTGTGGATTTTGATGTGGTGAATCCAAATACACATAGATGATTAGTTACTGTTTCCACGATTTTTGATATCACATCCAGGTATATTATTTTAGTAGTTGAGTTTTAATCAATTAATAATAATACGGAAGCTTGTTTTTTCCCCAAACTTTTTATGGTCATGTTTGTGCCCTAAAGAGCATGCTTTACTTTACGTTACAGATTTCCTGCTGCTACAAAGGTCAAATCGAGAATTAAAGATGGACAGACGTTAGTCAGTCTGGAAATGACATTTACAAATTGAGGAACAGTTTCTGAATGAACACTTCCACTTTTGACTCATTGACTTTTGATCTTAGAACTGACTTGCCGGTATCATGAAAACAAGACACAACCTTTTTAAATTTTAGCATCTCATAAAGTCTCTACTACTTAATCTAATTCTGAAGCACTTTGGCTGTGGACAAAAGCTGATAAGCCACTGCTTGATGATACCCAGAGAAAATCCCAGCGTAGGAATTCAAGACGTGAAACACTTTTTATCATTACAGAAGAAACACAAAGTAGCACACATCCGTTGTGGTGGAAGAGCAGCCTGTCTTTAGGATTTTTTTTTTTCTTCCTGTAAATATCAGACATTTACTGAGACAAACACACGTAGCAAAGCATCCTGTGAAGTATTTTAAAAAGACTGGCAAGAAGAGCAGGAGCAGGTGAAACCTGCCAGCCATAAGCCCCTCCAGGAAAGAGGATATTAAGGAAGCCAAAGAGAGTCTGGCAGAAATAATTGGCAAAATGTCCAGTGGTGGTTCAGAGAAATTCACGAGACCCAGGGATCTGTTTAATACATGTATGCTAATTTCTTTCTCCAAGCTGACACTTTTATGGTCTCTTCTCATATGTTTATAGGAACGCAGATTGATGGTTCTTTATAGAAATGTTGAGGTTTTTTTAGGACGGTGTTACCCTGTGAATCACAGAGAGGATTGTAGATATAAAAGATGAACTTTGCACAACAGGAAGATCACCATTTGTCTTGTATATACTTTGACAGCTCAATAAAGCCCCAATGCATCCAACTCCTACATACATTTTTGACTATGCAGGGATTTACAACACACAGTTCAAAAAAAAAAGTGCAGTACCTGATGCTAAAGTGGTAAAATTAACTCCAAATCGACTAAGAGTCTGTGTCTAGCATTTAGACCTGAGCATAGTAATTGTCAAATCAATGTGGGACTAATAGGTGAGAGGAGCTGACTACACCACTGCAGATGCAAACATGACAAGAATAACCCTCATTGATCAGGAGAAAAAAGAAAAAATTCACACAAGAGCTTGTGGGCACATTGTGCATGTTTATTTAATCACACTGACTCTTACAGGTTCTCACAAAACAAAGCTTCAGAGGTTCTACATAATTTTTTTATGTACAAACAATATACAAAATGTACATGTAAAGTGCACTGAAAACAAACAAATCTAGCTTTAAAAAACTAGATTTTTCCTAAACGAACAAGACAAACTCCAGTTAAAAGTTTGTACAGGTGGAAAAATCTCCTGTATGTTATGTGTTCAAATCCTTTGTCCACATGATAAAGATTTCAGAGCACAGCACAATATCCTTTCTCCACATTTCACTCCATCTCTGTGAAGCGTGCAAACATGGCTTTACGCACAGCATCCTTGTAGGTGTCAGATGGTGAGAGTTCATATGAGCTTCCTTTAATGCCCAGACCGGTGCCTTTGGTCCTCAATGAAGCCTGTTAGGAAAAGCAAAGACGATTATAAGGGATGACATATTAGACACAGGTGCCCCTCAGGCAGCAGTGCTAATTGCTATGTGGGCAAAAATGAGCACGTTGGTACGCAGATTCCATCTGTTAAGAGGATCTGGCCAGCAGACGAGGGGTAGTTTGGAAGACAAAAAAAGTCTGCTCACCGAGATGGGAACGGTGATGCCTTGTTGGTGACGTCCCAGACCTTTGCCTTCCTGCCAGCCCATCGCTTGCAACATCTTGCTCCCAATATTATCGCTTGTTAAACCGTCTTTAGTGGGCTGCTCAAAGTTTCTGATGATGGTGAATTACAGGTGTTAAAAAGGTCCAATTCACATAAAAATAATGAGAAGAAGGAGAAGATATTACTAAAAGTTTTCATAGACTGTTTGCTGTGAGATTAAACTCCTCCCACTTACACTGTTGGGCTTGGTGTTTTGTAAAATTTCTTTTTAGGTGCAGGAGGTTCAGGAATACCATACTTCTCCCTTCTTTCTGCAGCTCTATCTCTGTATTTCAGCTGTTAAAAATCACAAGAAAACGTATGTTCTCATTCAAATTTCTTTCTTTCTTTTTTTCTTTTAAATAACAGAGACAGAAAGATGACATTATGATGCAAAATACCTCAGCCTCCTTCCTCTCCAGCTCTTCCAGCTCCGTTTCTGAAAGCTTAGCTCTTCTTTCAATTTCCAAGTTTTTCTAAAAGAATTAAAAGTAATTTTATGCGCGAGAACAAAATAATCACTGGCATGAATAAATGCAACTTCCATTTCCTGTGAGGTACAGCATGTGAGCTCCTTTTTGCTTTGAACAGATGGCGCAGCCCAGAATATTCATAGCTGCTTGCACATTAAACACCCGCTGTTTGCCATCCTCACCTTGTGTAGGTCAGAGAGCTGCTGGTGACGCAGCAGAGCGTCTTTGGTGGGGAACTGCCGCCGACACAGCAGACACACCATCCTCTTCCAGTCGGTCATTTTCCCCTCCTCATCGGCTGCTCGGTCTGAGCCGTTTTCATCTGGGTCGCTATCCCCATTGTAGGCAGCGACCAAATCACTCTAACATGAAAACAGACAAAAGGAAAAGTGTTAAAGGATATATTTTTACTAATAAACAGGAGAAATAGCTGCAAAGTTACAACAAACCTTAGACGAAATCTCATCCTCAAGCTTGATTTGTTCAGTCATGAGGGACGGCATCTCAAAGCTTCCGATCTGCTGAAAGGAACCAAATGAAGCCCATGAGTAAAGACCCACAACATATCTAATCTCATGATTAAAAGATATTCAGTGGCTCGTGACGATAGAGGGAAAATGTATTTTCTAAATATAATATTCCAAATCAGTGTGCTTCTCCAGTTAGAACCTACCCGTACACCACTGCACTGATCCAAAGCACATCATATTTATTCTTAATAACTGTTACACTACCTTCTTCTCGAAGAGGGAGAAACCTGCATCTGCAGCAGCAGACTCTTTTCTGTCTTCATCCTTAAAAGATCCTAACCCTTGCGCAGTACTCTTAATGCTTTCTTTTTGCTTATTTAGGCTTTTTGCCCAACGCTCCATGTCCTTTGCAATCTGCAATTTAATAATGCCAAAAACATTATTTCAAAGACGACCTAACAGCTATTAACAGGATCAACATCTTCAGAGCAGCACTTACCTGTTGTGCAGACTTGTTTTTGGGCTTTTCTTTCTTCTCTTTAGTCTCTTTACCACCTGTTGTTAAGAAGGTGGCTGCAGAGCTCGCTGTGGACGCTTGTTCTGTGTTTGTGCCGGATTCACTCAGTGCAGGGATGTACGCCTGCTTCTCGTTGTCCCAGTAAAGGTACTGCTGAGTCTCTGAGTTGTAGTAGTACTATTGATGACAAGCAGAAGACAAAAAAATGTGAACAGTATATTTAAAATAAATACATATGCTGCATGGCATGGGTTCTGCACATGCAACAAGATCAAGTGCACATACTTGGCTGCCAGGATCATAGTACAGGCCAGTCTGTGGATCGTAATAGTAACCTGAAGACTCATCGTATTGGTACGTGGAGGTGTCGGGAACAGCTACAAATAAAAACAAAAACATTGAAATAGAGGCAGATATGAAGCAAAACCTTTTTTCTATCTTCAGTTTTATCATCATCATCATCTCTATCACTCACACACAGAGGAGTATATCTGCAGCTAACTCCTCTCACCTGTTGTGTTAGCAGTCGGTCCGGCACAGATCGTTGCTGCAACAGTGGAAGATGCTGGTGTTGTGAGTGATGTGGTGCAAACACTAGCAGCCTGTTGGGCTGCAACAGCTAGTGGATGTGTCTGAGAGGTAGGAGAGGGGGGGGGAAAAAAACCCTGATGAACATTTGGATTCAACACAGACAGAAATCACACTCGAGTAGCATTTTTTCACCCCAAAGACGCCACGTTAATACACTTCCTACCTGAACAGCAGGCTGACTGATTATGATGGGGTGGTAGACCTGAGCTGCCTGGGATATGACCACAGCTGTAGATGCGGAGATCACAGACGCCATTCCTGGAGCCGCTGGGGAGAGTGATGATGAAGTCAAGAATCTCAGCCTCGGAATAAAACCACCCCAAATTTTTGCGAGTGATTCCTTGTTTACCTCCAAGTAATCCATCTCCAACGACAGGAACCAGTCCTTCAGGCTGCTGTGGCCACATGTTTGCATAACTCTCTGGAAAAGCGATCTGATCTGAAGTTGCACCTGAGCTTTGCTGCAACTGAAAAGACAAAACAGATATGTGACGTCAGAAACAAAATAAAGCAACCCAAAGTAGAGCAACTGTATCAGCATAATTCAAATAAATTAGTTAAGTCAATAAATCCTTTCCTGGAACTTGATGCCACGATACTAAATACTGCACATTAGGCTCCACTAATCAAGTATTGTTTTAATTGACAATAAGATATAAGAGTCCTTGTAATTTTAATTAGTTCTTAATATCGACAATATCACTGATTTGTAGCTTTTTGGTCCATTTCTTTAAATCCCTCAAGCCATAGAAGCTCACTTTTTCTACTTAGACATGGTACAGTCTATGATACCTGACTAGATGACCACTGAGCAGCAGCAATGGCTGTGCTGGCAACAGAGAGAGCGCTGGCTCTGATCCCCTCAGGCGGCACTGAGTCTCTGGGAAAAGAATTATGTGTAAATTAAATATAAGCTAATGCAGAATGAAAATAAGACCCCGATTTGTAATTCATTATATTCTAGGATCTCAAAAGGTATGCACAGTATATGATGAATATATGACGAATATAAAACAGGCTGTCTAAATATGTGTTATGTATGTGCAGAATTACACACTTTCTAGCACTTTTGGCAAAATCCACGCCGACTGTTTTCCCATCCAGTTTCAGAGGTGGCTGAAGGCTCTGGAGAATGGTGAGCAGCTGAGAAGCCTCCTGTAGAAACACATAAAGCCACACTGTCTCAACACCTCTGCTAGAAACACACCAACGTACACTACAAAGTCATACAGACTGCTGAAAAATAAAGCTACGCACCAGCGGGGATGAGAGCTGGACAAAGGCGAAGCCTCGGTTCTGTCCCGTTTGCTTGTCTTTGATGAGGCGGACGTTGTTGGTGGACAGGTTGGCGTACGGTGCCAGTAAGTTCAAAATTCCATCAACAGTAGAGAGAGGGGCAATGTTCCTCAAAATGATCGCTGTGAACAAAGAGAAAAGTCATCAATAAATGTCTGTATGGGAACGTGCAATCTTTCAGTAGACCAAAAGGAAAATCAAGAATAAATATATATTTAAAAATGCCCTTAAAGGCATAAAAATTCATATAAAAACTACATGCAGACATTATTTCATTTATGAAATGTGACATAACTTTGTTTACTGCCTTCTGTATTTATTTAGCTATTTTAATGTCTTCCCCATTCTTTAATATCTAATTATATTACTACATATTTATTACTTGATAGTATAACTTTCAGAAAGATCAGCTAAGCGCTTCAGTTTTTCAGTAATCTCCCAACTAAAAGCAGGCATTTGATCCTGACACTGATCAGCAAAAAGCTGACGTCATGACATCCCACTCATTCACATGATAAGCAGAAGTTGCCCCAAAAAAGTGGAAATTAATTACTATTAATTTAAAAAGAAATATAGAGAATACATAAAACATGATTATTAAATAAAAACTAATAACATAAAGATGATTACATTTATACCAAATACATTTTTTGTTTTGCACCCTTTCTGTCATCCATGAAAAACAAAACAAAAACACTTACTGTCTCCACTGTATTCTCCTGGCTGTTGAGACTCGACATTTAAACCATTTACACCAGTAAAGTCACCTACAAAGAGCAATGCCAAAAAACATCACGCAGGATATATGCGAACTGCTCGTTCTCACAGAGAGACAAAAAACTCATCTTAAGGGGGAAAACTCACCAACTTTTGACGCGCCACACCTGAAACACTTCAGCCTCTTCCGAAAATTGTACAGACCACACTGCAACAACCATCGATTGTGTATTTTGGTTACAATAAGCAAAAAGACAAAAAGAGAAATATTGCAGGATAAGTTCAAAGATAACACTCACAGCATTGCAAAGCCAGTTTTCAAACTTCTGTTTCCTGTTGCTGTAATGCACTGCGATGGTTTTCCCCTGGATCACCAACTTGTTCTGTGAAATAAAATAAAGACAAACAAACAACAGTTACACCAAAATACGACACGTCTGAGCCAAAGAGGCAAGTGCTGAGACCCCGGTGCTACCCCACCCAATGAGTGAGAGCAGAGGGAACAGGAAAGAGTGGCTAGGTTTTAACTTGTTGCTTAGATGGGGGTGTCTCAAGGACAAAAAAAAGGAGCAGAGACAGGAAGAGAAGTTCAGAGAGTGAGGGATTGAGTTCAAAAAGAGATTTCTAAGTGTTTGGGACCGGAGTGCTGCCAGCCCGTCCACATCTCACTCCAGTCTTCGGATATTAAATGGAGATGAGAAACTATCAAAGTGACAGAGCTGGAGCAGAATGTGCAAAAAACCTCGGGGCAGTCGGTACTAAACAAGTCCACTCGCTAACAGGAAGCAAACTCTCCCTCTTTTGTAAGCTTTAAGAGAATAAACTTAAAATTTGTAAGAGAATAAACCAAACAAATGTGCATTTTTACAGTGGTGTTCACAGAAAAAAAAAAAATTCAATAATGCTGCTATGAAGTATCACCAGACGTGTGATATCTGAAATACTACATCTCAGATATCACAGATTTATGATCAAGATTTTTTGGCTAAATACAAACAAATTGGGCTATTTGTAAAGTGCCATCATTACTGTACTGCTTAATTTGGGTTCTAATCTCCAAGAATATTTCTAGACTTGGTGATTGTTGAAGCAACCTGATTGGTCTCCATCCATCGGGTAGAATCTTGCAAGTGATAAAACTCCACGAAGGCGAAACCTCGGCTTATACCTAGAGACAGCATTCAAATATAGACGGGAGGCGTGTTAGTCAGAATGCTTTGGTGCAAAATTCAAAGTTACAATGGGCTTGCACGGCGGTGGGGATGTTTACAACATCATGATGGTAGAATTTACATACCCTTAACTTCTTACCTGTCCGTGTCATCAAATCAGAATTTCTATATGACACAAAGAATCCTACGACAATATTTAATTTTCTTTTTCCAGGGGTTGTAATAAAGTAGGAAAGATGGGTTTAAAGATCAAGCGCGGAAAGGAACGAGGAACGTTCCTCTGAAGAGTATCGCTCACCTGTCCTTTTCTTCATCAAACGTATGTCCACAGGCTGTGGTCCCTGTAGCTGCTCCAGAGCTGTACGCATCTGCAAAACAGAAGCAGACGGTGAGACTCATCAGAACACAGATCTTCTTCCTACTTACTGTTTCCTTACTTAAAACCATCTTTCTGGAAACTGGTTGTGAACCATGAGGTACATGTTCCCAATTTAGAATAACCAGTTAACCTAAGCCCACTAACTGTATGTCGTTGGACTGTGGGAGTAAAAAGTACCTGGAGTACCCATAAAGAACCCACGCAGACTCATCGTGAAAATGAATGTCATGGTAATTTTGGGCTTTTAAATATTTTTTTGGACTTTTCTTTTTCCAGGGTCCCAACCAATTAATTTAAATAAATTTTAGCAATTCTGCCAAGAAGAGTGGTCAAATATTCAGTTGGAATTATAACAGAAGCTTGTTGATGGCTTTCAGAAGTGTCTGGTGGAAGTGACATTCAGCCAAATGTTAGTGGGGATGTGTGTATGTATTTGAACCTGTGTGGATTAGAGAAAATCTAAAAGAAATTCAAACTTGTGCACCAAAGTCGTGTATAAAGTTATTCAAAATGTGTGCTTTACAATCATTCCACCCTGGACGTTATCGGCTCAGCCCAGCATATCCTATCACAATCCAACATCATACAGACTTTACTAATGAGCAGGCAGTTTACAGACTTACTAATGTCTGCGTTGGGAATGTGTGTTCTCACTTTCACCTGTGTCAAGTGATGCCTGGCAAAGTTTAGGGCAGTTTTTAATCTATTATTTGACACATTGTTGACATATTTGACATATTGTTGTACTTACCAACAAGACACTATTTTTTTCTTTTTCCCAGTGTATATTAATTATGACAGATAAATCCCCCTCTCCAAAATGCTCAGATTAACACCTGGATAATTCCATATAGGGAAGGGAAAGATGGCAAGGTGCACAGGTGTATACACACACACACACACACACACACACACACACACACAGGTCGTGAAGTGTTGCTGATTTCTGTGCCAAAGTTTTACACCCATCCTGTGACAGTTTACAACTTTGAACTTCTTGCAAGAGATTCCTTACAACTCATGAAAAAGTTATATGATATACAGTTTGGTGTGTTTTTTCCTTTAAAAAGCATGAATGCCACTGAATGGCGAACTGTGAGCTTACGTCATCTTCCGTGACGTGGACAGGGAGCCCTCTCAGCATAATCGTTTTGCTCTCCTCCTCCTCCTCCTGCTCCATTTTGTAGTCCTGCTCTGGATAGTCACCATCATATTCATCATCAGATCTGCTGCTGCTGCGTCGTTTTCGGCTCCTCTGTAAGAGAAAAAAAAAAATATAATAATAATGTAATGTTTAACTTCAAAAACAACAAATTCAGTATCACTCTGATCAAGACGTACTTCAAGCCGCAAAGGAATTCTTCTCCACTTACCTCTGGGCTGTCTTGGTCCCTGCGTTCATCACAGTAGTCTTTGTACCTATCATGGACCCAGCGTCGATCATAATCCTTTTCCACATCTCTGCTTCGTTTTCCATAGCACTCTGGATCGTGTTTGCGCATATCAGAACCATATCTTCCAGTACGTTCACTACGACTAATCCTGCAAAAAGCACCAGAGACTTAAATATATGAGCACATGTTCAACGTGTTCCTGAACATCACAAGGATTATGTGGACTTCACCTTCTATCAGTTCCCATGGTTTAGTACAGGACAAGGGTTTGTGGACAATCCTGTGGAAAAATTTGGAAAAAAAAAATATTATTAGTACTAACTGTTACTAACCATTTCAATCAATGTTTCGTGCAATGGTGTTCTTTACCTCTAACAGATCATGGTTCAGTCAGGCTATATTACTAGTTTTTCCATTAAAAAAATGAATATTAAAACTTTTTGTAATGTACATAGAACCTACATAAAACTAATATCGTTTTTCATGACTATGATTTTTTTTTTTTCAATTAATTATACATTTTGATTTTTTTTTTTCCCCATAGAGTGTAATAACAGTTGTCAGCTTGTCTCTCTCATTTATCAAATCACATTCTGGTGAAAATATCAAGTCTCCAGAGACACTGTGGACCAAATATATGTCACTGCGTTACACAGACTGTGGATGGAGTTTGCTCACGGGAACAGAAACGTTTGCCGTCAAAAGATATAACACAACCCTCATTCTCGCACTTTACATATGCGGTCAATAGGCTAGATAGTTTGTGTGTGTCTGTTTGACATAAAATATGTCTCACAATTTCAAAGAAACACATAGTATCAAACACATTTGATACTTCTAACCACTTTAACGTTCACTTGTAATATAATAAAACAAACGTGTAATATGTTCATTACACGTATTACAGCTAAGCAGAAGTAGTTTCATATTTAAAAAATATATTAGTAATTATTCCACTGTAAAATGGGTCAATTGACCAGCAACATAAGAGGATAGAGTAACTGGCGTTAGGTAACATGAGTTGAGCTACGCTAAAGATGAAAGGCAGCCAGAGATGTCACAGGCCTGATCTTACTCATAACTGCAGAAACACAAACCACATAATATGGAGATTAACTGAGGACATTAATTGTATAATTATATAAAACAGGCTGATTTTGTACCTTGCTTACAGGCGCTAACACAGCAAGGTCACTTTAAGGCTAGCTGTATGCTTGATTGATACGTCTCATGGATGCTGTAGCAAAACGTAAGCTTTACATAAATAAATAGCCGGAAGCAGATATAAAATGCAGTTCTTGTCAGTTTTACATACCGTTTTAATAAATCACCTCCCTACACACGATGACAGCCTGATACTCAAAACCTTTCTAGAAGCTTTTCCACTTGTTCCGGTCTGTAGCGACAAAAGTCTTCTTTGTTTTGACTTCACCTTTTAAGAGCATTAAAAAGCATTTAAGTGAGCATTACCGCCACCTACTGGTTATGATCCTTTACAACAAGGTGTGCCCTAATGCGGTGCATTAAAACAGTAAAATCGGTTTCTTTTTTTGTTTGTTTGTTTTGTTTTTGGGGGGGGGGGGGGGGGGGGTTGCATACTTTGCATACTAACATGTTTCAGATCAGCAAAAAACAAACAAACAAACAAACAAACAAAAAAGAATCTGACAAACCAGAGTAAATACAAAATACAGTTTTTCATTGATGATTTCATTTAATGACAATGCAGAAAAAATCCAGACATTCTCCTTCGGGATTTTCTGGTAGAATTCATGGCTTCATAAATTACACCAAGTTGGCCTGAAGCAGCAAAGCAGCCCCTGACCAGCAAACTACCACCACAAAGTTTGACTGCTGGTACGATGTCCTTTTTATAAAATGCTCTATAATAGGATGTAACATGACTTAAACCTTCTTTTGTCTCATCAGTCTACAAAATATTTCCCTAGAAGTATGGGAAATCATCAAAATGGATTTGGAAAATGTGAGGTGAGCCTTTGTGTTCTTTTTGGTCAGCAGTGGTTTTCTTCTTGTAACTCTCCTGTGGATGTCATTTTTATGCAGTCTCTCTGTGATTGTTTAATTACGAACACTAACTTTACACTGAACTTACTATTTATCATTAGGCCAGGTAGACTTGGGTAACCCCTTTGCTTAAATGAACAAACCCCTAATTTAAAGACTGAATTTTGTAATTACTCTGGTTTTATTTTTGTCTACTATTAACATTTCTTTGATGATCTGACACATTTCAATGTGACAAATATGAAAAAAGGAAAGAAAAAGAGGAATTGAGGGATAGTGCAAATACTGTTTCACAGCACTGTACAATTGCAAGTTGTCATTGAAGACATGAAAAACATGAAACAGGAAGACATATGTTAAGCCTTAAATAATGTAATAATGTAATATAGTAAATAAAAAGGTTAACCATAACCTTTTGGATGTGGTGAAGGATGACATGGTGTGACAAAGAAGAAAAAGCAAAATGCAATGCGTACATCCCCGCGAGGTGGCGCTGCAGTCCCAGTGATTGCGACGCGGATGAGCTGCAGAAGCAGAAAATCTTCTTCATTCCCAGAGCCAACGCAGAGCAGTGGTCACAGCAGTGGATGCGAACCGTTAGAAATTATATAAGTTATTTAACTACCTCACACGGTGCATGGGGTGTGTCTGTCGCCGCTGGGGAACACACTAGGAGCGGCGGTTCCTGTGCTGAGACCACTGGCCAGCTCTCATCTACAGTGACCCATACATCCAGAAGCAGGTAGCCAGCCGGCTAATGTTAACATTAGCACTCCGCTAGCGTCAGCTTTGTTAATCCACATAGCAGTTTTATTAAATAAAAATGTTGACGCTTTCAACATATAGTTACCACACAGCGAAGATGAACTCAAACGGTGTCGTTTAACTGGAGTTTCTTAGCTCAATGTCAGTCGCTAATGTCACGGGCGCTGGCTAGCTAAGCGGAGGACCTGACAGCCCATCCCTGTAACGTCAGTCTCAGCCCGACTTCAGCTTCTCTTTTATTTATTACCAAAAAAAAGCCTACTGGTGTCTTCGGTTAAGCAGCTAGACTTGTTTTCTGTTTGTAGTTCTTATTTTGCTCTGTTGTTGTTATTATTATTTATTTAATTATTTATTTTTCCTGTCAGGTAACCAGACAGAATGGCTGAGCCGGAGCTTCTGCTGGACTCCAATATTAGACTTTGGGTGGTGTTGCCCATTGTCTTCATCACTTTTCTGGTTGGGGTTATACGGCATTATGTATCTATTCTCCTTCAAAGTGACAAAAAGCTGACATTAGAACAAGTTTCTGACAGGTGCGTCATACATCATATCTAATTATAAACTGAATCACAGGGAGGAAAAACAATGCTGAGCTCATATGTGTGACTTTTTCTTCAAATCCAGCCAGGTACTTATTCGGAGCAGAATTCTCAGAGAAAATGGAAAATACATTCCCAAACAGGTAGGCTGCCTAAAGTGAGTTGCAAAGTTGAGTGAGAACTCCAATGTATTTGTTTACTTGTATGTGTTTTGACTATATCAGTGATGATTTCTGTGTGTTTTAGTCCTTTTTGATGAGGAAGTTCTACTTCAATAACCAAGAAGACGGATTCTTCAAGAAGACCAAAAGAAAGGTTGTCCCACCCTCTCCAATGACAGGTGAGCCTTTTTTCTTTTCTTTTTTTTTTTTTGAATAAAGCGCAAGCTGTGAAATTGTAACAACTTCTAATTTCTAAAATAAAAAGTGGTTGTTTAGTATGTGGCTGAAAGACATGGGACACGAGCAGTGTTTTCACAAATCTTTTTAATAACAGATTCTCCGAATTTCCACTTAAAGCTACGGCTGAGTCCTGGTAAAATAATTCATAAAGTCTTGGCTGATTGCAGAACTCCTTAGGTGGAAAGTGAGTTAGGAAGAAAGTTAAGAGTTTCTGAGGCAGAGGAGGAGAAAGTGCTGGAGCAAACCAGTACAGCACAATAGAAATTTCTCTCTTGCCTATTATTATTATCATCATTACTATGATTATTATCATTAATATTACAGTCCCAATCAAAAGTTTAAGACCACTTGATAGCAGCCTGTTTCAGTTTAAGCGTTGTTTTCAGTTTTGCATGCTCAAAAAAATGTTTAGTCTCACTCCCATTTCTTGCATGTTGATCCAACCATACAAAATGGTATTTTTTTTTACTTTTTTGCCTTACAAGTGGTCTTAATTTTTTTTGATCGGGACTCTATTGTTATTATTATTATTTATTTATTTTAATTATTTTTATTATTAGTATTAGCATCAGAGATGGGCAGTTTAGCTTAATTGTCCATCCCTGCTCTCAAGGTTCAAACATGACTGTTTGAACCTTGAGAGCCAACATTAATCTCCTGCTAAAACCAGGAAAAGACCCTTTATTTCCCTCAAGTTATCGTCCAATATCCCTTATAAATGTAGACCTTAAAATAATCTGCAAAGCTCTCTTAAAGAGATTAGAGAAAATAACCCCCCTCTTAATTCATCCTGACCAAACTGGTTTCATAAAAGGTCGGCACTCCTCAACAAACACTCGTAGATTACTTAATTTAATAGACTACTCATACAATAAAAACATTGAAACCATAATATTATCTCTAGATGCAGAAAAAGCATTTGACAGAGTTAACTGGAAATTTTTATTTGCAACTTTACACAAATTTGGTTTTGGAAACTCTTTCATAAATTGGATAAGAATATTATACAATTCCCCAACAGCTCGTATCAGAACAAATGACCAGACATCCTCCAGCTTTTGTCTCATGAGGGGCACCAGACAGGGACGCCCACTCTCCCCTTCACTTTTTGCAATTTTTATCGAACCTCTAGCAGCAGCATTTAGACAGGCTACAACAATTAAGGGCATAAAATGTAAGAACGTAGAACATAAAATCAGTCTCTATGCGGATGATGTGTTGCTTTTTCTGCAAAACTCACAAATCAACCTCTCTGAGGTAATTACTCTAATAAACTGGTTTTCAAGAGTTTCAGATTATTCAATTAATTGGCCAAAATCTACAGTTCTTCCCATTAACTGCTCCTTCCATAATTCATCTTCTGCCCCACTACAATCTGGAAATATTAAATATTTAGGTATTAATGTTTCTCCTAAGCTTTCAGACTTAATTAAATTAAACCACATCCCACTTCTAAAGAAAGTAGAAGGCGATCTGACTAGATGGAAATCTCTACCCATATCACTCATGGGAAGGGTCGCCACTATAAAAATGATGATCTTGCCAAAAATAAATTACTTATTTTTAATGATCCCCAACAAACCATCACAAGATTGGTTCAGATCTCTGGATTCACATATTTCTAAATTCCTTTGGAAAGATAAACCCCCGCGTATCAGCTTAAAAACACTACAAAGAACCAAGGATAGAGGAGGATTAGATCTGCCTAATTTTCACCAATACTTCTTAGCCAACAGGCTTCAGTTCATCTCAGAATGGTTAAAATGTACCCTCTTAGATGAGCCCTGGCTAGATGTTGAACAGGCACTATGCAATGATCTAGAGATTTCAGACCTACCATTTATTAGCTCAAACATCAAAAGACATGAATGCTTTAAAAGCATCAACATCAGCTTTTCTCTGACAGCATGGTGGGAGTTTCTAAAAATAACGGAGTCTTCATTAATCCCATGCAAACGTACACCTATCTGGAATAACCCTGACATATTACAAAACAATAATAAGATTAATTTCCCAGAATGGAGTTGTAAAGGAATCAAATACTTAGAACATATATTAGAGGGAACAGAATTTATTCCATTTGACAGACTAGTTACACAATATGGGATCAACAAGAAAAGATTTTTAGAATATCAACAAATTAAATCCATAGTAAAAAAGAAATTTAACCTCAGTCAAGTTGAATTACAAACACCACCAAGTGTGGTTCAATTTCTTACTCTTAAATCCCCCAAACTATTATCTAAAATATACAGAACACTTTCTAAAATAGATGAATCAATATCCCTTCCTATTGCAAAGTGGGAAGCAGATTTATCAGTCAGCTTAGACCAAAACGTCTGGTCTCAGATGTGCTTAAAAACCTTTAAATTGATTAAAAATCCCAATCTGCAATTAATACAATACAAAATACTGCATAGAGTGCACTATACAGGTCATCGAATGTTCAAGATGGGCTTTACATCCGCCAACAACTGCTCACACTGTCAAGGCAATACACCAGACAATTACATCCACGCTCTTTGGTTCTGTCCACCAGTGCAGAAGTTTTGGCACGAGATATGTGAAGACTTATCAAAGTGTCTGAAATGTAAAATTCCAACCTCCCCTTTAGTATGCTTGTTGGGAAATTTGGATGATGTCACTACAGAAACTAATACAGTCCACATGGTTTTTACTGCCCTATGCATCGCCAAGAAAACGGTCCTCATGAACTGGAAAAATAAAAATAATCTTAATTCTAGCCAATATAGAAACTATCTAATAGATCACATTAGCCTCGATATAGCCTCTGCCACCACATTAGATCAATCCCTCTGGGCTCCTTTGATCGGCTCCATCACCTAGCGGGGTTGGGGGGTCGTGGTTTGGTCCCGCCTTGGCTATTGTGGTTGATGTGGAGGTTGGGATGGGCTTAGGGCACCTGGAGGACCCCTAGAGACGTTATCCCTGGAGGGCTTAACCCGGGGGTTGTGTTCATAACCTGGTTAGTGGCTCTGGTCGCTCTCAGAGGTTGTTCTCCTCGTGGCCGCGTGCAGCGGGGCTGGAGGATGGTCTGTGCTGGCGGACGTAGGTTACTGGCCTGGTGGCCTGGCTGCCCCTGAGTGGATCCGGGGCGGGCGTCGGGGTTTGGGGTTCGGGGGTGCTTCGCCTCCGTGCTGGGGCTCTGGCTGGGCCTTGGGGGCTTCGGTCCTCGTTGGTGTGTCGCCGAGGTTGTGGGCGGGTGGGTGCACGGGGGCTCAGCCCTGGCGCAGGGGGCCTCTTGTGCATCGGCCTAACCGGGGGGCTCTTCAACTGGCAGGGAGGTTGTTCCATCTTTGCAGGAGTCCACTCTGCAGGTGGGGGAGAGACATAGGAGAGGTGGAGAATAAACTTAACCTGGGTGTCTGTGTCTTGTGTAGTCTGGGAGATGATTGAATGTTGGGGTGGGTACAGTTTCCTCTGCGGTGGGGTAGGGTGGGCTGCCCCGGGTCCTGTGGGGCTTGGCGGTGCTGCTGCCGTAGGCCCCGGTCTGGATGGGCCTGGGCTCCCTTGCCTTGGTGGATACCAGAGGACGGGGGTGCCTATTGGGGTCAGCGGGGGAGCTGGCCCTAGGGAGGGACACCCTCCCCTCCCTTCTTTTCCTCCCCATCCCCGGCTGCCTCCCTCTTCCCGCTCCACCACACCCACCCACACAGGTAGGGCTTTGGGGTGCGGGTGTGTCACCAGGGTGCAGGGGAGACATTCCCCCCCCCCTCTGTCCTCTTCTGGCCACCTGTGCCTCAATTTTATCTCACAACTTAGACATCCACATTACTTACACTCTCATAACACACACACACATATATATATATATATATATATATATATATATATATATATATATATATATATATATATATATATATATATATATATATATATATATATATATATATATATATATATAGGGCCTTGAGGGTGGGCACGTTAACGGCGTCCAGTAGACGGTCTGTGTATTCAAACCTACCTCTGGCGCCGGTGCCCACCTCTCAATTTTAAATCCATGTAGACATTGAGGGTTCTCGGGAGGGGCCGTGCTAACACCTGCTGCTCTCTGGCAGCAGCACCATGCTCTCCCTTGTTTTAAACACACTTTAGAGCAACACGCAGCAACACTACACTTGAGCGGGAGGAGGAGGGTATGGGGTCTTAACACACCCCCGTTCTCTGCTAGCCATCGGGGCGGGGGGGCTGGGAAGAGATGCTGGCTGTCCGATTGGCCTCCCTGCTGCTGCGGAGCCTGGGGCGGTCTGCTAGCCTCCACCCCGGAGGGAAGGGTAACATCTCTTGGGTCTGGGTGCCGTTTCCCCCTCTGGGGGCGAGGATACCTGGACCCGGGGTATAGAGTATGTTTGGGGAGTGTGATTGTGTGTACATGTCCATTTACGTTTATTCCTACGTTGGGTGAGTGCTGAGTGTTTGTATATGTGTGCATGAGGGTGGGAATGCATGTCTGTGTCTGTGTGTGCCTGTTTGTCTGTGTCTATATGTCAGGTCGGGTCTTAGACTCCACCTCTCTGGGAACTCCCAGGCCCTCCAAGTGTGGAGGCCTATCTCCCCTCACCACACTCCCTGCCGGTGACTGATGCCCTCAGGGGTCGGTGCATTGTTGGTTCTTGGTGTCCGGGGCTGGGCGCTCAGGTCATGTGCCAGCTCACTCCCGGTGGCTACTTGGCGGGGCCTGGCGCCTGCTGCTCAGTCAGGCCTCTTCCGGGGCGCGGAGGGCCCTCGGGCCTCCGGCCTCCGGCCTCTGTGCCTGCGGCTCGGTTCACTCTGGCACAGCTGGCTGCCGGCGGAGCCGGCGGGCACGCCGGTGCAGCCCCCTCTAGTTTCTGCCCGGTGGCTACTGGGTGACCCCTCGCCTGGGTATCCTCAGCCCTTCCCATGAAGGTGGCACGGATGCCCCTCCGGTGGTCCTCCTTGGGCTCTTGCACTCTGGGGCCTCTGGATGTCTGGGGCCTGGATCTCCTCCATGCCTGCTTCATGCCCTGGGGGACAGGGCTATGGCTCTCTACATCCTCTTGCAGACCATTACATGGGGAAACCATTTGAATACAAGCGCGCCGATCCACACAGGTGTGCACACAGGTGTTCACTGTTTGTAGACTTAAATCACACCTTTCTTGGCTGCTACTTCAAAGCACATTGTGCGCTGTCTGTCCTGCGTGCTGCACAACAACATTCAATATTTAGTATTTACTGCTGTTTACACTTAGGTAGATTAATGCGATGGTGTTGTGTATAGTATGTTGCTTTGTTTTGTTTTGTTTTTTTTTGCTTGTTTTCTATTCTTTTTCTCTCAACAGGTGATCCCGGAGATATTTTTTTCCCCCCCCTTTCTCAATGTCCCTCTCCCCTTCTGTTTTTCTTTTCCTTCCTCTTTCTTTCTCCCTTTCCTATCCCTCACTCATGTCTGTCCCGTCTGTAACAACTGAAAATAAAATAAATAATAAAAACAAAGGTCGATCAAATGGACCAATACGGCAATGCCATGATGATCCATTTGGCAAAATAAATCCATTGGGTATCCTTGTTGGTCTTCAGACAACAATTCTGACGGCTAAAGAACCAAATGGGACAGGCAAAAAAAAAAAAAAAAAAAAAAAAGGTTCAAACATCGAGGAGAACCAGTAAAAGCATACTGAATGTACAAATGTACAAAGCTGTCATACCAATATTTAAAGTGTGTTGATTGATTCATAACATCAGCTCATACCAATTTCTGCCAATTGAGATGTGGCTGCACAGAGCATTACTACTTGTCTTGTAATGTAATGCAGTTATGGTAACATATTATCAGTGATTACATAACCGCAGAGCTCATTGGTGTGTTTTTGTGTGTCATCCAGTACTGAAAGAACACAACAAAGAGGAAGGAGAAGTATGAATGAAAATGTTGACCTAATGAAAAGCTGCGGGTCAAATCCTGCACATTTGTGGTTGATATCATTAGAAGTAGCTCAAATCTCTAATCTAGTTCAATAATGCCATCGTTTTTAGGTGTGATCAATACAAAGATATGGAAAATGCAACAATGCAGGGGTGATGACTCAATTCTGTGCAGCCTTCATCAGCGGGGTGATCACACAAATAGCAAGAGGGTCAACTGAATGTCCTCACTGAAATAAAGTTTTTTAGACCCTTTTTAATCAGGTCCTGTGAGAGTTTTACTAAGTCACTATTAAACTGGGAGACAGTACTAACATTTTTTTTCTCGGCCAAGTGGGGAGGTCTCAGAAGATTCTCGGCTCAGGTGCATAGTAAAAAGTCAAATAAAATTTCATTGTTATTGAGATAAATGTAAAATGTAAACCCCCAAAAAGTCTGTTTTCAGATGGCTGAAATGTGACCATGCAAAGTGTTGTCTCATAGTGTTAAACCAATCTGCATGAAAAACAAAGCACAGCCTAGAGCAGGACTCTTCAGCAGACTGACTGGGGATTTATGCAAACCCCTCTGAAACCCTACAGCGCAACTTAAAATGCACTTCCCTGGAACTGGAACTACAGAACACATCCACACAGCCCACAACTATTATGCTTGGCTCGTTCTGCACCGTCGGTTCCTCCTGTACACAAACTTTTTCCACTGCATATTTTTTTAATTTAACAGTGAGGCAATAACAATCATCATCTAATTATAAAGAGAAGTTACCAGTATAATAGCATCAGTATAAGGACTCCCACATGTCAGCAAATTCCTGGAGGGGGAGAGTGCTGAAACTATCAGGATTGATATGGGGGAATGTACAAAGAAGTGGAAAGACTAGAGGGACAAATAGGTTTGGCTCAGGGTTACCAGAAAGCATTTTCTTTTTTTCTGTTGACTTGGGACTGCATGTAAAACACCAGGACACGACCACACTGTATTTAACACGTAACCACACACAAGGATAAATGTTGGCAACTTACGTAGGTGACGTCGTAGACTCTACAAAGGTTCCCCACAGAAGTCTACATCAGCCTTAGTTCTAGAGTACATGGTACCAGCATACATACTGCAGGTTGGCCAACCAGCAACTTGACACCTTTCTCTACATCAAGAGTGAAGCTGGATCTCCTACCAATGTGCAAAAAGTATTTATGAATATCTTTTCAGCTATCTGGCGTTTAAAGTTTTTTCTTTACCCATAAAATGTTCACAGATCCGAGCATGCTGACAGATATGATGAAGGGCAACGTAACCAACGTGCTTCCCATGATCCTCATCGGTGGCTGGATCAACTGGACTTTTTCAGGATTTGTAACAAGTAATTTATCTCCCTGACCCACACAAAAGCAAGTTTGCCTTTGTCAAGATATCATTTAAATGGAAATTACATGCCGATGTTCTGCTTGTGCTTCCTTCGCACAGCTAAGGTTCCCTTCCCTCTCACGCTGCGCTTTAAGCCCATGCTGCAACAAGGAATAGAGTTGCTCTCATTGGATGCTTCTTGGTAATACTTGGACTCATACTGCACCACTGATTATTTATTGATATGAAAATGCTTAAGCTAGTGTGTGATGACACTGTGATTTGTTTGTGCGTGTGTATATTATGCAGGGTGAGCTCAGCATCATGGTATTTCCTGAATGTGTTTGGACTTCGAAGCATGTACTCTTTAATCCTAGGCCAAGATAACGGTAAGTGGAGTCTTTCACAAAGTTGAAATTGGTTTAAATGTTAAAACGGATAATAAGATTACATCATGTGACTTTAGTGAAAATGCCCACATACTGATTGTGTTTGCTTTGTGACTGAATGCCCGCAGGCGCAGACCAGTCGAGGATCATGCAAGAGCAGATGAGCGGTGCTGCCATGGCCATGCCTGCAGATACAAATAAAGCTTTCAAAGTATGTATTCTATAATTAGTTGAATTAGCTACAGAGGGGTGGGGGTTGGTGGCATGGGGCCTTGGGAATTTCATGTGCTGTTTGTTTTTGATTTTTAGGCTGAGTGGGAGGCACTGGAACTGACTGACCATCAGTGGGCGCTTGAGAATGTAGAGGACGATCTGATGAGCCGGGAGTTGGACTTTGATGGCATGTTCAGCAAGGAGCTGCCAAGCGGAATCTTCTGAAGGCCTAATCGCTTCCTTTTTGGAGACTCAATTTGAAATTTGATTATTTCAGGGATTTGTTTTGGGGTTTTTTTTGTTGTTTTTTTTTTTATCTGAAACCACACAACTGGGACAAATCCCTTCATATGCAAAGTTTACATCGTGTAATTTGTTGTAGTGGTCTTTTCACTTGTATCTACCTTCCATTCCTGTCCTTAAATGAACTAAAATGAACACAAATACACTGGTTCTACTGCTGCCTCATGCATAATAGGGAGCCCTGCTTTGTTATTTCAAAGAAAGAAGGGGCTGTTCTAGAGAAATTACGTGTTTGTTTTTTTTAATGTGTTCTTGTTAGCTTGAAACTGAATGCAATCATAATGCCATTAAGTAATAGAATCTGAACTGCCTAGTGCTTCTTTTTCCTAATGTCATGCACAGCTAGATTAGCTGTCTTCATTTTGTATGTGTCATTTAAAAGCAAAATAGTACATAAAACAGTTTTACAGGTCAAAATGATCTATATTTAATAATGCTTTAACCATCCATCATTGCTCATATTTTAGATTGGAGGTCCAGAACAGGTTAGGTTTGTTTGTTTGTTTTGTGGCAGGGGAAATGTTGAGTTTTGTCATCGAGATATTGTTTTTGAAGTATGTAGACGGTTTATTTTGTAATTAACTCCCTTGTGTTTTGTACAGTATAAAGTCTGTTTTGATTCAAAATAGTTTTATTTGTTTTCCATGTACACTAACACTTTACTTTTCAAATATGAAGAAAGAGATGTTTTTGTTTTGTGCTGGGTTTTTTATTTTTTGTTTCTTTGAATAATAGTGATCAGTGTAAGGGAAGAAAAAGCACCACAGCTGAATATTCAAATAATACACATGGCACATTCATCCTCAGTAAAAGATTTGAATAGATACCGTGGACATTAACATTACTCTTTTGTTGTCAGTTTTCCACAATACAGTGTCTGCTTCATTTACCTGGATTAGGATGATTGGTAGTGAGGCAGTGAGGTGAATTTTTTTTAAATGGACAAAATGTCACTTAAAAGTAAGTTGTTTTTTAATTATACTGCAATCTTGTTTTAACAGCCTGTCAGTCATGTTGGTATGTTAAAGAAATGCAGGCAAGTGAACAAATGAATTGAGGAACATGAAGGATGATCATGCTTGAACACAGGTGTAAAATGTAACATAAGCATCCAATTATGCTCTGTGGAAAACAAAGGGGTCCGAAGTATGCCAAGGAAATATTCCCCACACCATCAACACCAGCCTGAACTGTCGATATAAGGCAGGATGGATGTAGTCAAAATGGCACAAAAGAGAAGAAAAAGTGACTTGAAAGAGGCTTCAGTGGTGAGCGCTTCAGTCACAAAGACTGCTCAACTGGGCAGTGTCGCAGTAAGAACTGTGACCAAAGTGAAATCTGGATTTTGATCTATAGAAAAGACAAGCGATTAGAGCTGTGAAAAGGCTACATTCATGACCATGTTCTATAGGGAAAAAAGTGCAGTGTCTATGAATGGAGTCATTTGATCTCATCACCATGAGCCTTCTGCTTGACCATTTTTGATTGCATGGTACAAAGATTGGGTATATAATGGTGGCTATGAAATATTAACTTTACATATCAAATACATTTCAAGATGTACTTTTCTAAAAAAATTTTAAAAAAGCATCCATTGACCCTCTTCCAATGTTTTTTTTGAATGAATATCTCAATACTACACAATAAATGGACTAGTTCTTATATAGCGCTTTTCTCCCCTATGTGAGAACCTAAAATGCTTTGTTCTTCACAAGCAGAGACTTATAATTGTGTCATTGTCTTCACAAATCTTCACATATCCTTTTTTTTCACAATCCCTTACACATTGAGAAGATTCCACATTTCAGATGAACTGATCCCCACAGCACAATACTCCTACCACTGTGTTACATGGTGGAGATGGTGTTCTTTGGGTTGTACGCCTCTTACTTCTTCAAACACAAGCAGCCATGAGCAAAGAGCTCTAGCTTTGTCTCATCTGACTAAAGGATACACTTCCAGTATACAGAGTCTTTCTCCAAGTTGTCTTTAGCATACTTCAGTCTAGCCTGAAGGTGTTTTTCTTGGTCTGCAACCTCGCAGTCCATTTCTGTGCAGGGTTCTAGTGATTGTGTTCTTTGATACTACAATTTCTGACTTGGCTCAGTCATTGAGTAATGTCTTGGCAGTTGTTCTTTAGACACATCTCTCACTTGATTTCTTTCCACAGTGTCTGAAATCGTTTGCTTCCTATCTCTGCCAGTACAAGCTCTCACATTTTGCAAGATACATACCTTCATATGCCAGGCTTGCTCTTTGCTAAGGGTTTTAATACTATGTGTAAACCGAAAAACAGTCCTCAGTTTTGACTCGAATTTGCAAGCTTTGAGCATTACAGAGTTAAAACCCGTCATTGCACAACAACGGTTTGTGCTGTGGGTCAATGAAAAGACCAGTTTTTCAGGGGGGTAATAATACTGACCCTGGTAATCATCCTTTTTTTCTGAAATTATTTATGCTTTCTAAAGAGCACTATTATGTTTGCAAATGCTATGTTGTAAACCCCTTGCTATATTAAAAAAAGCACTTGGACAAATGTTGACAAAAACTTTTAAATCATAGCGAGGATAATAATTTTGTCCTCGTCAGTAATAATAGCTGATTGTTACACAAAACATTTGCATTTGATCCCCGTTAAAATTTACAGTCTTCGCTTTATCTAACTGCCTGGAGGTCTGTTTAACGAGCTCTAAAAACCTATCATGTAAGTGAAAATTATCATCAGGTTAGCGAACACAGAGTTGAAGCACAGGAATTGTAAGATCATTTTTATGGGAAACTCGCTGTCAGTCAGTTGGCATTTGAATGTCCCGTAACTTACCGGTTTAGTAGTGTTAGTGACTGAACGCTGGAGTGCAATAGCAGCTCTCCGCGGCTATGCACCACCCGTAGAGGAAGAAGGTTTTCTATGAGGGCAAATGAAGCCAGTCCCAGTGCGTGTGTTTCAGCGCGTTCACGTTACCGGCACACAGGCTGCATGATGGCCGAGGGAGGCGGACCCGAGTCGGGTAACGCAGCGGACTCCGACTCGGAGCCGGTAGCTGCACAAATACCGACTCCTTCAACCGAAAGTCAAAAACAGACTATTGGGTCTCTTTTGAAAACGTCTCTGAGAAAGGGTGACGAATGGTAAGCTAGCGGCCACCAATACTTGGGTCTTTAGCTATCATTAGCCGATAAACAGGAAGTGTTAGCATGCTAAGCTAGCAAGCTAATGACAGCAATGCTTGTAAGCTTGAACTCGATAGCTGCTGTGCTAATGATAGTTTGGCAGGCTAGCACGCTTGCTGCTAGTCAGCCCGACATTTGAATTTCTCTATTAGTACTAATGCCTGTATTAACAGATATTATCCTTGACGCACACAAGCAACCCAGCTGCTAAGTGACTCATTTGCACATTAATTAGTGCCTGTTTTGTGATGAGTTGAGCGGCGTTAGCAGTCGTGGTAGCTAGTGGGCTGTCAGAATAGCTAAGGCCCTGGATTCAGATTGTAGTTTCATTTTCCAGTGAAACAGTCTCGTTGTCAGTTGCGGGATGATGATGAGGAAATGGGCTCGCTGACAGAATTAATGTGAGAAGTAGTTACCTGCTTGTCATGACATACCGGTTAAACCGTGTGACGTTCCCCTTACCGGCAAGGCAACTGTGTTAGCTAACATAGTTTCAGACCATTAACACTGCTCAGGCCTGGGCATACTGCAGCCGGTGTACTAAAGAGGCTTCACCTCAGCCAGTAAACACAACACGACAGACATGTGAGATGGGCAAGCGTCCCCGTTAATCTCATTTGTTAATAGAATTGGGTGCCAAACGACCAGGTCACATTCATTCTTGCAGCCACTAGCTGCAAAGCTAACCTGTTTTTCTGGAGTTATTTAAATGACTCGGCCCTTCCATTTATGGTATTGTTAAAATTGAACTACTGTGCTTTGGTATTCATTTCCAGGAGCCTTAAACACTGTCAGGCATAGCTTGGCAAAACTAATCTCGGGATAAGATCATGCACCTGTTTGTTTGACACTTTGAAGCCCGTTAATTTTACAGTGTTGACACGAAAGAGCCATAGTCCAGCTTTTTGAATTAGCATTTGAAGTGTGGATACAAGCTTATTAACCAAAGGAGATTCTTTAGATGAGATTAAGCCAAACTAGCTTGCAGTTACTATAAATGCCAAGGCAGTTTGGTATTGCATAATCGTCTGGGAAAGTGTAGGGCTTTTATACCATACCTTTTAGAATCTCTTGACCCTTTTTAATGCTGGGGGAAGAAATCTTTTATGAGATATAAATGCTAAAGCTTTTAAGGGGAAAAGAGGATCTTCCAACGAGTGATATGTTTTTCTTTAACTGTGACTGATCAATTTGTTTTAGGTATCTAATAGACAGTCGGTGGTTCAAACAGTGGAAGAAGTATGTGGGGTTTGACAGCTGGGATATGTACAGTGTTGGAGAACGAAGCCTCTATCCAGGACCAATTGATAACTCTGGCCTGTTCTCAGGTAAAATTGTCATTTTAAAAAGAATCCCCTAATGGACTGCTGTTGATTTTGCTTTAACAATATGAGTTCCACATAGAAATAAAAAACAAAACATTTAGTTCCTTAGCTTATACTTGTGGATTTTTTTTCTTTTTCTCTTTAAAGACCATGAGACTCAAGCCCTGAAAGAGCACCTTATAGATGAGCTTGATTATGTCCTAGTACCTACTGAGGCATGGAATAAGCTAGTGAGCTGGTACGGCTGCCTTGAGGGCCAGAGACCTATCGTCAGGAAGGTAAGGCTGTTAAAGATATTCTTAATTTTAGCCATGTACCAGAGAGCGTGAACTGGGCTTCCAAATGTCTCTTTTCGTCTCTAGGTCGTTGAACATGGCATGTTTGTCAAGCACTGTAAAGTGGAGGTCTATTTGCTGGAGCTGAACTTGTGTGAGAATGACAATATGGACAATGTTGTTACACGTCATTTCAGTAAAGCTGATACTATAGGTGAGCATCCATATGTGTAATTTATACGTTGGTGTTTGCTGGATAAAACTATTTGACTCTTCATGCTTATTTATCAAACTTTTCTCATTTTTAGACACTATAGAGAAGGAGATGAGAACACTGTTCAATATCCCATCAGAGGAAGAGACCAGGCTCTGGAACAAATACATGAGCAATACGTACGAGCAGCTGAACAAGCCAGACAGCACCGTACAGGATGCTGGTCTTTTCCAGGGACAGGTAGTGCTATTCAAATAAGATTGAGAATATTGTTTGACTACATCTTAATAATAAACTTGTGTGTTTTATTCACAATCAAGGTTAGAGAAGATGAAGGCATTAATTCAATTCTTTGTTTATAACAGCGGCCACTGAATTCCAGATCAGTCATAGCAGCTTTCAAGTTAGAAGAAAAATACAATGTATTAGAATAAAGAAACATTAGTTAGTCACAAAAGTGCAGGTCATAAACCTAACTACAGCTAATGTAGTTTTGGTGGCATATGTGTAGCATTAAACTCAAGCCTGAGATGTGTAAAGTCATGCATGAAATTCAGGTGTGCCAACCTGGCTTTCATGTCGAATATTTTCCCAGGTGCTTGTGATTGAGCGCAAAAATGAGGATGGTACGTGGCCCAGACAAGCTTCACATCCCAAGTAAGCTTTTTTTTTTTTTTTTTTTTTACTACTTCTTCTTCTTCTCCTCTCCAGTCACGCAGGCATGTTTGTTTACATATTTAGGAATGTGCTTTTCTGAAACACAATTTCATTCTTTCTTACTAGATCAAGTACAACCCCATCCAGGAATTTCACTACCTCTCCAAAACTCTCCTCAAACTCATCCCCAACAGTAACCAATGGAGACAGCAACTGCAGCCCTGGATACACGCTGAACAACAGCACCTCATCCAGCAACAGGCAAGGCACCTTTTCTAATCAACTTTTTCTCCCTTCTCTTTTGTTGTTTATTGAAACTTTACCTCTCATGGATAAATACTGGCAAAGCTTGTAAGGCATAGGAGTGATATTTCTTTTCACTGTTTACACACAGCTTGTCACTTAATTTTAAAAAGAGGGAAAAAACAACTTTCCAATATCCAATCTAAGTTTTCAACAAGTGGAGTTTTCAAAGACATTTCAAGGAAATGTGACGACATCTTCCAACTTGTTAAAATTCTTACAAATTTTAATGTAAGACAAACAAAAATTCTTGACAGGCTGCAAAACTAGGAATGTGATGTTTTACTTTGTCTGTAATGCCATTAGTCTTTATCTTATCATTTAACATCTCAGTTTTTTAATTTGTATTTATTTGTTTTAGCTCCTTAATGTCACCCAGAATAGAGCGAAAAATATATTCACACCAAATTCCAGTAGTTTGCAACTACATATGTTGTGTCGGTATAATCAGCTGCATGCATTTGCTCTTTATGTAGTCTGCTGTTTTAATGAAATTTGCAGAAATATGTAGATAGTAAATGAGAAAATATTAGTTTTTGTTACATCGAGAGAGTGATTAAAGATCTAAAGATGCCCGTTGTCTATTGTCTGACCATATTTAAGTTTAAAAAAAATGTAGATTGCATGCATGCTTGAGTGTACTAGTATGCTGAATAATAAAGAGCATGTAGTTTATAGGCATATTTGTAGGACAACTGGGATTTTATATGCACCTAGCTTACTTGATTACCATGTGTTAACAGCTGTATCCTGAATACAATACTACAGACAAACAATATCACATCCTTTCTGCCAACAGATATGGGGGCTACAATTCATACAGCTCCTACAATTACAGGGAGTCACAATCGCAGCCTGGCTTATGTGGGCTCAGTAATTTGGGAAATACGTGCTTCATGAACTCTGCCCTTCAGGTAAAAAAACAACAAGCATTTGCAGCTTACGCTTGGTGGAAGTGAGCTTTAATATTTCTGTGCACATAATCATTTTTTGTGTCTTTTCTTTTTTTTGGTTCCTGTTCCCTCAGTGCCTGAGCAATGCATCTCCACTCACAGAGTACTTCCTCACTGACCAGTATGAGGCAGAGATAAACAGAGAGAATCCTCTGGGAATGAGGGGGGAGATAGCTGAGGCCTATGCAGATCTAGTAAAACAAATGTGGCTCAGCCGCAGCAGTTATGTGGCCCCACGTACCTTCAAAGTAAGTTGTGTCAAATAGCTTGAACTGAAGTCGGTGTATACCGACTGAATACATCCAGGCAAACTCATCGAGGCCTATGAAGGTAATAATAATCATCCTTTGATTGTCAGACCCAGGTCGGACGCTTTGCCCCCCAGTTTTCAGGCTATCAGCAGCAGGACTCTCAGGAGCTGTTGGCCTTCCTGCTTGACGGGCTCCATGAAGATCTGAATAGGGTCAAGAAGAAGCCTTACTTGGCCCTAAGGGATGCAGAGGGCCGTCCAGATGAGGTATAGTACAAATGTAGATATCGTGTTGTTTTGTCTCTAAAGAGTAAAAGTCTCTCATGATGGTGCCGAAATATCAACCTTTACAGAGCTATTTTTACATTTTTGTTCTACTTTAAATTTGAAACAGAATGACTGCCAGTCTGCTTTATACTGACAGCTAAACATGAAATAGTTTTTCTGTATAGTAACAAGAAAGCAATATCATCGTTGAATTGATGGTTTTAAAATGCCATCTAATGGAGGTCTTCTTCCTTTTCTCCACTGCTTGGTGAACTACAGATTGTTGCCAAGGAAGCCTGGACAAACCACCGTTTGCGCAATGACTCTATTATAGTTGATATTTTCCATGGCCTCTTCAAATCCACCTTGGTATGCCCAGAGTGCTCCAAGGTATCTGTTACCTTTGACCCATTTTGCTACCTCACATTGCCTCTGCCCTTGAAGAAGGACCGTACCATGGAAGTTTTCCTGGTGCGATCAGACCCTCAGTCAAGACCCACACAGGTGAGTTGGCATTAACCTTCACTCTCGCTGCTCCAGACCTAAATCCACAGTCAAACTGATAAGTATCTATGATTTGGAGATTTAAAAAAAAATTGGTAGTTGATATGTCTAAGATGTATTTCTATATCTCTTTAAAATAGCAGCATAGTCACTGAGAACATCATATGTTGTTTTCTTTGTCTTACAGTATCGGGTGGTGGTCCCCAAACTGGGTACTATAACAGACCTGTGCAGCGCCTTGTCCAAACTCTGTGGAATCCCTCCAGAAAATGTTAGAATCTTATTCTTTTACATCACGAGTTTTGTCTAATTTATGATGCTCACATGTTTGTTTTTCTTACTCTTGGGAAACAGTTTATAGTTTGTTCTAAATTTGCCTCCTTTATCTTTGTAGATGGTGGTGGCAGATGTTTACAATCACAGATTCCATAAACTTTATAGACGGGATGATGGCCTCAACCAAATCATGGAAAAGGATGACATCTTTGTGTAAGTTTGTGTTATTGACCTGGTGATGATCTGAGAACTCACTCACTGTGGTTGTACAATGTGAGTGTAAGACATGTTTCCTATTTTGTGTCAACGCTCTCTGCAGGTATGAGGTACAGGAGGAGAACAATGAAAGGATGAACCTGCCTGTTTATTTCAGGGAGCGCCACTCAAAGCATGCTGGAAGCTCCACAAGCACCATGCTGTTTGGCCAGCCTTTACTTATCACCGTGCCCAGACATAACCTCATAGCAGACGTTCTTTATGATAAGATCCTAGAGAGGATTGGGTAAGAACCTACTGTATTGGTAAAAAGAAATTCAGCTATATTATGGTGTAGTAGCAGTGTGCATACAGTACATCTGGAATGAAGAAGTTTAATGGAAAGGGAGCAGAATATGCAGACCCTGAATTATTTCCAAAATTGGTTAACCATGTTAACTCGTGTTCCTTGTTGTGTGTTGCAGACGCTACGTAAAACACTCCCAGAGCCCTTCTACTGAAAGCAGGGCGTCAGCCTCAGCCACCTTATCCAGCTGCAGTCAGGCCCCTGAATGTTCTACATCTTCTAGTCTCAATGCCAGCCTGGGTGGCTGTGGCAGTCCCTTATCAGATGGGGCCTCCTGCAGTGCCAGCTCCAGTAATGGCAGCAACCACTCAGGGACCTGCAATGAAACGAATGGGTTGTATGATGGTACGAAGCTGACATCAACTACTCATATCCAGCTGAGGAGTCGTCATCAAGGAGCACTCAAAAAGCATTGCAACAAGAATAATTAGATGTGGTTTATGTCACTGTTTAGGTGAAGAGGAGGCCATGGACCACCAAGTGAGTCCAGAGCCAGAAAATGGCCAATCTGAAGAGGAGGAGGAGGCCTCTGACTTAGAAAATGGGTCCAAAGGAGACACGACCAAGCTCTTTACTTTCAGCATAGTCAACTCTTACGGAACGGCCAACATTAGCCCGCTGCCTTGTGATGGAAATGTCCTCAAACTTAATCGTCAGTGTACATCTTTAAACTTCAATTGCATGGAAAGTTTCCTTTTTTCAGGCCACTTTACGATAACACAGCTTCTTCCACGTTCTCTCCTTTGCAGCACATTCCACAGTGGCCATCGACTGGGACACAGAGTCGAAGAAACTCTACTATGATGAACCGGAAGCAGAGGTCAGTTGATATTCGTCACACAGTTCTGTGACACAGTGCTCAAACACTTTGTTTATATTTGTGTAAATATTGTGCTTAGGCTTATGAGAAGCATGAGAGCATGCTGCAGCCCCAAAAAAAGAAAACCACTGTGGCTCTAAGGGAATGCATCGAGCTCTTTACAACAATGGAAACACTGGGAGAGCATGACCCATGGTGAGGACCCTTCAGCATAACTTACTCTTAAATGTTTACACACATTATATTTTATCTAAACTGAATATGTTCTTGTAGGTATTGTCCAACATGCAAGAAACACCAACAGGCCACAAAGAAGTTTGACTTATGGTCACTTCCTCGGATTCTGGTGGTTCATCTAAAGCGTTTCTCATACAACCGATGCTGGAGGGACAAGCTGGACACAGTGGTGGACTTTCCCATCAGGTGTGTACTGTGTCGTGGCAGAATCCCCAGTTGGTCTTTTAGCCATTTGGGACTTTGAGATTTTACTCAGTTTTCCCTCTTTTCTTTTATTGGCTGTGTCCAGTAGCATTAGCAAATAAAGATGCAAAAAAATCCTCCTGCCTTTTATATACTCAGTCACATGCTTTTTACCAATTACCTTTTTAATATTGTACCTTTTGGTAGGAGAAATATAAAACTAAGGATTAAAGTTACAGTGTGTAAAATTCTCTTTGTCAGCATACTGTTGTCAAGATCAGTATCACACATTTTTGACTCCAGTACTTACAAATATAACTTCCTGAAAAACTAAAGAAGGACATGATTCTCAGTTTATTTTTAGTGTGATTTGTTTTGTTTATAGATAAGAGAGCAATGGGCTAAACAATGATTTAGTTTTCCACATAGCAGCTACCCATGTAGTGAAGGTAGAAAATAATACTTCTTTACAGAACCTTCTTTGTAAAGATGGTTCCTTCCTTAGTCATGTCAGCTAAATTTTAGTTTGTATTGTCAATCAAGATGACAACTCTTAACATCATTAAACCATGACTGATGTTACAGCATTGATTGAGAGGCCTCTTGTAATATAAATGGAAAAACTGTGTGTTTTAAAAAGACTTTTCTTAAAAGTTAAAGGAAGTGTATGAAAATGATTACAAACATTAATGCAGTTTTATGTAAAATAGTGAAAATTTAAAAATAAGGAACTGGAAAACACTGTAGTATTGGTATAGCTTTGACTCTAGAGGGAGCTGTAATTTGAAATTCACAGAATAACCAACCAGAACTCTGAATGAGGAAATACTCATTCAACTTACAAGAAGTGGATTATTATCTTATAAACTGGCATGACCCCAAATAGAACATTTAGACCTACTTTCTGCTCTTATCTTTTATGGTTGTGTGGATTTTTGTAATACTGATGGTCACTGATTTGTTTGCCCAGGTTGTTCATTAATCAAAGGCTTTGCAGTTTTTTTTCTCCACATGGCAACTTTGGGCTAGACACCCAAGGTTGCTCCAGAAAGACAGGCAACCTGCTGCTGTGGGTGTGTGACTGAGGAACAATGGATTTTGTTACATGACTAAGATGTTAGGTGACAAATGCATAAGATTTCCCAACGCTGGTTAATTTGTTAACTTTTTCCCCACTCCCTCATTAGAGAGACACAAATGTTCTATTGTGTCATAAAAGGGAAATTGCCTCACAGTTAAGCTAACAGCTACATGTCAATCTTAGGACACCGTTGAGGAACTTGATCCAACGGAAACCACAGAGCACATTGTGTTACTGAAATCCTTATTAAAAAAAAAGTCTGACTCACACTTATTAAGGATGGCTTAAACAGTGCAGTACATGCAGGGTTTCACCATCTGATGGTATTTTCTCTGCCAGGGATCTCAACATGTCTGAGTTTGTGTGTGACCCTAAGGCCGGCCCCTACATCTACGACCTTATTGCTGTGTCAAACCACTATGGAGGAATGGGAGGGGGTCACTGTAAGTCAGCATTTAATTTATACAATGAAATTTCCCCTATGTAGTCTTTGATGCCAACTGCTGGTCGCAGTTTGTTTAGCCTTTAAACATGAACACAGTATGTATCAGCAGATGGGGTGCTCAGAAAGTCACTCTGTCTCCAAGGACGCTGCATTTGGTTAAAATTTAATAAGGCGTAGAGCCTCGTACATCATTGTTTTCATTGTGCACTCACCCTCAGTATATTTTTCTTTGACATGCCATCTTTTGTCATAGTGAAGCAGTGTAATCAGACTTTTATGTCTTCCTGAACAAAATTCCTGAAAAGTCATGCGTTAACCTTACGTTAACCTCTGTGTAACAGACACGGCTTATGGCAAGAATAAAGTGGACGGAAAGTGGTATTACTTTGATGACAGCAGCGTCTCATCTGCCACAGAGGATCAGATTGTGGTGAGTTTTCATAGTGTTGTGAACTGGTGATCACTGGGTGTTTGTTTTCTTTAGTCTTTCAAGTGAAAGAATGATGTTTGAGTACTGACACTGACTTTGGTGTCAGGTATTCCTCTTCTAGTAATGTAATCTTAGCCGTGTTGTGCCATTACAGACTAAAGCCGCCTACGTGCTGTTCTATCAGCGCATAGACGAAGAAAGCCCCTCCAAACCTCAACCTTCGGCGTCATTGGGAGGAGCCCCGGAGCCAGCCGATGACCACATGGACACAAATTAAGAAGCCCAGATGAAAAGGGACACACACTGAAATGCATATGGCAAATAGAGACACTCGGACGCACACACAAAGCTACTTTAGTGGCAGAGGATTCCACAGACGTAAAATTATTAATCCTACCTTCCCTGTATTTTTATTTGTCTCATTTGTTGTCAGCTACAGCCATCAGCCTTGACATAAGAGTGAACTGTGAGACTTTCCTCCCTGCAGCAGGTGGTCTGCTGATTTCTTAAAGTAGTTTGCTAGTCTGGATTGAAGAGGAATATAAGTGAATATAGAAACTTAAGGTTAGAAGTGCCCTCAAATATATAGATAAACAAATGTTTCTGTTGCCCACAAGACCAGTCAGAAATATTTAAAACAAAAAGCCAAATGCATTTGTTTCAACCAAAGCGATCCAAGGTATTTATGATAAAATGAACAAACTGATGTGTTTCCAGGATGCTGGCTTTGTGCCTAGATTTATCTCACATATTCTTGCTGTGCTAAGGTAAATTTTAGCAGTGTGATGTGCACACATGATAGTACATGGCACCTTCTTTATTGAAAGAATCCTGTTACCTTATGCCACCTGTTTAAAGTTAAACTATTTCTAAGGGGATCCTTCGGCTTCAGACTAGCAGTGGATCTGTGCCGCATCTAGACCACAGAGAGGGTGTCTCATTTCAAGGTCCCTAACATCTAGATCTTGACATGAGTTGTGGCAGAAGCTGTTTTGGGGGGTTTGTGTTATTTTTTTGTTTTGTTTTGTTTTGGCCTTGCTCTAGTTCAGCCATGGACCCCCCCCCCCCCCCCCCCCAAATATGTTTTGATGCACAGCACGGGCTCTGCTCTCGGGGCCCTAAACTCATGAGAGGAGTCTTACCCTGCTCACAATTTGTATTTTCTTTTCTTTTTTGTAATCATAATGAAAAAAGCGGCCTTTCAATTCCTGCAACCTGTTTAAAAAGGAGGCACTTTGAATTCTCCGTGAAAATCTACCTGCTTCTGGTGTATCTAGAAATCATGGAAGTGTATGGTTAGGCCTTTAGCATTAAAGGGTTTGGTCTGTCATATGCGTCCACATAATTTTAATGTGTCTTTTAAGCTGCCTGACCGGACCCTTAGTACACTTGCGATAGCTTGTCCTAATTAGTCTTGTACAATAATGCAGCTCTGTATTGAAATGGCTATGATATTTGATATCTTCCAAGCACACTGAGTGAAGCGAAATAAACTAGAATAAAAGTGGTGCTTTATTCATGAAACTTGAACTTTGTTCCTTATCACGAGGAAAAATGTGTTAGATGTCAGATGGGGGTCATTTAACAGCATTCTCACTGAATGCAGGCACTTTGAGCCAGTTTTCCTTCCAGTGATACTAATACAGCTTAAGTAAAGTTGAAAGTGATTCTTTTATTTTATATTATTGAAGCCCAGACATACACAACAATCCCCTGGAGCACATTTGTAAGTGGTGACTGGGTGTTTTGAATGTGATCAAGTAAAAACTAGAATACATTTACTTGTGACAGTTAACACTTAATATAATGTAATCCCACAAGGCTTGTTCTGGGGCATAAATCTGCACCTGGTTTTATAATGGCAAGCTAACATACAGGGCCTTTGGGTGTCCTCCCTGCTGGTTGGTCCTGGCATCATCATGTTGTTCAAACTACCTAAACATAATCATTTATGCCTAAAACTAGAAAAGCTTTATATCTGTAATCTAGATATGTAACTGAAAACACAGTTCAGCAGCAGAAAATCTTGTCTCCTTATCCACCCAAAATTATGTCAGCAGTTTAAACTCGATCTGTACATAATCAATACTATTTTAAATAGGTGTAAAAATGATTGTTCTCATATTTATCTTGTTGCCGATATCTGCAGTTTTGTTTTTAACTGAATAATATTTGAATTCAAATTACAATAAAGACTGGAAGCCTCAACAAGCTCACTTGTTTGGACATGCACTGCAATATCACACAGATTGCCTCTGGTTTCAGGTGATGCAATACTTAAATGTACTTTGATTCAAAGCGTAATAAAGCTCAAGTCCTCAATGAGGTGCTTTGTTTAGAATAATTGCATGCAATATAACCCTCACGCTGAAGCTGTAAGTACTGCTGTTTGTGTTAAGATAATTACCTCTGGTTGCAGGTGATGCAACCTAAATTGCCTGCCAGTAATGCTGACTATTTGCAAAAGGAACTTTGATGTATAATTACATGTAAGCACAGGAAACACCCCTGTAATCTGGTGTACTGTAGCTATATACAAAGCCAACACTTGCCTGTGGATGAATAATCTACCACTCATAACCTTAACCCCAGTCCTCCTTTACAGAAAATGTCTGAGTATTTTTAGATATGCTAATAAGATTAAGCTGACAAAATATTTCCTCAAATATGACCTTTAAACAAGAAAATATATAAATATATATATAATTAGGAGTCAGAAATGTTTGCAAAAAATATATTTATTGATCCCCTTTAAACTTGACACCACAGCTGTGCTTTACATGCACCCAGCGCAGCTTTGAAGAGATAAAACAGTCCTGCCTTTTACATTTCATCAGATATCCTCCTCACAGTTTGGTTTCAGAGGATTCCTTCATTTAGTAAAAAAAGTAGGAGACAGCTACTGCGTACAGGAGAGCACAGGTGGTGAGTTTAGGTGGCATCTATTGAAGCTGTAAGCGCAGTGGTGTTCCCCTCGTTATGAAGGCTACACACACATAGTGCTAAGCTGCAGGCGGCTTCAGCATTTACGACGAGGTTTTAATTCGTCTGGCTGAGGAGCTTCTTGATGTCTCCCTCGATGTCGATGGTGAGGAACCTCCGGCTGTAACGCTTGAACGGCACACCGTCCGGCCCGATGAGGAACTTCTCGAAGTTCCAGGACACGTCGTTCCTGCACACCGGGCTCCAGATGATCAGCTTGGGGTCGGTCATCAGAGACGTTGCGTCGTCGCTGGGTGTTGGGAGCTTGTCCTTCAGGAACGCAAACAGGAGGTGGGCGTCCTTCCCGTTCACGTCCATCTTCTCAAAGAGCTGAAACTTGGGCTCGAAGCCATTTCCAGGACGGACATACTTCAGCGACAGGAGGATTTCTTCATTCTTGCAGTTCTCCTGCACACAGTTACACTCTTGGCTCATTCTTATCGGGAAGAACAAGAAAGAAGAAGAACTTCCCTGTTCCCTACAGCAAGTACTCAATATTATTTGAATCCCACCAATAACTATGTATCAATAAGTAACTAGTAACAATCACTGTGTAGTCCTTCAGCGCCTAAGAAAATATTAACCATTTTAAAGTATATTTCATATTGCGTAAGAACTCTATTTGTTGTAAGACGAAAATCTCACACACAGCCACAACTTCCTCCTTCCTAAAAATCACCAATGCTTTGCGCTTTCAGCTAATATAATAACAGCACTGATAACCTATGGATTTAGACGTGTCTCTTGTACTTACAAGCTGACTAATATTATACTAAAGCCCGATCTAAAACTTGCCAGTAAACTTGGAAACTATACAAGATTAAACCTTTAAATAAGGGGTGGAAATAACTTCCTCTAATTTGATTAAATACAAATAAGTCAGCCTCTTTCATTCAAATGAGCCATTTCCGGGAAAATATGATACATTAACGGTGAAAGCAGGAAATTTAGAGTAATAATACTTACAGAATGATTATTTCTAGACTGACGGGATAGAAAGGCCTTAGCCATGTGCTCCAAAGCGCAGACAGACGGGATAAATTTCTCACCTGATGGCCGAACTGGTTGCAGGGTACTCCCAAGATCACAAGCCCCTTGCTGGCGTACCGCTCGTGGAGCTCGTTCATCTGGGTGTAATCCCTGACGGTCGTACCTCAGAGAGAAGCGACATTCTCAATGAGGACGACTTTGCCCTTTAAGGACGAGAAATTAAACGTCTCCCCGGTCAACAGTTTGGCCGTGAGGTCGTAAAAACTTGTAGCCATTGTTTTCTTTTCTTTTCTTCCTCCTTTCTTCTGGTAGAGCAGATGCCTTCTTCACTACCGACACAGTGCGCTCTTCTGTTTCTTTGGACCAGCTTTATATGGTCAAAGAGCTTGTATTGCCTGCCAAGATAGTTCACTCCCTGAAATTAGTGGGCTGGTATACCACGGAGGGCGATAACCTGCTCCAAACACCCCTGAGAACCTGTGAATTGATATGTGTACATGTGAATTGATATGCACATGTACACTGTCTGTATTGATTGCACATTTGTGTCCTGCCTCTTTTCCACTGCTCCAATTTGGCTGCAGGTGCAAAGCCAGGCCTGCCTTGGTGCTTCTTCAGAACTAGCCCACATTTTCTAAATTTTCTGTGGAAACAAAATCAGCTATTTGAGCTGCATATGCATGTCATCAGTTGATAGCAAAAAAGTAAAAATTAAAGAAAGTATACAATAAGTACAGTTAAAGCTGAATGTACATGCAAATACTTTGTAGGCGGACTGTCAAAATACACACTAATGTATTGTCATGAAAATATTGTGGGCTTCCATACAGGCTCATGTATAAATATGATTATTTATTTTTAATAAAAATATACTTATAAAAAGGATATTTATTAATATATTTTTTATGTAAATAAGTAATGTATTAACTTAATAAATTTAAATATTAGCGGGACAATGTTGTTGGCAAACTAAGAGAGACGAAGAAGAAAGCAGGGGGCACTGCAATAGCTTGATCCAGTGTACTCTTTGATGGAGTTGCTTGTCCCGGAAAGGCTGTTCAGTTATTAAGTATTCAGTCCCAAACGCTTAAGTATGACCAACTCATACAAACCGGCTGAGTGTTTGAAAATGAAAATATTGCACATTACTGACGGACTGCTGTAAATTACAGCACACAGATCAGTAAACAGAGTGACCTATAACGGTGCAGTTACGGCTGAGCTTTTCTAGCAGCCAATAGGATGCGCGAGTGTGACGACACTGATGACGCGGAGCTGTTTGGCGCGGAAGTTTGTTTTGTAACTTCGGTGTTTGGTCGTCCGTGGCTTCGTCTGCTCAGTAAAAGTATGTCTACCATTTTTCATAAAAAACATTTCTGTCAACCTTACCAGAACATTTCATATCGACATGATGTTAAAGACAAAAAGCACGTTTGTGTTAAAGTTATTGAACTGTCCCCTCCTTTTTTAACTCCCCTGTGTGTGTCTGTGTGTGTATGGTAGCCTAATATAGCTATTAACAGCCTTCTGTCCTTCATATTTCATCAGATGATGCGCAAAAAGCGACGCTCCTCCGTGGATAAAGGAGAGGGAGCTCCTGCAGCACCTAGTAAGTTTAAAACGTGTATGTGTATAAGGCACGTTTCTCCATGTATTCCCAAAAATTTCATCAGTCTTGGGAGCTATGTAGCACCTCTGTTGACACAGTTTCCCGCGAGAGAAGCTGTATAGCTGTTTTCTGTGATATTATTTTTTTAAGCTTTATATCTGCTTTCAGAAGTGAAGAAGAGTCGCAGCGCTGGTCGCCAGTCTAAGGAAGCTGCCCCAGAGGAGACCAGTCAGTGTGTGTTTGTTGACTTTGTCAGAGTGGCCGGTGTCACATTGAGACAGGGCGGCATGCCTAACGAGATAGGTAAACGCACTCAATTCAGTTTTGAAACAAAGCAGCGCTGTAAATGAAATGAGATGCTCACCTACATCTGGTCTTATCCCTCTCCAGGTGTTGACCAAGTAGTGTTTCAGAGACGAATACAGCAGCAAATTCAGAAGAGCCCCAGGTACCCTGGTGTGAGTATAAACCGTACAACAACCCTACAGTGAACACAAAAATACAACAAAAAACACGTTTCCCCCTAAGTTCCTACTTTTCATCTCTTAGATCATTCAAGAATTCATCACAGCACTGGAGTCATATATGGAGAACACTGACAGGTTTAGGAACTGCCTTCTTCCATGCATCCCACAGTCGTCTAATGGAGACCCCAGGTAAACATCCCATAAACAACCAATGAATTATAAGGCTACTTTTGACAGCTCCATAAATTATGGAGGACACAGCTAGAAGTTGGACTAAGCTAATAAAACTGATATGTTTTCATGTGTGCTGCAGTTCTGTCAGTTCATTCCAGGAAAGCCTGCTGCGGATGTTGTTGGGGATTGAAATGTTACAGGTGAGATTTTCTGTGATGACCTGTAAAAGAAAACTGCGTTTTTACAAGCACAGTCAAAATGAAAAGCAGTATGTATTAGTACAAATACACTACCACAAATCCCCAATCACCTGTCCTTTTTTTTTAATAGACTTCCATCATTAACACCTTGCTTGAGAAGCTCCCTGAGTATATGTTAGATAGGTCAGTATTTCCTGACATTTTGATGTACTACACAATTTTTTGGTTTAAAATTTGGAATACTTTTAATATGTCTTTAAAAAAAAAATCTAACTGTCTTCTCTACTCCATAGTACCAGCGATGGAGGAGTTAGTATCCCACGCATTATTATTAACCAACTCAAATGGCTAGACAGAGTTGTGGACGCTAAGGTAATCATTTGTTTGATGACAGGTTTTGTTGCTTTTGTAATTGAAGGTGTGTCTGGCCTGTTGAGTTTGTCCTATAATCACATGTTTCTTCTTTTGTGCTTATTTATCTTCCTGCAGGATTTGGCGTCGAAGCTCATGGAGTTGGTGTCAGTAGCTCCGGTGGAGGTTCAGTGTGACATCATCACCAGTTTGCCAGAGATACTGGAAGACTCCCAGCACAATGATATAGCCAGGGAGCTCAAGTATGTACACTAAATCTCTAACACACATGTGCTGTGGTCAATCTGTGTTTTAAGGTTGCTGCTAATACCACTCCTCTCTGCAGCTCTTTACTCCAGGAGAAGACTCAGTTGATCGTTCCCATCCTGGATGCCCTTTCTAGTCTTAACCTCACATCTTCATTGCTGACAGAGGTAGTGTGCACATGCACATATAAACACACATGTGCACTGGTAGCAATGCGTTTTTACTTGTTGCTTTTCTGGTTTTTCAGGTCCGTGGAGCTGTTATGGCCACGCTGGCTGCTGTGCAGCTAGAGGACCTCCCCGTAGTGGTCAAGTTCATCCTGCACTCTGTGTCGGCCTCTGATGCATACGAGGTCAGAGTGGTCAAGCAATACAAAAAATCCCCATACACCTCATAATTTTACTAAATGAATGGATATGAGAAGTGGTTCCTTGTTTTTAGGTTGTCTGTAATCTTCGAAAAAAGCTTGAGCTTGAGCAATGCGTCCTTCCGCCTGTGCTGCAAGTCTCTCAGAATCATATGAATAGCAAAGCAGCAGGCGGGTAAGATAACACGCATTCCAATTCATTTATAGCCCATTTATAGCACCTGAAGTTTTGAAGTAAGAAATGTGGTTTGTTGGTGATGTGATCCAGTTTTTGATGTTTTTGATGCAGGTCTGCCTCCGCGGCAGCAGCTGGCAGCAGCCAGGACAGCATCTCGTTGATACTGGACTGCATCAAGTCTGCAGTGCGATTCCAGAAAACCATTTCTGAGGCTTGGATCAAGGTATGAAATGAACTAATGCTCTTTTGGCCCCTCACTTAACTGATTGAGTCAATTGCTTGTGTCGGTGACTTAAATGTACTTTCCCCCCTCTCTCTCTCTTTCTCTCTGTTTTTTTTAAATAGGCCATAGAGTCTGTGGATGAGGTGGAGGGGCATAAGGTAAGTTCAGCATATTCCCAAAGAATGCTAACTGACGGCTTGGTCCCATTCTTAGGTCTATACACTGGTTCTCAAACAGAAGGGGGCCATGGGTCACCAGGTGAAAAATTCATGGCTTAAGAAGAAGTTGAATTAATATAATTTATGCAGTTAAGCTGCTGATTTTGTATTTAGTGACAGATTTAAAACATTCTGGGGTGACGAATGTGATTTTAGCTTCTGTATCATCAGAGTTTGAGAACCACGGGCATCCAAAAGTCTCCACCATTAGAAAGCTATTGGATAGTTACTTTTAACATTTCAAGCACATTTCTTCATAACATCTGGATAATTTTACAGAAATTAATTTCTCTTGCTTATCATAGTGACTTGTTTGATGTTGAAGCTATAAAGAAACATCACCATGTATACATGCACCTACTAGACCATGTTGTTACTCATCTTTACTGATGTCAGCTGTCAAAGTTGGATTATGGGAAACATTTTGAAGGAGGACATTTAGGAAGCCTGTTTATACACCACATTAAGGTTTTTAGGCATCTCTTTGTAATATTTCTGCTTTGCCACGTTAGGTCATGGATCTGCTGGTGCTGCTCATTCTTCACTCCACCAATGCCAACCAGAGCCGACGGGGGGCAGAAAGAGTGCTGAAGGTCAAAGTGAGAAACGGACTGATCCAAGAGGCTCTGTTACAGAGAACCTTCAGGGACTACGCTCAGGTGGGTCAGCCTGTAGAAATAGAAGCTTAAATATAAGAACACAAGCCCAGTGCAGTTTTTATTTTTAATACTTCATTGTATTTATTATTGTTCTTCTTTTAGGTCATGCGAGGGTACTTCCCCTCCACCCTTGCTTTAGCTCAGAGTTTGGTACGCTCACCTGACCCCTGCGTGGTGCCTTTCGGAGGAAACATGTACCTGCATGCGTTCACTGCGTTTGACTCTTACTGCCATCAGGTGAGTTTGAGAATAATTTGAATCATGCGTAAATGTTTCTAAATACAGATTCTTCTGCGTAATTCAACCCTGTGGTATTTTAATAGGAGGTGGTGGGCTCTCTCGTGACCCACGTGTGTAGTGGTGTGGGTGGAGAGGTGGACGTGGCTCTGGAGCTGCTCTGTGGTCTGGTTAACGAGAAACCCTCGGAAATGGCCATGTATGCTGTTTTTGTCAAGGTGACGAGGCGATCGAAACATTGTAGCTGCAAATCAAATATACAAAGCAAGCAGCGTGCGGATGATGGCTTTTCTTACCCAGCAGCGGTGTTTTTAAAATGTTTTTGGTTCTGATTGTAACCAGTCATGATATTTGACATAGGGAATCTTGGACTACATGGACAACCTCACTCCGCAGCAGATTCGAAGACTTTTCCACCTTCTGAGCAAACTGGCCTTTGGACAGAAGCAAGGATCTCACATTCAGGTGCAAAATCACGCATTCGGGGGATCCAGATATTGGACAGCCCAGCCTTGGACACTTTTTCTGCCTTTTTTTAAATTCTTTACTGTCTCTCATCTACTGACCTGTGTTCTTCTGTTTTATTCCAAACAGGATGATATGCACATAGTGATCCGCAAACAGCTCTCCAGCACTGTGCCCAAGTACAAGCGCATTGGCATCATTGGTGCTGTGATGATTGTAGGCAGCATGGGGGCTTTCAGGTAAAAACTTGTTTGGCAAACATTAGATAAGTGCCTTGTTTACTCTGTGATTTAATTTTTCGGTGTCATCAGCAGACTAACCTCTTTTGTCTGTCCCAGGTCCAAAGCGAAGGAATCGCAGAGCAGGTCGCTGTCCCAGGAGACAATCAGACAGGTACGTATTAGCCATTAAAACAAGTGGTGCTAATGATTTTTTTATTTATTACTCTTTAAAATCTCATTATTCTTTTATGTTTGCCACAGGGCCTGCTTTATTTAAGATAACAGTGTTTGATCAGCTAGTATTTAAATATATGGTGTATCTACATTGTAAAAACTTCAGAACCTTTCAAACTTTGGACCCTTTCATTTTGGTTGAACCAGTATTTTTTTTCCTTTGAAGTCTGTCACAGATCTCCAGTTATGTTTGTTTTTCCCGCTGCAGGTGACGGCTCTGTTGGAGCTGGTGAAGTCGAGCAGTGAAAGCTCACCTGAGGCTGAAGCTCTTTATTATGATGAACTGGCCAACCTGATTTTGAGCTCTACTCTGGACCCACAGGTCCAGGTATGTCTCAGAAACTCACAAAACCTTCTCTCTTATTCTGCAATATGTAGAATATCTCACTCTTGCTGCTTAAGAGGCTTTCTCAAATGCAGTTTGTCATGTTGTACTGAAGGCAAACTGGAGGCTACATTTACTAACTGTCTCATCATGAGGTCCAAAGTAGCATTATGTGAAGCTATAGGTGTTAGCTGGTTGCTCAGACATAACTTTTAATTCTTTTCTTTCTTTGTGGTAGTTTCAATTTCTTTTTAAAACTTTTTTTATACATTAATAACTGTACGCGTTATACTTTAAAGTAAAAACTGATTGTACTGTACTTTGTCAGATGAAACCTTCCTGTTATTTTCTTTATTCTTCTAGGACATGATTGGAAAAAGTGTCCTTCAAGACTTTGAGGATGACTTTGTAGTGGACCTGGGCCCGGAAATATCAGGGTTAGTGATGATGACGTAGTAACTGTTTTCAGCATACTGAGTTATATTTTTATATAATTGGTATCACTGAGCCTGTTTTTTGTCTTTTTGTTGTCTTTTTGTTGTTGTTTTTTCAGGTCCTTTCCCTTTCCGGCCCGTGCAATGTACAAATTATATGAAGATGAGGATCAGGGAGGCATTGCTATCAACCTGATGCCTCTACTGGCCAAAGACATCCAAAACAAAGGAGAGCTGCAAAATCAAGTCAATAAGGCACATAAGTGAGTCGTCCCCATGATAAGAGAATGCTAAATCAATAATCTGTTTTGCTAATTGTATTTACTGTATTTGATATTTCCTGTTTGTTGTATTTGTGGGAGAAGGCGAGTGTCTTCTCTGTGTTTGTCCCCATTTTTCCGTCTCCTGAGGTTGTGTGTAGAGAAGCGGCATCAGGGAGACTTGGAGGAAATTGACGGCCTTCTGGGTGAGGAAGAGGGAGTGACAAATACTTTTTGGTACTGTGGCTATAAAGCAGTTTATGCTTATGTGTTTATGTGCTTCATTACAGGGTGCCCTCTGATCCTAACAGACATGGACGTAGTAGAGAAAGTTGAGAGCTTGTCAAAAGCTGAGAGGGAGTTCCTCTGTACTTTGCTCTTTCACACCATCAACTGGTTCAGAGAGGTAACTGCATGTTAATGTCAGTTCACTTATTTGGAAAAGACAAGATGTGTGACTGAAGCCCCAGCCACACAACAACACGTTTCCCCTAGTGGCTGGTCTCTAGGCCTGCGTGACTGTCGCCTAAAGCTGTGTGTGTTTTTCCACAGGTGGTAAATGCATTCTGTACACAAAAAGACACAGATATGAAGATGAGAGTACTGACTCGCCTGCAGAACATCACTTATCTTCAGACACTGTTGGAGAGAGCTCTGGCAGGTGTGTTTTTGATCCAACAATAAAAGGACTTAGAATCCCTCTTTTCTGCCCTGCAGTGTCAGTTTTACTAACAATTTACTTTATTTTGACTTTCAGGAACACCTGGCTATGTGCCACCTATTGCTAATTTTGATGGAGACAGTACAGATGGGATTGTACCCAATTCCACTGTTCCTGTGAATAAGATAAAGAAAGGTGAGTCCACCTGTAACAGGATATTTTAGCCTACGTTGTTTATATACTTCTGTTATGTGTATGTTAGTTATACATAATAACATTGACCTCATTGTGCTATTTAGATGGCACAGGAAAGAAAAGGAAGGCCCCTGGTAAGAATTCTTCAGAAAGCAGCTCACAGGCTGAAGAGGCGACAGAAGCAGATGAAACTCAGCAGGTAAACATCTGACAAAGTCGACCCTCTCATGTGTTTGTTTAAAGCAAAACAAACTAAAATATGAACTTGCTTATGATTAAGGAGCAGCCAGAAAAGGAGAAGGTAAAGGAGATCCGGCCAGGTGTCAGCCTGGCGTCCTACAGACCGTTTTTTAGGGAGCTCGACATGGAGGTGCTTAGCGTTCTGCAGTGTGGGCTGCTGTCACGCTCGCTGCTGGACTCTGAGCTCCACACAAAGGTAAATAAGCGCTTTTGGAAACGTGTGCTGCTTTAAATGTATTTTACAACTATACTGTGTGCACCATTTGAATCAAGCTAATGTTTTTGCATTGCTAAGGTGCGAGAGGAGGTTCTGCTGGGCCCTGCTGAGCTCGTCTTCCTCCTGGAGGATATGCTTCGCAAATTAGAGTTTAGTCTAACAGCTGCCCCGGCCAAAAGAGCTCCATTCCTCAAGGTGTGGAAAAAAGCATAGCAACAGTAGTAACAAGCATTATGGAGCAATGTTAGAGAAGACAAATACTCTGTCACAATAAACACTGCTCATTTTAGGTTAACATTTCATATATTGTAGCAGGAATTCTAGTCACAGATGGAGCAATTTATTTAGACCAAATTAATTAAACCTGTTTGTCCTTGAAACTCAATAGTTTCATACAGTATAAATTTAATAATTTAACTGTAATTATTGAACTATGTTCCTGTGTAGGGAAGAACTGATAAGAGTGTGGGCTTCTCCCACCTCCAGCAAAGGAGCTCTAAGGATATTGCCTCTTGTTGTGCCCAACTTATGCCTGCTCTCTGCTCACACCTGGAGAACTGCCACAACCACTTCCAGGTATCGAATCATTAAATGTCTTGACTTCAGATGGGAAATCACGTTTTTAAGAAATTCTCGCACATGCTTTCGCTCTTTCACAGATTATGCTATCTGAAAACAACGGCGTTGTTGATGGACCTGCAACAAATGTGGAGGAACACCAGTTAATGTCTTCAGCCTATCAGCTGCTCCTGCAGGTCCTGAACACTACCTTCAGCTGGTAAGGAGAAACAGGAGCACTAATGTTTACCTCAGAAGACATCTAGAGCAGTGTGCCTTGAGAAGTGTTTGCCTCAGTCTTATATATATATATATATATATATATATACACACACAAATGTGCATCTCTCAGGTCTGGATTTAGTCAACCAGCACAGAAGAGCTTACTGAAGAAGGCTCTGGGAGTTTTTGCTGGACGACTCAAAGAGGGAGGTGCTGAGCTGACTCTGGAGCAGCTTGTGAAGTGAGTGGTTAAGTTTTAAGACTCTGCTAGAGGACACTTCTCTAAATAGTTTGATTTATTTTTTTCATCTCTCACTAAGAAGTCTTATTTCTGCGGTAGATTGTTACATGTACATGCTTACATGTAAAAAAAAAGAAAAGATTTGATATCCAGGGACCAAGCTATTGTTGACAGAATATTCCCCACGAAACTCTTTCTCTCTCTTCTTCTTCTTCTGTTTTTATTTTAGACATTTTTGATATTTGTGTTTCACAACATAATACATGCATTTGTTTTCTCTGTTTTGTTTTTTTAGACACAGTTTTGAATATCTGCTCAACTTCCGCAGCACAGTGCCAAATCTCAGCATAGCTCTGTGTCTCTCTCAGCTTCTCTCCACTGTGTCAGAGAAAGGAGGAAATCCTGCCGCTTACAGAGAGCAAACTGGTTGGGCTAATACGATGCCTCATTTTAATTCACTTATTCACTTGAATTATTTTCAAAGAGTGTGTGAGGACCTGATTTATTTATTTTTCTTGGTTTAGCGTCCCTTGCACGGCGTTTCTTGAACCAGGACTGGGTGACGGCCAGTGGCGAGAAGGAGCGAGGCACCAAATTCAACGAAGCACTTCACACTCTCCTGAGGTACGTCTGCATTTTTTGTGGCCCTCTAGTGCAAATGTAAACTCAAATGAAAGCAGCTAAAAGTCTTGAGTATACACTGACTGGTCACTTTATTAGGTACACCGTGCTAGTACTGGGTTAGACTTCATTCAAGCACAGATTCACCAAGGTTGCTGGAAACATTCCTCAGAGATTTTGGTCTATATTGACACAATATATCACACAGCTCCTGCAGATTTGTTGGCTCTCCCGTTCCATCACATCCCAGAGATGCACTTTTGGATGGGATCTGATGGGATGTTAAAGAAACCACTTTGACTGGTCATTTACTTCATGTCTTCCCCCTGATCTTTCTTCCAGCTTTCTTGTTTTCTCTCCACTGTAAAACCCCAAAAATATATTCTAAGAAAAGAAACCACATTCATGTTGTTCCAGCTTTGTGAGATGGTGCATAATCCTATTGGAAGGAGCCATCGAAAGATTGCTTACACTATGGGAAGGGCTCGGATAGACTGTGTTTAAAGATGCCCATTTGGTACTAAGGGACCCCCAAAAAATTTCTCCCACTCCATAACAACACAACCATAACCCTGAACCATTGACGCAAAACAGGATGGATCCATGCGTTCATGTTGTTTACACCAGATTCTGACTCTGCTATCCAAATGTTGCAGTAAAAATCTTGAAACATCAGATTAGGGAACATTCTTCCAATCTTCTGTTCCTAATTTTGCTGATCCTGTGCAAATTGCTGATCTGCCTCATACCTTGATTGTAACAAGTGGTTATTTGATTTATTGTTGCCTTCCTACAAACTCATAGAGAGCTTGCTGTTCTCTGTTGACTGGTGACATCTAGAAAGTTGTTTTGACCATGTCTGCAAGCCTAAACGCGTTTAGTTGCTGCCATGTTTTGGGCTGATTGGATATTTGTACTAACCAGCAGTTGAGCCGCTGTACCTAACAAAGCAGCCAGTGAGTGCATATAAATATATCACCAGTAGGCAATAAAAAATTAAGTACATCACACATCAGTGTCAAATTTAGTCTAAGGTAATTCAGAAATCAGAATCACGATCTTTTTATCTTGCAATATCTTTTTCTTCGGCTGCCTCTGTAGCATCTATCTGGAACATGTTGATGATATTCTAAAGGCAGTGGAGGAAATAGCTGCTCAAGGAATCCCAGAGCTCATCAATGCATCAAAAGATGAGAGCTCTGCTTCCTGGCCCACTCTCAGCAGGTAGGTCTCTACCATTAGCTCTTGATTCTCAGTCATACTAGAGTCAACTCTGGTGATTGTACTGTTGGTGATTTGGTTAAGCTGTTAGATTAAGATCTGAGTCTTTGGTTTTCTCTCTTTCATCAGGCAGACATTCCTGGTGTTCTACAAAGTCTTGATGGCAGAGCTTGAGAAAGCTGTTCACAAGATTCCCTCTAGCAAAATGAGTGACAACACTGAGGTCAGCCACTAGGTGTCACACTGTCCAGCATGTTCTCCTTTATGTAAATCACAGTAGTCAGACCCATAAACTCAGAAAGTCATGTGTGCCTTTCTTCTAGGCTCAGAGTGAGAAACTGCTGACATGGAACCTGGCTGTCAGGGACTTTCACATCCTGGTCAACCTGGTTAAGGTATAACATATAAACTGACTGACTGCTGACCTTTAGCTAAGTATATGGTCACGGTACTGTTGGAAAAGTGATTAGAATGAATGATATTTAAAAAGGGAGTTAATATCCATTCCATGTCACGTGTGTGTTTTTGTCCTTGCAGGTTTTTGATTCTCGGCCCGTTCTCAACGTGTGCTTAAAGGTGAGTGGGTTCTGCATGCTGACTATGATCTCACCTTCACTAACTGTTCAACGTTTTCCTTAACTGGTTTGAATCTTGTATTTGATAGTATGGCCGCCTTTTCCTGGAGTCTTTCCTGAAGTTGGGAATGCCGCTATTGGACTACAGTTTCAAAAGGCACAAGGTAGTTATGAAGCCACTTCACAGCTGCCAGTATACTTTCATGTCAGATCTCCCACCCCCGTCACATGCACACTACACAATGTCATGTTTACTAAAACTCTCAATGGTGCTGTAGGAGAGTATACCCTAACCATGATTTTATATACTGGCAAAATAATAAAAACACCATCAGCGTAGTAATCTAATTAACTTTACCCCACCTTCAGTCAAGCTTGAGGATTGCATACAATGAACCTGAGCTGCTCTGCTGGCTAGCTATATGATAAGACCATTTTTAAGCCAAGGATCTTTCTCCATGTTATGTTCTGCAAAGAAAAGTTTATATATCAGCACATATTGGAAAATATTTGTCCATGCTGATGAACCTGTAATAGACATGGCGATGCTTGTATCTTTCAAGGAGGATGTCCAAGGTTTGCTGAAGACCTTCCAGCTCAGCACTCGGCAGCTTCATCACATGTGTGGACATTCTAAGGTAATTTGATTATTTCTGTTAAATTGAAGAAAAGACCGAGTCTGTGTAGTGTTCACCTTTATCCTCGGGATTTCTTTAACTGATTATAATACATTGGTGCTCAGATGCATCAGGATACCAGCTTGACCAACCACGTGCCAGCCTTGAAGAAGAGCCTCGAGCTGTTTGTATACAGAGTGAAGGCCATGCTGACGCTCAACAACTGTCAGGAGGCCTTTTGGATGGGTAATCTGAAGAATCGCAACCTGAAGGTAAAATATTATTAATTATTATTGCTTTAATTCCTAATACATTTTTAAATCATTAACTTAAAAGAATGATATGATTTACCCTGCAGGGGGAAGAGATTCTTTCTCAGAGGTCACAAGAAGAAGATGATGATGATGAGGAGGAGGAGGAGCAGCCAGAGCGTTCACCACCTCCACAGGAGCAGTCAGAAGATGAGGTAATTGTAATTTCTTGTAAAAGATAAAACATGAATTGGGCCGACACTCCAAAGGCTTGTTGCAGTTTAGACGTTTGTTGACTCACACTCTTTGTTAGGTACACCAGTTTCACGGGCTCAGTTAAATTGAACAATGGAAGATTGGAAAAACATTGCTGATGAGTCCTGATTTCAAATGCAACGTTTAGATGGTAGGGTCTCTCTTTGGTGTCGACAAAATGAAAAGTATGGATCCATTTTGCCTTATATTAGCAGTTCAGGCTGCTGGTGGTGTTTTAGGCATCTTAGTACCAACTGAACGTTGTTTAAAAATCACAGCCTGCTTGATTATTACTGCTGACCATCATCATAAAGAGATGGACATGGTCAACAGCAATACTCGAGCAGGATAATGTGCTATATCACAAAACTGATTTCCTGAACCATGATAATGAAGTCACTGCACTCAAATGGTCTCCACAGACACCAAATCTCAGTTCAATAGAGCACCTTTAAAAGAGAAATAGATTTTTGTATCATGGATGTGCAGCCAACAAATCTGCAGCAGCTGTGTGATGCTGTCATGCCAATATGGACCACAATCTCTGAGAAATTAAGCAACACCTTGAGTTCAATGTATTAGTAAGGTGTACCTAATAAAGTGGGCTGTGGTGTGTATATATATTACACTTTGTTGTTGGTTTTTGAATAGTTATTAAACAAAAAAAAAGAACTTTTTGGCACCTGAAACTGGTTAAAGTAAAACACAAAACAAGCCCCTCCCCCCTCCAATGCGCTATACTTACTTTTAGAAGTATTAACTGGTCGGGTAACAGACAGTTGAAGCTGTAGAGCAGTGGGGCCGATAAGATAACTGTCATTCTGTAGCAGGCTAAAAATTAGTGGCTGAGACAGTTAACAGGGAGGCGGTGTACTGTATAACTATGTAACTCTGTCTTACATATAGTCACTGTATTTATTCTCTACCATTAATGCTGTTTCATGCTTGCGTGTTCACAAATAGTCATGTTTACCATGTGTGTGCTGTTATTGTGTGCAGGCCCAGGAGAGTGACTCTGAGGGAATTAAAAAGGTTAACAGAGTGGAGAATGTGGACCAGGAGGATACTTCAGATGACTCTGAGTAATACGTCTTTACTGACATAATAATAAATGTTTGAATCTTCCTATTTTCATTTTTTTTCTATTTACAGGTGAAAAAATCTCATTACTGTTTATCCTATTAAATAAGTTATCACACTAGGGCACAGTCTTAAAAAAAGTGTTACATTTGAAAGTGGTGGATGAATATGTCATTCATATGTTATATTTTAAAATGCTTACCAATTTAACGATTCTCATAAAATACCTTGTTTATCAGCTTTGAAACTGTAAAAATAAAAAAAATAAAAATGATTTTGATGGTTTCATTTAATTTTCAAGACCTCTCTTTTCCAGATCTTGTATAAAATGGCATGTCCTGTCATTAGTTTAATATCACCATAATAATGTAGTGTTTTAACACGCTCTGTCATTTGAGGCAATGTTAGAGAACTTAGGTTTTTTTCTTTGTATTGTAAGCCTGGGAAAATCACATCACAGTGCTCAGGCTCAACACAGCGATCTTTGTTCCTGGCAAATCCTGTAATGAGGGACAGCACTGATTAGTGTAAGCTCTAAAGGAAAGGAAACGATATATATTTGATACTTTAAGGTCCTGGAGACTCATTTATGAGCATTTAATAACAGCGCTTGATGGTTAAAATTCTACATTAGAGTTAAAAAACAACAACTCTTAAATAGTGCCATTCCTTATGTACTATGGATCTCTAGCTACGAGCAGTGAATCATAGTTTTTGCTTTTGCTGATATAAAAGCACAGGATTTCACGTTAAAGTTGTATTACATGATAATTAAAGAAATATGATGTGATAGCTTTGGGGAAAGTTTCACCTCACAAAGAACAGATGCAGCTTTGAATGAATGTATAAGAGTTTTCTGCTCCTGAAACTTAAAGGATTGGATTTTCTTTTTTGCAGGGTTATTATAGAGTTTTTATTGATAATACATTATGGCTTGAATGCTGTTAAAATACCTGAGGAGGAGAGAAATCCTCTACAGGTCCAATGCACAATTTATTATTTAACACATCACCAAAGAAATTGAAATAGTGCCTTTGTGCTAGTTTTATTGTGTCTATTCCATGTAGTTTAAAACTAACATTTTTATTTCAGTAGATAGTAGCACACATTTCTGTGTAGCGGCCTTTATTTCAGCAATGTTGATCATATATCGTAATGCACTATATCACAAAATTTCCATCAGCAGCACTTGAAAACAGCATGAGACAGGTACACAAAAGATGTTTGCTGAAATATAATCAGCATTTCTCTGCTTATAATTATGAATCTAGTAAATAAATAAAATTAGGAACAAAAAGAGTTAGCAAACAGGATGTGATGTGAACAGTATGTGATAAATTAGATGCTTTCCAAAATGCAGCTGACTGAAATGGAACAATACACCAAAACTGGCTGCAGCCCATTGATCTGCCAAACAATGATAACTTGTCACACTTCATACTCATGATCTAAGTGGTTTAGAGCTGATAGCACTGAGGAGATTAAACATGGTTTGTGTCTCTGGTCCCAGGAACTAAATAAGCATTGAGGACCTCTAATCTGATGGTGAGTGTACACATCATCTTGTGTTGTTTTTGGTAGTTTTCTGTGAAAAGCAGGAAAACAGTGCATCTGTTTTTTTTGTTTTTGTTTTTGTTTTCTGTCACACCACTCCTGTCCCAAATAGTACTCCAGACTTGTTCTGGTATGCCTGCGCATACTGTAATAATAATATCGACCAAATTCTGCTTAAATGTATTTTTTATATGGCTGAGAATTTTTGAATTTACACCGTTACCTGAATGTTGTCACACTATAAAGCAGTAATGTTTGATTTCAGTTTTTCATTTATCAATTTATTTATTTATTTTTAGACTTGTTCATATTAATGGAAAGGGGGTGCTATTGAAAATAATGAGTTTTTCTTTGCGTCCAAGCCGGATTTTCGAAGCTCAGTAGGAGTAATATTAATTTAGTATTAAGTGTTATACGGTTATTTCCTATTTTACCGACGTAATTTACAAAAACCAACAAGTCCTTTAAATAAAACATAAACGCCTCCCCCCGAGGTGAATAAGCTTGGTCTGACCGGGAAGCGTGTACCTTTGTTTGGGGAAATAACTAGCTTTCCGCTGTGCTTGGACTTCGTGTAGCTATTTCGGCTTAAAACAACAACAACAATTCAGCACTGACTTGTGAATAGTCCCGATTCTTGTGCCGTGTTATTTGAGCCATTAGGACGACAGCATCGGTGCGAGAGTGACCCGAAGGAGGACGTTTAGCCCCAGATTTTGCAGTGTCTGCAGCTATTGTACCGCCTTGAGAGACCATGTCCGATTTATTTCTGCTGCTGCTGATAATTGTCCTTCTGCTGTGTTTGGTTGTGACGGTGGGGAGCTTACTGCTGTACTCGGGGGTCCTGTCAGACATTGTCATTAAGACTGGACCGCCTCCAATTAGAAATGTCACCATTGCTTATAAGTTTAAAGAGGGACCATACAAGGACTGCGGTGCAGCCTACACTGAGAGCTGCAGCATTGGGCCAAAGCTGAACGCCATCGGTGTCTTCTACGATGACCCCAAGCAGGTGAGACCGTGAGACGTAGCACCTGTTACCGTAATGTTTAACTACACAGCACTGAAGGTGTATTTACATTTGACCCCGTGACATAACATCGAAATCCAATGTACTCTGTTAGCAGATAAGATATTGCAGCCAGTAAGATATGCTGACCTGCACAGTGTCCTAAAGGTCACTCAAAGGCTCACAATGTATATTTAAAACTTAGACTGTTGCATTGAGCTGTGATTGTCTGTGCAGTGGACTTAACAATACCCGTGGAAAAAAAGTGAAATATGACCATGGCTTCAATAACTGCTGGTTATTTTCTTGATAGATTGTCTTTTTTTTATGACCAGTTTATAATGTGTTAGTAAGTAAAACATTTAGCACGCAAAACAAAGCAGCACAGATCAGATATATAGCATCCATGCAGTATAAGAGACTCCTCTAAGGCTGACTAAAACCTGTGTTACAAAACTTTCCAGTCTTACAAGTTTAATTTTATCACACAAAAAGCTCCTTCCTTTAATGAACAAATATACATGTTAGCATTTTATAAAGATTGCCTTTATATTTAAAAGTATTATCAGTATTGTCAGTATGTGTAGCATTATGGTATTGTCTCTAAAGTCACCTCACAATTTCCCAGCAGCTACAGTTACATCTTTAATTGTTCTTTTCTCCATGCAGTATCCTGTCATTGGAAAGTGCTTATGTTGGCATTTTTTGCTTTAAATGTAAATACATTTGTATTTAAATGTAAATACATTTATTTTACTAAAGCTACGAAACATCGGCTAAGTTGTTAAGTGGCCACTGATCCCTTTTGGATGATAAACTAATCTTTTCGTTCTAAATATTGTTTATTCATATTTTTTCATGGCACTGAACTGTGTAAGCAGATTTATTTCAGTGTAATTTACTATGTGTAGCTCAGTGGCTTAAATATATAAGCTGTCTTTTAAAGTAACTGAGCTTGAATGATGAAACCAGTCGGCTATTCATTGCCACGTTGCACTGTTGATATTGTTTCCCCTCTCATCTGTGGCTCCAAGGCACTTTGGCATTTGCCTCTTTCTGACTCAGAAATGGTAACCAGACTCCTGACTATAAGGGCAAACACAGCCTCTTCACATGTGTCTAGGAAAAGCTGACAGATGTCTGAAAATGTAGCGGGTTCTGTTGTAGCCTAAATGAATTATATTACAGTCACAATCCAGATAAAAGAAGCAATGAATATCCTTTTGTCATATGGATCCAGATCCAAATGTTGCATAACCGGGTCATTCCTCAGCTGAGAACTGCGGTTATTTCCTGCTTTCATTCCACATACTGCTGGCCATCACGAGTTGTGTTTTTAGTCAACAAAAAGAGTCTGTTCAACAGCTGATGGGAGTGTTCATTGAGTTCCCAGCTGGTACGGGAGCAGCACAAACACTGTGCAGTTTGATGAAATTTCACAGTTGCAAGTTATTTTCTATATATATCTTAGTTGTTGACTTAAAAAAAAAACCTAACACTTAGGCTCTGTTTGCTTATATTGCGTCAGTCCTGCTGACACAGGGTAAGGAAGGTGAGTGGTGAGTGTACATTGTTGGACGAGCTGACCTTGCTGACAAAATAGAGGCATTTGACACAACTTCAGTCTATGTGGTGGTCAAGGAGCAGTGTCACTGCATGTGTGTAAGAGTTTCAGAATTTCTATATGGCCCGATCACAATTCAGTTCCCTTTATAGAATAAAGAATGTGACACAACAGCATAACTGTCTGTATTTCTGCTTACACCCACTGTTTTCTCTGTCTTTTTTTAACTGAAGTCTTTTAGTAGAAGCTCTGACTGTGAGTCATGCCAGTGGAAAGTTCTGGGGAAAGACTAATTGAAGAGCTTTTAAAACTTTTTTGCTGGTGCTGGAGTTTGTGGAGAGTCTGGCTCATAGGGTGTCTACAGAACACAGAGATTACTATATAGATCCCATGACTCTTGCAACTGGAAAAAAGAAGTGTGATGAGGAATTAGGCTTTACTGGGGTAAATAGAGTAGGCAAGTATTTGAACTTAACTGACAGGTTTGAGGTTCTTAGTGCAAATTTTCAATCCCTTTTTGACCTGACTCTTTGTCAACCCACGGCTCTTTACTGTTTTCAAAGTGACATGACATTCTGATTACTCCCCACCATCCGCAGGAGTAAACATAAATTGCAAAGGTGCCACATGGCCTAACTTTTGCTGAAAATTTTACTTAACACTAATGTTAAAAAAAAGTTTTTCAAACAGGACTCTAAAAGGTAATGAAGTAAATCTGCGTGAAGAGATACAGTTTTTATGTGGTCAGATTTTTTTTTTACTGCTTTTTTTATTGCATGAGTTTTATTAGCTGTTAACAGCTAGCTGTTTAGACTTTACATAAGGAAACTATTTACGCCTACAGTCATGTGAAAAAAAAAAGTTCACAGGACTCTGCAGTCACCCTTAATTCTTCCTAAGGAATTAAGATGGTAAATTAGCAGCCAGGTGATGCTCATTAAATGCAATGGATTAACTGATTATCAGGAAGTGCGAGCGCCTCCAAAAAAGCAGGACTTTTGACAGTTTGCCGCTGTGGAGTCTTCAGGTGTGTTTTAGCACAGTGCCAAAGAGGAACAACATGAGCAATGACCTTAGAGAAGCAGTTGTTGCTGTCCATCAATCTGGAAACTTAAAAGGCTATTTCAACGAGAACATTCAACTCTTCACAGGAGTTGACACCAGTGTCGGATCATGCAATGCTCACAGAAAATCTAAAAACAAATCCAGGAGCTACAGGCTTCAGTGAGCATGTTAAATATTAAAGATCATGACAACGCAATTAGAAAAAGACTGAACAAGTATGGCCTGTTTGGGAGGGGGAAAAGACTCTTCTCTTTAAAAAGAGCATGCCAGCGCAGTTTAAGTTCAGAACAAATCACACGACTTCTTAATGTCCTTTGGAAAGATCAGAGTGGAGATGTTTAGCCATGTTTGGGGAAAACCAAAAATAGCATATAAGCACAAATACCTCAAATAAACTTTTAAGAATGCTTTACCAAAGTATTCTTAAAAGTGTCAAATGTGAGAACACTGGTCCAGCAGCTTGGCCAAAACTGAGTCGTGCAGCAGGACAATGATCCTGAGCACAGCAGAATACTGAAAATAAAAGAATCAAGGTCCTGCGATGACCAGATCAAAGTCCAGATGCTCCAGATTTAAGACTCACAAACCTCAGTTAACTAAAGAAGAATTAACTTGATTAGCTTTAACGAATATTGAGCTAAAATTCCTCCACAACAATGTGAGTGACTGGTAAAGTCATACAGAAAACGATTACTTTAAATTATTGCTGCTAAAAAGTGGTTCTACAAGCTACAGGACTTTACTTATTTTTTGACAGGGCTGCACTTCCTGTGCAAACTTTCTCTTTCACTTGACTGCAACTCTTATTTTCCTTTTGATAGCGCGGCCTTACATTATAAGTTATAATAAGTTGGCTTTAAAACAAAAGTGTTTGAACAGATTCTCATTATGAGCATGCTATACCTAAATAAATAGTAATATAAAGTATAATAAGTCAAAAAACATACTGTGCAAAAGGAACAGTATGTTAAGTTTACTTATTTTTATATTTAATACAGATTCTTATTTGTTTAACTAGCTTGAAATAATTTTTTTGTTGTAATTTGTGTGCTTTAACAGTGCTTTAATGAATATTTCAATAGTAATGCTGAGTGTGAACACAGGCTGGAAGTCATCAATGGCTAATGTCTTGGGTTTAGCTTTTGCTAACAGCAAGCCACCACGAGCTTAAGCCACACAGACTTTAAAAGCCACCACACGCATTCACAATGCATGTGGTGGCTTTCTTTCTCAGGCTCTAAGAATGAAACTATGTACTTATCTGTGTGAAACTATCAAGGCTCTAAGGGGTTTTCCTGGCTCAGAATGGATCTTTGGGCATTAAGCATAACTGGCCCGCGTCCAGAGAAGGCAGTTAATCTGTTACCTTATTCAAAATATGCTGTTTCATAGTTTCGTGTTATATCAGGCCATTAGATTAAAAAATGTCTATTATGCTTGAGTTAATTAAAATCACATTTAATATAACTTGTTAAATGATTAAAGTGCTGGTAAGTAAACTTCACTTCCCCCATCCGCCACTATCAAAAAGAACAATACATAAAGCTCAATGCACTAATTAATATTAAGTTAGGTCATTTTGGGGGTTTTACAGTAGAGGTAATCCAAAGTGTTGTAGTAAATCCATGTGAAAATGGCATAAGTCAAAATTTCATACTGCAGAACAAGTAAAAGGCAAGTCATTATTTTAAGGAAAAATGAATACCTGAATTTCTGTATTCAGCAAAGCTGTTTACTATACATTTAAATTGTGCAATAAATGTATGTTTACATGTAAAAACAAGAGAAGACCACATCTGGAATATGATAATAAAGAGGATAGTCCATGTGTAATGTCTGGAGCACAGCTGAGATGCAGAATCTTATGCAGTTACTATCCTGACAATCCTTAGTTAAATCAGTAAGAAGGTATTTTAAACTACGCAGTATTTACTTTGATTGTTATGAATTAGTACTCCTTAATCTCCTATCTACTATGTACTGAACAGCTGAGCTGCACACTGACGGACTCTAGATGGCACTATTAGCATTGAAATTGAGTTTGTGTGGGAGGAAGGCGCTTCCTCAAAACCACAATTGATCTTTATACTCAATTTATTATAATGGCATAAGTAGTGTGACTCAGCCCAGCCTCTTAGTATTCATTCAGTCAAAATGAGTTTCATCAAATTAAAATAAAATTGGATTTCATACCTGCTTGAGAGGCTGGTCACCATGACACATTACTCCAGTGGTTTTCACTCCTGGCTCTCTATTCCAGGGCATGGCTGGTTTTCGATGATTCTTCTGCATTCACCTTGCATTCAGATTGAAATACGGTGCCTGTTTAATGATGATGATGAAAGCTAGAAGGGGTCTGTGCCCTGAAAATGTGGATTCAAACTGACTACGTAAAATAGAGGGCTTCTGTTATAGCAGTGGAATATATTCAGTTGTATATGTGGCAAGTCAGAAGGCTCTTTGACTGTATATTAAAGACGTCTCTGTTGCTTGTTTACGTCTATACAGTTGTTTGCTTGGTCTTATAATTACCTTAACTTATTATTGCAACAAACCTGAAGGATTGAACGTCAAATTTCAAAATAATCGTTTGGCTCTCAGGTGTCAGTCAGCTGCACAGTGACCCTACACGGCCGGACTTAACAATCGAAGGCAGAGAGCTCCCTCGGGATCTCCTGTAATAGAGCTTTGACATAAGCTCCATGACATGATCCCAGATTGGATGAGTACAGACTAAATGACTGGATTTTGTAGTTGTAGCCCTTTCTTGTGTTGTAGCATGAAAGCGAGTAAAGAATCTACAAGCAGGCTGCCTGTCTGCAAGAAATCTCCAGAGCAGAATTCATTAACAAGAGTGGGCAGCAGTGAGTGCTCTGAGGCCAACGTGTCATGAAGGATAAAGCAGTAAACTACCGGAGGTACTTACAGTTACCAGAAGTAGTTTACAGAGGGACAACTGCGTGCAATTTCACTCCTTCAGTCAAATTAGTGTACAGTACAAATTTACGTCTCACTTTAAATATAATGGCATCTGACTATATGTAAAGGAGCTACATAGCAAATGCAGCTGTCTGTGACACTCATAACATGTTGTGTAAGCATTGAATCTCAAGTAGAGCTGCTATTTGGTTCATCCTCTGATCTACTGAATTCCCACTTTGTTTTAGCTCTCCGAAGCAAACCAACTCATGGCTCCCCATGACAAGGAGGAGAAAATGAAATGTCATGTGTAGACATATGTGGGAGTGGCAGTGAGAGGTGTGGAAGTGCCTTGGAAGAGGGGTATAAATTGGTAGTCTGACTCACCTTGAGAGCATCGCATTGCTCCAATTCATCAATCGGAATTTCAGATCAGAGCGCGGAGCATCGCTTCACTCCCAGTCAGATTTATTAGCATTTTAGTGCTGCTTGTCTGTCTGTCAACAGCAACAACATAAAAGAGGGGCTTCTGGCAAGGGGTTGCCGCTTTTAAAGGTGGATATGAAACGAGAAATAAATACACTCATACCCTGGAGTCTGGTCCCGCAGGTCTTCAAGCCAATATTATGCAAGGATATGGACATGCCAACTCTCCCTGTAGTAAAACACCCCATTAATTTTTATGGACTGAGAAAGACACTGAAAATCGAGAACGGGAGCAATCCAGATGGAATCGGTTTAATGGAGAACCGCTTTGCCCCCCCAATTCGGCTGTCTTCACAAACTGTTTTACTCATTTTTTTACTCTATAAACTGACATGTTCAGATTAGTCAGTGAAACAAGAGGGTGAAAAATGTCTTTGAATCTTCTGCACCATCCATCTCGTCGTTTCACGCATCTGCTTTTTTTAGGCCGGGATACACAGGATATTGGATTACAGAGCTGAATATTTATTAGACAAGACATGGAGAAAGATGGTAGAGGAATACAGTTGAACATTTTTTAGAGAAAGAGCTAAGCATGTTTGGGGATGAGGGGGTGGATTCATTCATATTTCCTATTAGGGAAGATTAACTCTGTTACATCTCGCTTGATGAGTGCCACACAGTGTCCAGCTGGCCTTGGAGTGGTAAACCACCTCCACAACTTTGTGAGGGAAAACTGTGTCCTGCCTCCAGCAGGGTGCTTATCCTCACCAGTAATTATACATGCCAGTGCTCCCAGGATGCCATGTGTAATTACAAACCAAGTCTGAGCACAGCCTAAAGGGACAGAGCTGCACTTGGTGAAAACAAGAGAGACAAAAAAATGGATTTCCTTTGGCTCCTGACTTAAAGGGCCACTGGGGCCCACACAACATCACATCACTGGATGTATAATCTGATTTGGATGCTTTAGGGCTCACTTAAATTTGAGGACATTTTTATATTTTGAGCTTTCAGTTCAAAAAGTGATTTTGATCCAATATTAAATAGTCTAATGCTAAATCACTCAGTTTTCTCAATGATGGTTGAATTTTGCTTTGTGCCTAAATTGTAAAATGAATGGCACAGTTCTTTGTTTTTGTTAGTTGGATACATGTGCTTCCTTTACTTTTGCGATAATTAAGCTGCAAACAGCCCATCACAGCATACCTGTGGTCCTGGTGCTGTGCAGCCTTGCAAGTTTCAATTTCCTTCCTGGTGACTTTGTCTTTGCCGTCTCATCTGCCTGTGGGGGGCGAATGGCTTCCACTCTGCTGAGACAGGTTATCGCTCTGCCACACTGAGGTGAAAGACAGCTCTTGTTGAGAAATTGCTTATCCTGTAGTCTCCTGTTCTTGTTTCTCCCCATGTGTCAGGTTCTTTGCTTGGTCTTTGAAGTGCCCTAACCATAGATGAAATATGATTGTGGTTGTTATCCGCTTTACACAGACTTGGGGTGTTCTTTATGAATGCTGCATTTCCTCCTTGTCATACTTCACTGGGGACACTGATCTGAAGATGGCATAGTGCTTTAAAGAGGGTCCAAATTTGCAGATTTGTTGGCTGCAGTGCAATGAAAGGACCTTGTACTATCACAGCCTCTTTAACTCCATTCTGTCACGATGGCAAAACCCAGTTTGCCAACAAGAGCATGAAGGGCAAACATGTCGCATTTGGCTCGAAGTCTTATCATTTTTCAGCACTAATTTCAGTGACACTACTTAGTTTTGTGCTGTAGCAAACTTGACATGAAATAAGAATGATGTATTTATTTATTTAAATCATTGTTTCACAGCTCATAGCTGTGCTGCTATGTTGCCTTTACAGGGTTTACATGGTTTATTTAAAAACCGAGCAATATTAGTCACTCCCTCCCTCCTAGTTTACATTTTAGATTTACTTTTTGGTGAGTGGAAGTTTTCCAGTTTTGTCTTAATGACTGTGGTGATCATCCTGGATTAAGCAGAGCATGGCATGCTTATTGTGATCCTTTGTTTTATGCTGCGGCAAGGTAGAGAGTTGTCTCCTTGGTGTGTTTGTCCCCAGTCCTCCCTAACCTGCTGACACTTCAGAAATGACCAATTACAAAGCGCCCCACACTGGAAACAGTGCATACAAAGCACTGAAGGCCAGGAGGCTAGAGATACGGGGCTAAGAGCAAGCAAGATGAAGAAAGTAAATCCTCATTACGTGTCTGCTAATAAAAAATTACCTCTCTCAGCTGCGCTTTTGTATTGTTGGAGAGCACTCATCCATCAAAAAAGAACCCTTGTAGCCTCAAGCAAAGAATTGCTTTTGAAATGACTTTGTCTCTCAACTGGTCCTTAGAGAGCTGGCTTATATGTACAAAACAACTGGCAAATTAAAGGAAAAACCTGAAACCTTGACCTCTACCTCGAAGGGATCCAATAGCTCTTTTACCCCTTAGAGGACATTTTCTCATTGGGAGAGTTTAGCCACACTCATCCCCTTAGCAAGAAAATCAGTGAAAATCGATAAAAGGTAGTTATGGCTGATAATGCTCATGTTATGCTGAAAGATCTATATCTATCTATAAGCCTGTATCTATAGCTGCACACACATAAAACACACACATTTACAAGCCACTTTTAAGTAAATTGGGTTTCTACAGCTCGGTACCGAAATATAATATATCTGTGTTCAGTTTCCAAGGTAAAAGCACCACAGTCTTGCCATTATCTATCACTTTGCTTTTTACTCCCGCCAATCAAAAAGCCACAGTCGGCGTTTTCTCAGCTACCTGTGAGAAATGGTCTTGGCAAAATCACAGCTTTGGCAGTGTGGACAGAGGTGAAGAATTTCTGCCTTTCGGACATTTGAACAACTGTGGCGGAGAAGCCAGTACAAGTCAAGTACATGGAGTGTTGTTACTCTCCCTCTCCTAATTGCCTGTAGTTTCTGGGGTGTGTTATCTGAAGGGAAGCAGAGATGAGATGCAGTCAGAGCTGCTGTTTGTTCTTGTTGCTGTGTGGGATGTGAATGATAGCTAGAGCCCTGAATGATATCATTAGTGAACTACTGGTTTGGCTAGCACTCTAGTCTATCAGTGCAGAGAGAGCATGAGAGATGGCGAGATATAAGACGCTGAAGAAAGGCCGTACGTGGGAGGGGTGTTGTTATCCCTTCTGTGTTTGAATGGCTATTGTTTTGTCTTATCATAAACCACCAGTGTTGACAGGGAGTAGCTTTGTACAGAAGCCATGCTGACAGCCCATACATTTGATGCATCCATGTAGGACAGAGGGCGATGCAGGCCAATCCCTGCACATAAATCCATTTGGATAGAGGGGAGAGGCTAAAGAAGAAATCATGTTCACACGACACATCGTATTAATGCTCCTTTATTCATCTAATTTTAAATTTAATATATTTTTTAAGCTATAGAAGAATTCCACCTGCTGTCTGCAGTTACTAAAGGGAGAGCATGGTTCCTAGTGTCAGTGTTTTTGCTTTTGTACCAGTAATAGTTAGTAACTAGTAATTACATTCCTTTATATGTTACTAGGCTTTTAAATAGATATGTGTGCATGGTTACATTGTTGCGACAATTCACTGTGACACTGCTAACGCAGCCATTGTGACTCCCTGTGTTTGCAGTGACTCATTGCTTCATTGTAAATAGATCTAGTGTATCTCACGCTGCCATGTATGAATAATTCCCTGTCAAAAGCAGGTGATCTATGTTCTCTGAATCACCACTGAACATGGTGTCATGTGACAGTTAAGATTATCTGCTCATCCCAAACAGACACTGTCAGTCATTATAATTACCCACATGGTACATGCATGCGAGCGGCACCCATGGTTGATGGGTCTGTGTGTTGAAATATATTTATCTCACCCAACCAAAAATGCTGAAATACAACACAAAAGCTGCTGCATGAACAAAGTAAGACAGCAGCGATGGCGCAGTGTAGTAGCAGTGTGGTCAAAAAATAGCTCCGAATGTGAGAAGTGAAATGGAAAAGAAGAGGACGTTGTGGTGTTGAGACGTGATAATTATGCAAGGATGCCAGGGACATGAAGATGAGCGTCTTCCATCTGTGCCCCCTCGGTGCCAGCCCTCCACAGACATCCACTGTCACAGAGCAGAAACCAGCAGCAGGTCTTAAACACTACACTGTTTTTTTGCATGTTTTAACCCATTTGACAGGAGTCACTTAAACTTACTTGTGAAACTTGAACTTACTTGCAAATCCTGCTTTTCTCATCAGGTTTCTGGATTTCACTGTGTTATGAAAATCTCATGGCAGCAATTTAAAATGCCCTTGAATCTGTTAATTTCCCACAGTGAATATTCTATTTTGTATCCAGTTGTTTTGACATAACATTATTTATGTGTCTCTGCAAGTTCTTTTTATACTGTACAGGAATTAATGGGAACCATTAGAATTGCACTCATTCTAAAGAGCCTGTTTGTTGTTCTGCATAAAAGTTCCCGCAGTAAGGCAGCATCATCATTATTGGCAGTTTACTCATGTCTAGGAATTTTAATCTAAGCTACAACTTATTTTACACACTGCTGAAAACTTAAGACTCGGGCATCTAAAGTACAGTGACAACGCTCATCAAGAAAGGGCAGTTAATATAAAATGTACTGGGGACAAAAACCCAAACTGGTATGACCCTTTAACCACAGCTCCCACTCTCCTTCTGCAGCAAACAGGCTGCAAACCGTTTACAAGCGGATGTGAGTGGGAGATCCGTTGTCAGATCCTTTTCTGACTGACAGCTCACTCAGTGTTTGTTCCTGTGCTTATCTCACATCTGCATGCAGACATGTGGGCACATTAAGAGACATAATGTTGGCAGAAAGGCCTTTAAGTGAGGGAGATCATACCGTCCTGTCAGTTTGTGTCTGCTCTCCTCAAATGTCATAAGACAAGACAGACAGTCTCTGCCAGTTCTAGGGGTGATGTTCTGTAGCTGAACCTAGAAATATTACAATATTACTCATCAAATTGATTGTATAATACCTCCAGAATTCAGAGGAAGTAAATTAACTGTGTGGAGAGCCCTGTTATTAATAAATGCTTTTCATGTAAGACAAAACATCCTATTTAGTTATCACTTGAAATGTTTCAAATCATTTTTGCATGTAACCTGGTATAAAAATAAGATATTTTGCCCACGTTATGGGCATCATTTTTAGCACATATACAATTTGGACTGCCGTGTATGTGATCTGGCTTTTGGATATCTGGGGTAAGATGTTCACCAGAGCTGGCAGCCCTCTGTCCAGAGACACTTCGGGCTATATGAAGGTGCAACGTCTCAACATGTTTCAGTCAAATGGCTTTTATTTTTACTTGCACACGTGTGTAGTTTTGTGTTGATGCAGCATTAATCCCAACATACAGATTGCATCCTCCAACTCGCTCCCTTTCACTATACTGGGCCTCTTCATATGCTTTAAAGCACTGCTTGTAATAATCGTAATATATCATAAAATATTGACCTTTTGTTTTTTACTCTGCAAAAAAAAAGTTGTCTATGCGAGCATGGCTGATTAATAACAACCCTGTGATCAGTCATTTTTTGTCTTTCGTCCAGCTGAAACCTCACGACTTCTTACTCCTTCTACACTAAAGGGCTTGAAATGGGGTTGAACATGCATCATATGCTGTATATTCACTTTTTCTCTCTCTCTGTGCGCTCAGAGGCCACCAGAGAAGTGCCGCTACGTGGTGGGCAGCATCCTGTGTGAGGGTGAAGAGAAGCCAGATGAAGATCTGCAGAAACTGTATGAGAAGTTTGGCTTCAAGATGTTTTCTATGCCAGATGTGAGCCATGCTGTGACCACCAGCTTTCCTTGCACCACCCCTCTGTCCCACGTGCTCGGGCCTTACAGGGTGTACCCCAGAATTGCTTCCTACATTGAGGTACATACTCTTTTAAACTTTTTAAACAGTAGTATTGGGTCGAGCTCGGTCTGGCACATTTAGCTACTATATTTAGCTAGCATTCTTAGTGAGCCTTGTTTTCTCATTGGATCTAAACAGTGTGAATATGTTTACAGGTTGTTTATATTCATTCATGCACTCTTCCACATATAGTGTATATCATCATATGAACAAGAGAAGCAGGAGTTTTCTTCCATTTTTCTCTTGTGGTTTTGTCTCTCATTTTTTTCTCCTTGCTGCTTGTAAAAAGTTCCCAGCCTATGTGTCGTTTAATTCATTACATGAGCAGATGAGGTCTTCAAATCATATTTAGACTAGATGAAATAGTAGAAAATGAAGGAACATATGAGTCCTCCAAGCCCGTATGCTTGGCTCCATTTCCTCAGGACAGGCCTCAAAAAGCTATTGACATTTGCTTATGACATTTACACACATGGTTTCATTTAGGTGCGTCCCGTCGCATGAATAATGCTCCTCGTGTAATTTTGTGTGTAGGGGGGCTCGCATGCATGTGCCTGCTTCCGTGTCTGATCATCTGTTTATTTAATATCTGTCTTTTCACAGGAGTTGAAAACACCCCATTATTTTTTAGACAGAAAATGCATGATTATATTTGGGGGAAAAAAAAGCTCGATCTTTGTGACATTTAGTGTTTCAAAGTGGAACAAACCACCTCTCTCAAATTCGTGACGATGTGTGACAGAAAACTAGTTCACAAAAAAGATGATTTAGTGTAAGAGGCCTCACATTTGAGTGCAGAAATTCAGTGGTTTGGCTCTAATTCTGTGAACCTTTTATGCTTTATCTGTAAACTGCAGTTTTTCAATTGACAACACAAAGCCATTAAATGATCAGCATGTAGAAGGAAATGGTACCATTATGCCATCACAGTAGTGCCTTACTGCATTTAGTCCTTCATCTGTTATTGTGTTCAGGAAAATGGGTGCAAGGACTGTCCACTGGGTATATCAGCTCAGCCACCACATCAAAGCTGTCTGTTGTAGGCACAGCTATTTCTCACTTTTTATATTGTTGTCTGTCATCCTGGCCTTCTCTTTAATGTTTCAATTATTGGTACTGAAATAATTTGATATCTTTTTTCTTAGCTGTCCACTATATCAGGTGGAATGTGAAAATTTGCCTGTATACAATGTCTACATCAATTTGTAGTTCTGTCTTGCCATTTAACTCCTCTGATGCATGTAGTATAGTCTCCTGCTCTTTCTTTTTACCTGCTCTGTCACAGCACAGCTGCACTAAGTGTTAGGGGTTGCAAGAGTAATGACAGAAAAATGAGGGGGGAGTTAAAAATCACAAAAATCTATATTTTAATATGTCATATTTTCCAAGTATGTAGTTTGAAGCTGCTTCTGGTCGGGATAACTAGGACCAACTTTAGCCATTATACTAATATACAGTCTAACTTTAAGATCTTTGAAGTATGTGGCGCTCTATGAGCTGTAACACCTGATTTTTAGAGGCAGGACAAACTGTAATATGTGCGCTGACACAGAATAAAAGGTCTAAAGTCAAAGCCACTGCATCCCTAAATGTTAAGATCTAGTAGTAGTTACATAATCATAGCTAGTGTGCGTGTGCGTTTCTTGTGAGCTTGCAGCTGTGTCTTTTATGCTGGGATCTGTTTTCACTCACACACTCGTGTGTATGTGTGCGAGACAGAAATGCTTAGTCCGTCAGTTGACCTGAGTGCTGCGACAGGTTGTTGCACTCAGGGTTTAGGAGCTTCCTCTGTGGGCTAATAACACCCACTGACAAGAGCACTATGCATACTAGCTGCAGCACGGCTCATGAATAATGGAATATGGTTTAGTGTGGCTTGGTCTAAGGGGAAGGTATGTGAATGTATTAGAAATGTATACATACATGTATGATTAATGGAGTAGATGTGTAGTTTGAGGGAGTTTGAAAGGAGCGTAAGACTTGTGTGACAGTTTTGCACAAACCGTACATATTCTTTCTACTAAATGTTTGTGCTAGTTGGTGTATAAATGATTAAAATAACTTTTCTCCAACTGCACCTAAACACAAGCCTGGAGAGAATGGCTAAACAGAAAGTGGGCCATGAAATCCTCATATGTGTATAATAATAATTATATACTCTTTTTCTTAAATTACTCAAAGCAGCGACACTGTTGGGATTGTGGAGCAGAGACGGGTGATGTAGATTCAGTTTCTGAGAGTGTTTGGAGAGCGTGAGAGTGTTTTCTCAGGGATTTTAGTAAACCCACTGGCTTCTTGTAATGCTTCTGCTATCTGTGAGCAGGTTAAGTGCCTAACTGCCCTTTTGGACCTGAGCACTTTCTTTGTGTGTCCAGCCACGGGGCAGACTGAAACAATAACTCAGGCTGGGAATTTGGCTCCATTCCACTTAGGCTGTGTGTTATTTAGGGCTGTCACCACAACAGATTGTCTCTATCTGATTAAAAGAATTCACTTTAATCGTGTTAGTGGATGTGTAGTGTAGATTATTCAAAACAATAGTGCTGTTGATACGCTTTGTCTCACTCTCAAAATAAGAGGTGTAACCATAATAATACAAAAGCTGTACAAGAACTGGGCAATGAGACAATTGGGAGGATTATTCATTCTCCTTCTCTTTCTCTCACCTCCACTCTTAACTTGACCATCTATTATGCTATTGCTGCAGAAGAAAACAGCTTGCTGCATGCATGCATTCACATGATGTCCACAGCCGTCCCCGGTGAGAACATACAGTCTATAGGAAAACACGAGAGAGCTACAGCTGATGTGTGGACTCCGAGAGGTCAGGCAGCTCATTCCTGCTTTTGTAATATTGCTGCTCACATTCATGGCAGGATAAAACAACCCTTAGGCCACCGTGAAATTTCCCTGGTGCTCCTGACTGCGAGTCAGCCACTTGTCTTTTATCCACAAATCATAACAGTATTTAAACTATGTAAAGGAGGAGAAATATCTTCAGCATGTGTTGGTTTGACTATTAAAAGCAAATTAAAATGTCAGTGAATTTGTCATATTAGATTAATGCCTGAGGTCTTGGCCATTATTCTTAATATCACTTCAAATGAAAGCAATGATTGAGCAGGTAAGACAGCAGGACTGGTATCTTTGGTATCTTCTCTGAGTTATAAAAATGCCAGTGTTGAAAGAAAAGGAAAAATTAGAGGACAAAGGAGTAGCTACATTAAAGGACTGAGCAAGCCCAGGACCTACAGAATCAAAGCAAACAATCACTGTGCTGTTATTTTGGTGTTCGCCCCAGAAAAAAATTGTAATAGTCCCCGTGAGCAGAAGCAAGATGAGATGCTGATAGCCCCCGTCCATTTACCAATCCATTTATCTGAATCAAGCTTAAACATCATAAAAGCATCTTTCCCCTCATTTCCCTCTATACTGTGTCATAGGATGATGTTGTATGCCCTGCAGGTGCCTCAACAATTAAAAGAAACATATTTATAAACATCCTGAAATATCCTGCAATTGTATCATCCGAGGTTTGTGACTGTATACGAATGCAGTCTATCGTAACCCACAGAAAACACAGAAAATCCTTTTACAGATTGAAGAAAGTTTCTGTTTCAGCAATTATATAGTTTTCTTGACAGTGAAAGTGTGTCTGGGCTTTTATGGGTTAATTTTGCTTCATAGGTTACTTAGATCATATTTAAAGATACGATATGTTCTATATAGAGAAGAGCGGAAATCGTAAACAGTGCAGACTAACAAATCATTGCCCACAAAAATACTGTAAGCGGAACTGGGAAAGCTTAAATCTTTATCAGCATTAAAGCTCAATTTCCTTTGTTTCACAGTAGTGCCTGGAAGGAAAGTCTAAGCAATTTAGCACTGTCACAAAGATAAATAACTGGAATATTGTTTTGAGCTCAGCCTGAATTAGAATTGTGCATCTAAACCCACAGCCCACAGTTTGAGGAGTATGGGTCTGTTGCGATGACAGGTCGGCAACAGTTGAAGCTAATAACTTGAGGGGCCAGTTCTGTGTGTCACGGGGACACGAGCTATCCAGAAGCAGCTGTGAAGACCTGCTAAGTGCGATCTAATATGAAGCCTGCTCCCATTTCTTCATTTTCTATATGACTTCAGATACTCACTCTGCAGTGGACGGTGGAAGTCTGCACAATGCAGAACTGACCAGGAATGTTTAAAAGAAGAAGCCAATTGCAAGTTCAGACAATCTAATATGATCTTAAAAAAGATAAACGCTTTGTAGCTTGATGGGTCAGAAAACTGCAGTCTGCAAACTTCTAACTGGACAGTGGTCAGTAGCGATATTCGATTCAGGACTTCCTGTTCCACATCCCAGTTATTGTTTATGAATGCAGACACATTTTAAAACCTAAATGAACTAATTAACCTAAATTTAATAAACCTAAATTAAACGTATATTAGGAGAAATCCTCATCCTTCATTATTTGTCATGAAAGTAAAAAAAAAAAAAAATACTGAATATTCCCACCCTGATCACACCAAGTCCATCATTGATCATTAGTTTAAAATTGTAAAAGTAAAATAAAAATATTTGCAATGTAAAGTATTTATCCCTTTTTAAAAAATCTTTTCTTCCTTAAAAATAACATATAAATTACAGGCAATATGTTAATCTTCTCAGAGGAGATGAGCTGCTTCTCTATATCATAATACTCAGGTTGTTGTTCACAAAACATCTGATAATGTCACCCAAGGTTCTGCAATGTTGTCTTCTTAAGTATTAATAATTGATCTATGAATAATGAAATGAGTTGCAGCCCAGACTCTGTCTTCCACTGCACTGATGTCGAAGTGTTGCTGTTAATTGCTGGTAAAATCCTCACTGTTTTCACCTTTTTAAGTTAGTGACACCCTTCATGCTCCGCCACCGCACAGTGTTGATTCCTCACCTTCATTCTGCTCATGGTTTATTCACCAGCCACTCTTCCTCATCCTCTTTGATCTTATTATTTGCTGAATTAAATATAGAAATTTTGTTTTGGTTGTCCACAACATCTATATTTCATGCAATGGCTTGATTAGAGGTTATCCAGAGGAACTGTGCTGATTTCAGGTGTATCCACAGAGTAAACAACTGAAGTGCCCTTCGCTCTGGTTAGATGGTTCTGTGGTTGAATATAAATGCGTCTGTTCAGTCACAGCCAGCCATTGTTTTTGCAACCACTTTATGCTTTAGAAGTATGCTTTTGCTTTCAGGTTTTTCCGTCATCAAAGTCAGAATTGTTTTGGCTTCTAGAAAACTCAGAGATATCTGTTCTTAACATATCTTTCTTGTCTGTTTGTCTGTAGTCAGTGTTTGTGCCTTGTACCAGCCATGTACCCCTCGCGTGCAGCTGAAAAACTACATGCTGTCTGTCAGGCAGCATGATGGTGAATGGGAATTGAACACAGTTAGAGAATGAGTGGCTGTTGCTTCTACATTACTGTTTTGCCTCATGTTGTTGTTGTGTGTGAGTTATTTTCTACAAAGTCAGGTAGAGGAATCCTCCCACTTACTGCCCCCATCCCAGCTTGTCTGAATATCAAGCTTTGTAGTAGAGCCTTTTTTTTCTCCGGTACTTGGATGACAAAGCTGTGTTCAGGTACATGTTTTAGGGCTGAATTGTTATGCAGATACCTACTCGTTTTTGCATTGTTCTACAGTATATTGTATACAGCACGGACCCCCTGGGAATGTAGGCTCTATAGCTTTTCAAAGGTGCTTTGGTTGTTTGCATATAAGGATATCTGATTAGTGCTGTTTTTTTTGCTTTGTCCAACACTCCCCATTTGTGTGACTGTGTAAAGTATGTGATATGCAGTGAGTGCAATATACTAATATGCTCTCCTTGGTTTGTGTGCTATCTATCTATCTATCTATCTATCTATCTATCTATCTATCTATCTATCTATCTATCTATCTATCTGTCTGTCTGTCTATCTATCTATCTATCTATCTATCTATCTATCTATCTATCTATCTATCTATCTATCTATCTATCTATCTATCTATCTATCTATCTATCTATCTATCTATCTATCTATCTATCTATCTATCTATCTATCTATCTATCTATCTATCTATCTATCTATCTATCTATCTATCTATCTATCTATCTATCTATCTATCTATCTATCTATCTATCTATCTATCTATCTATCTATCTATCTATCTATCTATCTATCTATCTATCTATCTATCTATCTATCTATCTATCTATCAACTTTTCCTACATACCCAAGTGAGATAAATGTGCAGATGTCTTATGAAAGTAAGTACCTTTACCCACTTTATGAATTTATCTGGGATCAAAAAACAGCTCTTCAGCATATTGTGATTTAAAACTGCAGGCCAGGAAATAAAAACAAAACAAAACAACCAAAAACATACCAGAGTTTGATCCACTGAGAGATCAAACTCTGGTATGAGTTTTTTCCCCCTCTTATATTACAGTGTACAAAGGTGTAAGTGGGAACTACAACCACAGTTTGTCATTAAACCTTTCACTGGAATTTGTCCTTTAAATATCCCACATTGTATTTTTTTTTCTTTGGGCTTATTCCTACAGTGATTATCAACTCAGGAGTCTGTATTGTTTACAAAACAGGTTGATTAGTTTAATTATTTTAAATAGCGCTAATATGTGTCTCTGTGTAAAGATGATTTACCTAATTAAAGATATATGTGTTAGTTTGAGTTAGGAAAATGGGTGTGACAGTATTGGTGGGGCATGACCATCTAGAGTAACACCCTATGACAGATTTATACTTTTGTTTATAATATTCCATCCATCCATTCGCTTCCGCTTATCTTTTTCAGGGTCACGGGGGGTGCTGGAGCCTTTCCCAGCTGTCTTAGGGCGACACCCTGGACAGGTCCCAGTCTGTCGCAGAGCTAATACATACACAGAAACAACCATTCACACTCACACCTATGGGCAATTTAGTGTTTCCAGTTAACCTAACCCCACTAACTGCATGTCTTTGGACTGTGGGAGGAAGCTGGAGTACCCGGAGTGAACCCTCACAAACATAGGGAGAACATGCAAACTCCACACAGAAAGCCTATGGTGCATGGTGGCATAGTGGCTTTATATTTTTTAAAAACACGCAAATGCAATTGCTGCACTCAGTTACCAATATTTTGTCTCTGCACTATCACCAGACATCACAAGCCTTAACACAGTTTTAAAGTGAACCTCTCTTTGCTCTTTTTGTTTGGCTCTGAGAACTTTGCACCAGCCCAAAGGGAAATAGAGGCGGGGAGAAGGCCTGGCAGCATCGCCCCTACTTTGATCCTCTTCAGCCCCTTTGCATCTTTAATGCCTCGGAGGCTCAAGGCGTAGACTCCCTTAACTGCTCTCTGTCCAATGATTTCTGCGTGGGATGGTGCAGAAAAACAGGGGTTGTGGCAGCGATGCCATCAAAGTGCAGAAAGCAAGAGTGAGAGTCAATAAGTAATGTGTGAGTTTGCGAGCGCGCATTTGTCTCAGTGACTGATTGCTGGGGAGCTTGGTGAAAATTTGAGTTGGCGGAGGAATATGCCTGTCTGCTTTTTCTGTGAATGTGTCTGTGTGCTTTAAGATGCAGGTCGTGGTGAGAGCAAGATAAAGCTCCTTCATTATTAAGGCTTTCATTCCTCAGCATTGTTTTCTGCATTACATTTTATTGGCTAACACCAGGTTCTCGATTCTTGAGGGCTCTCAGAAATAATAACCTTGGAAGAACAGAAAGCATCGAGCCAAGAGGCGGAGGCCTGACCTGCAAGGCTACATATTATATGTTTACAATTAATATGGCTGTTATTCCTTCAGTCTGCCATTTGACAGTCTGCAGAGGGAACACTTGGCTGTAGATGCACAAAGCTATATTTAGACTCCAATGACGCCGATGGCAGTTTCATCAGTCCCCCCCCCTTTCTTTCCTACAAACGTACATGATGCTCTGAAGCCCAGTGTACACACTGGGCTCTGCCTAAAATTTCATATAATGCCTGCTTTCTTGTTTGCTCTGCCGAGCTTTCAGAGAATAACAGCACTTCTGTAATTCACTTATTTTCTGTTTTTCACACAGAGCCGTGCACTTGTTTACATCTACAGTAAATCACAGCTAATGCTTAACCTATTTACGCCTAAGCAAAATTGTTGCATTTTTCTAAGGTTTGTGCAATTAAGCCTCACTAGGCTGAATGTCAGCTTCTAGGCATCTGATTATCAAAGTGTGATTGGGAATGGGAATGTACTTTTTAGTACTAATTTGCTGTGTAGGTCAGATTTGCTAATTTGTATCAGAAGTCTTTAAAATGTAACTCATCCTTGTTACCGCTCACTTGGAAGGGGAGAAAAAATTACACACACACAAAAAATTGAGGAACGACAGAGAAGGTCTTCATGTTTCAGGACACAGACATGTATAAATAACATAACATACAATACCATACTATACTTTATTTATAAAGCACTTTCACAGCTGACACAAAATGGTATTTATTGTAACTAAATAATAAAAATACATAAGACATAAATAAAACCAATTAAAAAGTCAAATAACTAAAAGAAAAACTAAAAGGAAAATTAAGTCTCACTGGGGTTGAAAGCCAAAGAATAAATGGGTTTTAAGATGTGTTTTAAAAGTGGACAGTGAAGGGGCCTGTCTAACGTGCAAGGGCACAAAGTTATTCCATTATTTAAGAGCAACAATAGAGAAGGCTCTGTCCCCTCTGAGCTTCCTCCTGGATCTCGGTGCTTCCAGAAGAGACTGACAAGGTGAGGAGGGGTGAAGAAGCTCAGAACTACACAAAATTACAGGTATTGCAATTAAAAGACAATATGACATTGGTATGCTGGCTGTAACCTCATGCTTTAAAATGCTATGTCTCCATCTACTCGATCTCAGTAAAATCATTTCCTTTACGTCTGTTATCTGTCTGCACATTTTGAGAAAACGTTGTAAACATTTAAGCATTTCCAGGGTTTAATCATCCTGGTAGGTGTAACATTGGTCTGAGGAAACTATTCTTAGCGACAGCCCAGTGATGCAGTAAGTAAAGGTGATAAGAGGCAGAAGCGTTTGTGGTGCACTTATCGATTCCTTCTTCCCCTCGGCTCTTGGATACTCTTCGTTCTGCAGCACCTGCAGGACATCACGCACCATGCTGCCAATTAGGCTTTTTCTTTGTAAGCGTACTCGGGTAGTTTGTACATTTATCTGTCTTCTCCACTAATCACAGGTTTGCTGTTTGGGTGAGAGGTGTTGGCCACACATTTTTTTTTAACCTACTACATTTCACCTGAGTCGATATATGCATAATTGTTGTCACTAAGTAATGACAGGGGTTTTTTTCCTTTATACAAAAACATCAGATTTGGTCATTTTCAGTCTGGGACGACGGCTTGTTCTCTCATTAGCCTTTTAATAAAGGTCTCTTTGAATGTGTGAGCCTGCCCTCTTTCATCTGCTTTGAGAATGGCAGCCTGGATGTGGCAGAGGCAGCGGGAGAGTTTACTTTAGATAGAAGGTTTGTGCAGCCACACAGTATCCGGTCATTTCCCACAATGAGCCACGATCCCTATTTGGAAGCACTGTTTCCTTCCTCACATTCACATTCGCACACAAAATCTTATTAGTGTGTGTCAAGTAACTTGTTCGTCAGATAGCCCAGTGAGGTTTATTGACTCGGTTTCAGCTTATTACATCTCGCTAAGTCGGCGAGGACACCTTGGCCTTTAAACAGAAGTTCATGGCCTTTAGGAAACAATTCTCTGCTGGAACTTTTGGCTCACTCAGAATCTGTCACTTTGTAAAGAACATTTAAACACTGACACACATTTTCATACCAGGATGTTTGAAAAATACACAGACACATGATTTTTGTGTATTTTTTGTGTTTGCACTGTTAATTTGATTTCAGTCAGAAATACTTTTAATAGATTTTTACTTGGTTTGCTTACGTTTGAATTGTTTTGGGCTGCTAAACAGTTTATATAGCTTTCATTCACAAAGCAGCTAGTATGTTTGCAGTTTTCTTATACTTCAGCAGTGACCCGCTAATTTCTTCAGTTTAGCAGTAAGACTTTATTTTTGCTCGGTTGAATGTGGGCCAAAGAGGTGCACTTTACACCTCTGCATCTGAGCCTGAGTTGGACCACGTTTCTTATCTTGTACTCATATTTACACCAATATTCATGCAAGTTTGTTCAGTTAATTAACTCCCGTGCACTTTGTACAATTAAGAGCATGCCATTTCTTTTAGCCAAATTTTGAATAGAGCATGCAAATCTTGTCAGTGTCAACAATGTGGGCAGTCACAGTTGGTTGATATATTTTAAGAAGACATCTTGTTCCTGCAAATTCAGGCTGTAACATAATACAGTAATCTCTGTTTGCTGTTAAAGTGAGCAGATACTCATTTGTTTTCATGAGAAGCCACTTTATTCAAAAAACAAAACAAAACACATACACTTGTTTGAGTGATGACGGTATCTGTGTTTGTGTGTGTGTGTTGTTTTATCCCTGCTTTATCACTCATGCCTGGTTTACAGAGCAGCGTTTTGTAAATACTCCAATGTCATCTCTGAATAATGTACTCAGCCTATGTAGTTTTGTTATTAAGTAGAGAATGAAATATGCTTCACTGTATTTTAATTAGGCCTCACTCACTGAAACCAAAGCAAAGGTCTCTATTTTTGCCAAGAACTGATTTTCAAATCTTAATCTTCATGTCATATGTAGCTCTGACCTTCAGTGGACCACATGAATGCAGTCTGCTATATTAGTGGTGACTGTCCCTCAGTGAAAAGGCCACACTGCCTTACCACTGGGGGTGAGCAAATATTAAACAGATCCCAGATTACTTAGAAAGACCCCTATGGTTGGCACATACGGCTGTTAATCCACAACCCTCTGGCTGTTGTGACACAGGAGAGGAGCAGGAGCAGAAGTGTCAAAAGAGATCAGCTGTTGACATTTCCTAAAATATATTTTGAGTTCTTTTTTTCCCCCCTGTCACTTGATTTCTGTAGCTGCTGCTATGCTGCAGAATTCTTTCTTTCTGTGTTTGTGCGTTTGTTTTCTACTGGATGCGCAATAAGATACTAGAATTATGTAAAGTAGCCGCACAGGCATGCGATGGCCTTTGGGCATTTCCGTACCAACAGCAGGGGAAAGAAATAATATTATGAGGGGAGACGGGACATGCTCTGTTTATGCTGAAAAAGTGGTAATATTCTGGTAACGCTATGCTAGACGCTGTGTAAATGCAACACTGATAGTGTGGTTCTGTCTCCTTTGTTTTGTCTCCATGTTTTCTTTTTGTAAAGCACAGTACTTGCAAAAGAAGACAAATGCTTTGCTATAATTACTGTCGGAGAATAACTTACATTGTCCCTCCCCCCCCCCCCCCCCTTTTTCTGATTTCCGCAGCTGAGATCATAACATAAAACCTTTATTTTAGGAGTATCTTGGTTTCAGCTTGTGGTGCAAACAGCACTTTCATGTGCAAATAATGAAGTGTCAGTGGAGTGTCTACATGCATTTATGACTAAAGACAGGATTGTAAATGAGGTCTTTGCAGATGCCTAAAATGTAGGCGATGATTCAAATCTATAAGAGGACCCTACATTACCACAGCTTTATAAATCAGACAGAAATGAGATGCACATTTCCCTCACTGTGCATAGACACTCAGAGTGTTTTGAATCAGACCCCTAGTTTGACAATGCTGCTTCCAGTTAACCTTGTTTAATTTCATTAGCCTTAGAGTAACGTCCTTGTTACATAGCATATTATATTAAATATCAGCATAATGTTAACATATAAGGTTTTTATCTTTAGAACTCCTGGGCACACTTTCACATAGTTTACAAAAAACATAGCTATTGCCTGGGGATACAAACATGTCTTGCTGTAGGCACATTTAGGAGTGCTTTATCTGAGGCTACAGCAAAATGACTTGTCCTCCACCACAGTGAGGCACTTATTTCTTATATCAGAGTTGGATATGTATATTAAATAACTCTCACTTTTTATGTAAAATATTGGCACCATTGCTCTCTGAAGCTAAATCTCCAACACTAATAAACAGAGCTGGAACATATACAGTGGTGCAAGTCAGACAGAGACCACACTATGCACAATGAGACTGCAAAAGTTTAAAATTCCCCCAAGTTGGCCTTTTTTTTTTTTTTTTTTTTTTTTACATTTAGTGTTTTAATCTAGTATTGAAATACCTTGTGTGGAGAAGCTGATCCCTAATTATGTATATTTAAAGAGGTGCTCTTAGAAAGTTATATTTGAATTCAGGAAAGTGTGAAATCAAAATTGAGCAAGCAGAGGATAAATATTCTGTCCTCTCTCAGGAGGAAGGCGTGAGATGGAGAGATGCTGTGTTATCTCATGCGAAAGTAATTGTCAGACATCTTTTCTGCTGCTGCGTCCTTCTTCTCTTGGTCCCAGGTGGCCTTACAGTCCATTTTACTTTTGAACCTTTGATCAATTATGTAGCCTTTATGAAAAAGGAAATGTCACTGTTTTTATAAAAAATGTGATTCGCAGAAGTCCTCGAGGAAATAAAAAACAGCAAAGAATAGTAAGGGTGATAAGGAAAGAAAATCAATTACAAAAACAGAAGTCACTTCAAAGCTAATCTATAAAGATTAAACACTGGATTAATCTTACACACGGACAGTTAGTTGATGTTGTGGTAGAAGGACACATATTTTTGTTCGGTTTCTGTTTTGCCTCCTTATGGTGTGTGTTGATCTTTGTGAACACAGTGTGTGTCTTTGAACTGTTGTTTTATCTCACACAAATTATTTTCCAAAGCAGCTGCCCTGCTGCAACAACACCTGACTTTAAAAAAAGCACTGGCCTAAGTACTTTTGATTCTTCTATGATGACTCGAGGGTAGGCATCCCAATGTGTATTTGTAATTTCAGCCTTTAATGAATTCACTGGGAGCCTTCTTTAGAAGCCATCTGTTACCAGTTTTTCCAATACAGCATCTTTTAATTAGGCAAGGATTTACTTAGGACTCTCATTCTGTCTTGTACTCTGTGTATAAACTGTGTGTTTTTTGTCTGTGTTCCTGTAAACTTGCACACACCCTTTCCTGTTTGTGGCTTATTCCCATAGGGAAGAAGTGGCGATATGTAAAAGTGACAAGATAAGCACAGGGGATTGCTGTTGTGAAAAATGAAGCTGAAGCTCCGGCTTAGGTGAGAGGCTCGATGCATCCTGTCCAGGTCACTAGTCAGTGTCGCAGTTACCACAGATGTAAACAAACACATTTACACTTGCATTCACGCCTACAGACAAGTTTCCAGTTCACCCAACTTTAATGTGTTTGTGCAAGTTTCAGAGGAAACTCGAGCACTCGGGGGAAACCTGTGAGGACTCAAGGCGAACCTACAAATTTCACACTGAGAGGCCCCAGCCAGAGCGGTCACGGTTATCCCGTTATTACTGGTTTTAATCTTTAAGAGATGTGTACAGATGCTGAAACTTATTTCGACTTATGCAGCAATGCAAACACGGGCTGATGCTGACCACATTTGCCCAATTTCTATGTTTGCTAGCATGCAAAGCTTGTTTGCGGTTAAAACTTGCAGGAAAAATTGCCCATCAGCAGCCAGTATATGTAAAAGCGTAACCATATGTCATTTTACCACCATTGAATGTGCAGCTAAAACTCTGCTTTCAATAAATGTTTTATTACCTTATCTTTATATCCCGATACTGATGAAATTAAATCAGTGGCATCTAACATGTTTGAAATGATGCAAACCAAGAGACAATGAATCTGTAGTTGCCATTTTTTAATATCCAGGATAAAAATACTAGCTGATACTGGATGTGTGATCACACAACAGTCTGTAAAGTGTTGACAAAATTTTGTCTCCCTGCATTAATTTTCCTGGGCACAAATTTAGCTTTTTATAGATAGAAAAATCTTGACCATATAGTCTGAAGGTAGTGCATAAAAAAGAAAAGGAGAGCTACGCTAGACCTATGAGACTAAAGTGCAAATGTAACAGGGGACCAGTGCCTTTCCACTTTACTATTTCTACTCTCAGGTCAAAACTCTATTTGCTTATGTGTTGTTGTTTTTTTTTAAAAGCATGCCTTGGGCTAAAATACATATTTCAAATCTTCATTTTCTAGCTTGCCAAAAGAGTAACTGAAACCAAACATTCTTCCAATTGAAAGAGATTACTTTCAAATATACACCTTTGAAAATAATCTAGTTCAAATCCAGACTCTTTCTTGCTTCTTTAGTACATGTGTAAAACAGTCTTGGTTTCCGCTGCAAAATTCAGATGGTAGGATCAGAATTTGGCAAAAATATCATGAGAGCATGGATCCATCCTGCCTTGTGTCATCAGTTCAGGCTGCTGGTGGTGTAATGGTGTGGGGGATATTTTCTTGGCACACTTTGGGCTCCTTAGAACCAATTCGGCATTTTTTAAAACACTGCAGCCTACCTGAATATTGTTGCTTACCACGTCCATCCCTTTGTGACCACAGTGTACCCATCTTCTGATGGCTGCTTCCAAATAACAAAATTATAGATCAACATCTATGATGTGCAGCTTATAAATCTGTGGCAACTGTGTGATGATGCTGCCATGTCAGCAAGGATGAAAATCACCTTGTTGAATCTGTGCTGTGAAAAATTAAGGCATAAGGGGGTGATGCTAGCAAATTGTACCTAATAAAGTGGCTGGTAGCACCACTGTTCTGAAGAGTAATGCTGCCAACCCCTTCTTGCATAGCTTCATGGTGGGCACACTTACAGCATTGTACGTCACATTCTAACTAGCAGCAGCCTGAAGCTGCAGTGGGAACAGTCAGTGTGTTAAAGAGGCCTGGTGAGCAATCCCTCATTAAAAGAGATGAGACATCAGTGGTTTGTAGTGTGGAGCTTGGAGAAATGCTTCACGGGTGCAAATATTGATTTTATTTATTCTCTCCCTGTGGGAAGAATGTTGTAGATCCATGGGGTTGAATTCTTTCTTTATTTAATGATCAAAGTCTGAAGTTATTAAGATTTTGCACTGACATGTCACTAGCAGTCACGGAGCTTATTGTCTTTCACAGACTTATCTGTGTTAATCTTAAACATTAGAACGTAATTAAAAAGCACTGAATATCTGGGTGAATGTATGGACCAAACTGTTGAGATACAAAGTGTTTCACAAACTTTTAATATCAAGAAATTAAGCAGGAAATCAGCAGGAAATCTCATTTATGCTTTAAAAGTCTGTTACTTTACTACAGTGGGCTTTGTCTTTTTAATTGCACTAGAAAGGAAACTTTTTGATGTGTGAAAACAAAAGCTTGTCTTAATCTGATCTTGGAATTTTATTATGGATATTTTATGTTTTTAGGATATTTTCTGTAAAACTGGTAAAAAAACAACAACAACTTATAAACACAAAAAATAAAGCATGCGGATTAATTGCTAAATAATAATATATACACTAACATACATTCATATGCATTTTAAAGCCTTTGCATTCACCAGATACCTTTTATGCTTTCCAACTGAAATAATGCTGCTGTGTCTAAAATGTGAACCGGAGCTTATTTAAATAAAGTCAGCAGTACTGTTTTCACTTTCTTGTGACAGTGACGTGTCTGACTGTGGCGCTCCTCTTGTCACCTACCTGTGAGGCTGCTTAAAGCATGCTTTGGAGATGATTTACGATGATTAAGAGAAAGTGTGAACACCAACTCACAGCGCTACATCTTGACCGACCTCTAACAAGGAGGCAGCAAGCTCCTGGGAAGGGCTTGCATCAAATTTGTTTGTAGATGCAGTGAAGCATCCACGAGGATATCCGGATTCGAATGTTGGGAAACGGGTTATACATATGCTCGCATGAATTTATGTCAGTGCACGTGGGCGTGTGCGTGCCTGTGGATGCTTGCGTGTGTCATTGTCCACCTGTAGAAATCATGTTTTCCGTGTCACCAAGTGTGCAAGAAATGAAGCAGGCCGCAGTGCTGCGTGCGAGCTGCTCGATTAGATTAGGGCAGCAAATTGAATGTAAGTGTGTAGTTGTCTCCATCGGAAAGTGCCAATGATAGAGGAGGCGGGTGAGTGCGCTGGCGGCTAATTTGATCGCTCAGTAGCTAATGCAATCTGCATTACGGCAGCTATTGCAGATTAGGATTAATGTGCCAATAGGCTAAGCAGGAATTGGGTGTTGGAGGAAAGTTAGAAGGCTGGGGATCACACACTGGCTTGTGATCAATAGAAGTTAGAGAATGACACAGGTTCAGACATTCTCCATTTAGCCTTCCTAGTCTATACACTCTCAGGAAACATTAGAGAGCTTAATTCCAGTTAGAGCAGTGGGAGCAGTTTTCATTAATTTGAACTCAGTTGACTGAACAGCAATGAAAGCAACATCCTCTAGTTATAAGCTCAACATTTGACCATTATTAAACCAGAATATTAGTATAATGGTTTGCAAAAGTACATTTTTGATAGATAATTGTCTCCTCTAAACGGCGTGTCTTGTGTCCCATTAAAAAAAATGTAGTTTGGATCTCAATGTATCATTGAATGCCCATCTGTGTAGCTTGAGAGCTTATTTGCATATTGTAACTCAACATGTTGGAACAGCATTTGCATAAAGCATCGCGTGTCTGTGTCTTCATATCAGAGTGATTGAAGCCAGACAAACAGGCACAGACATTTCTAGCATGCCACTAACATTTTACTCATGACCATAAACTGTATGTTAGTGTTTGTGGGGCGTAGTTTTTGGTGTATTACTACCTCTGTATAGCACATTATTATATTAGTATGCAGCACATTTCTCAGTAAGTCTCATATCACACCTGTGGTTTTTTTTTTTGTTTTGTTTTTTGCACTTGAAGAAATTGAGATGTTCTTTAAAAACAAAACAGGATGCCTTAAAAATTTGCATACTTAGAATCTTCTGCTTCCATGTATCCATTCTACATCAGGGCCTACTTACACTAAATAAGTTAGGCATGAGCGGACTAATAGTCTGCATTCGGATTGACCTCCTATGAAATTAAGAGAAAGGAAGAGCTGCTTATCATAGTAATAATAGGGGTTCTGCCTGTCCTCTGCCCACTCCCATCATCTCCTGTCACATTCACTTCTGAACCCAAATGCCATATTAGCATGCCTGAGACCCAGGCCCACAGGCATCACACAGACAGCTCTCAAAACGGCTTTGCCTATAGATCCCCTATTCAGACAAAGCAGCAGCTTCCATCATGGTTTATGTATTTCTTTAGCCTTCACGGATCTTTAAGAGCATCCACACAGGCAGCAAATGGAATATAGTAAAAAAAAATGTGTGGGGTGTAAAATTGATCAAAAAGTGATATACTTGGTTCTGTTTAGCTCTTTCAGCTCAAACAAACATGATGAATAACTGCAGAACAAATGTAAAATCAAACATTAAGACAGAGCTTATTATCAGCAGTATTTGAAAGTATTAATATAGGATGGGGAGGACTATATATTGTTTTTGCTTATTATCAACAAGAAATGAGAGATAGTTATGCTATTTAGTGCTATATAAAGTGTCCATATTGATGCACAGTGCCTTTTAAAAATATGTTTGAACTGGCAAAGAAGGGCTTTGTTCCTGAGTGGACAATGAAAGCTGTGGTTCATCTGTCACCTTTCACTGCAACAGCTCCTCTATCAAAGCCCAGGCATGTTGTGGTCAGCAGTATTGTCCAGCTGGAGAACAGGTCTCGGTCACAAGGGCTTCAGAGGGTCTATCAAACAATGTGGTATTTTTTGTGATACATTTTTGTTCATACAGCTTTAGCAATACAGCTTTAATAGTGACACATCCCTTTGGTAAGTTAATTTATAGTCTCAGGTGGTCATTTTAAATCAGCAGTTGACCTTTCCTACCAGGAAAAAAAAGCTGACCACCCTTGATAAATAAATCAGATTTGGAAGATGTCGAATTCCCCCATGTACAGAATCAAATTCAGTTTTATTTTATTAACAAATAATATTACAAGTGTAATTAATCCAGTCTCTCATTAGTGCATGCAGTGCCTGGCGTGGTTTCCATCAGCAGTAATAAAATGGGAGAGAATTCTATTAAATGTGCTCAGCAGGAATATTTAACAACACTTAAAGATAAATGGCTTTTATGCTGTTGTTTTACACATGTTTTGACAGCACTCGCTTGATGAAATCGTTTTTATTTTGAACAGCTAAAGAATTATAGACTGACATTGACTCTGAGTGACAGTCAAATAAATCAGGGCTAAATAAACCAACATTAGCATCCTCTTCCAGAGCACAGCAGCACAAAAGTAAATACCAATTTAAGCAATTCAGGGTTATTATTTCTGTTTTTTGCTGACACATTCAAGTGCTCATAGCTTGTTAACCTTTTTTTTACAAAACCAATTTTCCCGCATTTGCTAAATATTCTATTTTGAGCCATTTTTACCTTGTCATGCATTAAATGGTTATTCAGGCAGTTATCTATGCACCACTTTCCTTTTGTCTTAAAAACATATTAAAGGTCATTTTCAGATGTCTGTTAAATGTGACACATAGTGAGTGGTACAGTAACTAGTATTAAGTGTTACATAATCTACTTCTGTATTCTGTTACACAAACATGTAAACAAGTATTTTTTTCTTTCTTATTGCGCCTCTCATTTATTCATGATTTACTTACAAGAACCTGGGTTTCCATGTAATTGGCTGACATTGACTGTGTTTTCATTAATTTTCCACTCAGTCCATTTTTTTTCCTAGCCTAGACACACATAACAGACAACTTAACAAAAAGCCAATTTTAAATTGTATCTTTAGGCACTTTTTTACTAGTAGCCTGCCAGGAAAACACATAATAAAGGGTTTTTTTTTTTTAGTTTAATCTAAATAAATGCCAACGATAACACAGATTGACATGCCTAAAATTGTACTTTTGCAGCAACAAGGTGACTCCCAGAGAGCCAAAACTGTGAAGTGTGTGCTTTGAAATTTTCAAGGAAACTGGACAATTTAGGGAAAAAAAGAAGAAGCTGAAAAAACTATTTACAGCAAATGAGCAGTATCTAAAAGTTGTGTCCTTAACAAATAGGAAAAAATCTAACAAAGGCCTGACCTGAGAAATGCATCCGTCTCTTCAGTGGTTCCAACAATGGCCTGGAAATGTGGCTGTTAAGAAGCAATTCTTAAGAGGGGAAAGAGGGAGAAAAGGCTGAGGTATAGCAAATTACACAAGAACTGGGGCGGAAATCACTGGCAACAGGTCTGATGGAGTGATGAATACAAATTCATCGTCAGTATGTACGAAGGAGATCAGGTACGACAGTGAGTGCCTACAGCCATCTGTGACACACGGTGGAGACTCTGTCATGGTTTGGCGCTGCATTTCAGTCAGCGGTGTTGGAGATCTCGTCAAAGTTGATGGAATTTTTAATGCAGATTTTGATCCACAATGCAGTGTCATCTAGAAAACATCTGATTGGCAATGGCTCAGCATGACAATGCTCCCAAACACACTGCCAATGCAATACTTGGATAAAAATACACACAGTGGAACAATATCAGTCATGGATTGGCCTCCCAGAGCCCGGACCTCAGCATTAGTGAAGCTGTGTGAACTCATATTGAGAGAGAACATCCAAAGAAGAGCTTTGAATATCTTTCAAGACACCTGGAGAAATATTCTTAAAGACTACTAAAAGAAAATGATAAGAAAGCTTGCATTTTTTCCCATCTTGTTATATTTTTTGTTCATTTTGATTTTCTCATTCAAAATCACCATCAGTTATTGTTTCTGAAGTGTGTGCAAAATGAGCTAAATTACACTTACTTAAGTGGTTTGTGTATTTTCTGCCCTTTCCCTGTTTATTGACTGTTCACAGAGGTACGATTCGTTTGGATAAATAACTAATATGACTAAAGTGATGACTCAAAATAAATCAAGTGAGCCATGCAACAGAAATTAGCCCAGGGATAACATCCAATTACTATATTAATATTATGTGCCAAATTGAAGATAAACACGTATCTATATTGCTTTAAGTAGCACCCTTCCCTGGCGCAGATGTTAAATCATTTTGCTGTGGGAAGGGAAAGAGTGAAGGAAGGGATTTTTATCTCAGAGGCAGATTCAACAAGCTGCGGGCTATGGATCAGTATTCTAAGGTACATCCCTTTGCACAACTCACCTCTAAAACCACCGTGTCTGTCTCTGTATCAGCCAGTCTTACCACTCTAATTTTGCTGTTTTCCCACAGAGGCTGCAAACAGTAGCAGCACAAGGAAAGGTTAATGTTACACAGAAATCATGTCAAAGTGTGAGGTTGAGTCAAACAGGCCTGTGAGTCCACTGAGAAACAAATGATTAAAAAATTATATTTCACAGACAGGCGTACCTATGATAGTAACAAAGGTGGGTTTAAAGATGTTTACTTGTAGTTAGATTTTAGGGACGATCAAAAAGTATCAAAAAGTATGTGTGAGTGAATACATTTATTGAACATTGGGTCTGATCCAAGTGCTGTACACAAACAGGTGATTATATCCTGGCGGTATCTTAAAAGCACAGTTCTGTGAACTGTTACTACAGCAGGGTAATGAGAAATTAATGTAGTGTACAAGTTTGTGCCACACAGTGGACATTTTACTTTTTTTATTTGATAAAATGGTACAGACAAACCTAGCCTTTTGACCTGGATCTCTTATAACTGCCAAATGAGTGCTTGTTCCCCTGTGAACCGAAGTGGAGACGCCTAACAGTGCAGCTCAATTTATTAATGCCATTCAGGAAGCTGTCGCTCAGAGGAATGAGGCGGTGCAGGGCAGGGTGTGAAATACCATAAACATCTTCATGGCACTGAGCGGTTTACTGAGCAGGATGGCAGAAGGTTATGGGATGCGCCCGAGTGCAGTGATGAGTACTGCACGAGCAAAGGAGTGAAGATTACATATTACTCTGAAGACCACTAGGCTGCTTGAAACCTCCTCCCCTCTGGTCTCCTATGTGTAAATCTATGGCTTCTTATATGTTTGGCTCATGGCATGCACCTCGCCTACTGATTTCAAGCTTGGAGGAGTAGACATGCTTAACAGCAGGACACCAGTCAGCTGTGCTGCAGATCACAGAGGACGACAGCAAGGCAGATCTGAAATGAAGTGGATGACATACAGACGAGCTTCAAAATATGTCAGAGGTCAGGCTGGTGAATGATATTCTGCTGATAAGATTTCTCTTATCTAAATTCCTCCCTCCAGGCCATATTTATACCTGATTATTAATTATTAATAAATGACATCTGATCCACAGGCAGTCACATTTACACATGATTTCAATCGTTCCAACTAGTCGATCTTAACTCCATTCTGCCTTGGGGATTATAGACTACTATAGTAGGTTTAATGTCACAGGTCAAGGACAGTGTTGCCTGTGATAGATGTGACATCATTTTAAATCACTATGACACTTGGCAGCTACTTCTTCTATCTCAGCTGACAGTTAATGTTTATTTTCTGGTGAATGTTGTTACACTCAGTGGATTATATTTATATCTGCTTGAAGTCCAGTGTCAATGTATTTGGCTTTACTTTTAATTTAAAATAAAGTGTTTTTACCTGTGTGGAGGTAATTATTTCTATTAAAAAGTTACATTTTTAACATATGATATCAATAACATTATATTAGTTTCCATTAAAGTCCAGAATATCTTTCCAGCTCATATACTTTAGTCATACTAGAACTCAGTCACAGAGGCCTATCAGCAACCACCGGTCGTTAGGAAGAAACCAGTGGTGGAGTGGTTGTTGGAGGTTGCTGGCTGTCCTTGTGAAGTTGGTTGCTAAAGACCCAGTCATGCAGGCTGCTCACACCGGTCAGTGACCCCTTAGTTTTCAAGTATCAACAGCAAGCTAGCCTCCAGTAACTGCTTGCCAACTGGTTGGGGAATTTCTACCACAATGACATTTCTCCTTAGTGACTGGCGGTTGCCAAGTCGTTGCCAATGAGTCAAAAGGCCCATAGGAAGGTAGAATATTGCTTTGTGTAAACAGTGGACAAAGGACTCCAGTGGCCAGTAACTATTTTAACATATGTGCCAGAAAGACAGTATATAAGAACTGAATACACTCATAAAAGCTTCCTTAAACCTTTAGTCAGTAGTTTAGACCTAAACGTCAATTAATGTAGCCACTGTAGGCTTGATGTACAAAAAGTTGGAATGCCATACAAAAAATAAATACAAAAGGTAACAATTAGCACTATTTAAACCCTATATTTAACTAAACAAGTACACACTTATATCAAGTGTTCACGCTAAGAAATGTCAGTATTTTTTGAAAACCATTTGCCATTTTTAAAATTTATGCCAGCAGAAGCTTCTAAAACAGTTCAAGTCTAGAAATAAAGTTCAGCAGACATATATTTAATTATGGACACTGTATTATGTAATGTCTTTGTTTTTTCAGTTTTATCGAGTTTTACCAGAAACTTATGAACTGATAGTATCAGCAGCAGAAAGATCTTGAATTTATGCTGGGTGTGGGCGTGCTGCTTTGCTTTTGCACAAGTCTGCTAATTGGAGTGGATGCACCATAAATAGAATTTTCCTGGAACACTTTACACATTGAGTGGGAAGTCAGATTTGTTGCAGACGTGTTTCTCGCACTGCAAGTGTGTCTGTGTGTGTAGGTATGCACATGTATGTTTTTATTCCTTGTAACTGCTTGTGGGTTTCAATCAGCTGCTGATCAGCAATCCACGATGATGTCTGTTTTCTATACGATAATAATGTGACATAATGGCATCACTTTGCCACCGTTGAAAATTTGCGGTGCCTTCATTCGTCTCAATGCTGTCACTAGCACAGTATGAGAAATGCTTTCGTATGGATCTGCTGTCCCTTGAGACTTGAAGGCAGCTTATTGTTTTTCATATATTTATGTCTGGGGATTTTTTATATATTTCTCTGAAAATGAAGATAAATTGTTTCTCAGTTTTGTATAGAGAGCACAACCAGATTTACATTTTCCTTTTTCCCTTGCTCATTTGCATATATGCTCATTTTCTGTGTGTCTCTGCCGATGGGCAACAGGAATATATGTTTTTTCGTTTGCTCTTCTAGTGGTGCAGTGTAATGGTGTAACGATTCAAACTTTTGCTTATACCTTGCACTGGAGTATGCAATGTCACCTAATGATTTAGCATTTGCTCTTATATCTCATACTTAGCGATTTCACCAGAATTTCTGTCTACTGTAACGGTACTGTCAGTATAAAATGTGCTGCACATTGATTGAAATTTTTTGAAAACAAGGAAAATGACTAGAAATTCATTTTTCATGGGGTTTTCTGTGTTTTTGATCCTTATTTGATTTTGATTTTGGCAGCAGTATACAAGGCTTGTGAATCATCTCTAAAATGTTTCATCATTTCACCAGCATATTTAACATAATTTTCATCACTATCACAAATCCAATTAACATGATGAAGCTGTCTTGGGGGCAAACCTTTTTTGAGAGATTGAGGATGAAAATGACTAGCTAGAAGAATAGTGTTCTTGTAAGTTATTTTAATAGATGACCTGAAACTAAACTGTTTCTCTTTTGAAAGAAACACCAGCCAGTGTAGAGATCTGCTCTTTGCTAAAGGAACAATGAGACTGGAAAATTCAGAAAGAAGGTCCTCTGAGCCTCTGAAAGCCATTGTACTAAAGATGGTGTTATAATGACTACAAAGCTTAAGGTATTTAAAAGTTGACCTTGATATGGGCTACAGACAGCTTCTCACAGTCCCTCTTGACAATGTGGTAGACATAGCTATGTTGTTCAACTCTTGCTTATTTTATTAAATGTATATAAATGTTCAAATATTATAACAGAGTTAAAAAGAAATTGTTTGTGTGGTTAATACGCAGAAACTCTCAGTTTCTGTGTATTAGTGTTTCCAGGTAACACGGCAGAGCATTAAATATATAAATTTAGCTACACTGACTCAAAAAGGAGTGCACTTTAAGCACAACAATTATGCTGTTACCAGTTTTTACTTCACAGAAATACACTTACCTGCTACATGTTACATATACACCTATTCAAATTGCAAATCTAATCAGTGAATGACATGGTAGCATCTTAATGAATTTCGGCATACAGCATCAGCATCAGAATGGGGAAGAAAGGTGATTTAAGTGACTTTGAACATGGAGTGGTTGTTGCCAGACAGGGACATCCAAGTGTTCTAGGAACTGCTGATTTCCTGGGATTTTCTCAGACAGTAACCTCGAGGGTGTACAGTGAATGGTCTGTAAAAGAGAAAATATCCAATAAGCAGCAGTTCTCTCGTTGAAAATGCTTAGTGATGCCTGAGGCCAGAGGAGAATGGTCAGACTGCTTTGTGCCAATGATAAATCAACAGTAACTTAAATAACCACTTATTACAACCAAAGTCGGCAGAGGAACATCTCTGAATACACAACATGTCAAGCCTTGAAGCAGATGGGCTACAGCAGCAAAAGACCACAAGAGGCTTTCACTCCAGTCAGCTAAGAACAGGAAACTGAGGCTACAGTTCGCATGGGATCACTAAAAATTGCCGTAGTTCAGAATTTAGTGTAAACAGCATGAAAGCATGGACCATCCTGCCTTGTATCAACAGTTCAGGCTGGTGGTGGTGTAATGCGGTCTTTAAGTCTGACGTCATTAGCCGTGCCTGGGCCCAAACTCCGCTGCAGGTCCCTAAGTCACACGATCACTGTGGCATCACTGAGAGTTAAAAACTGTAAAAAAGAAAAACTTCCTTTTAACAGGAAAAAGCCTCTGAAAAAAACAGGCTCAGGTAGGGCCAGCTATCTGCAATGACTAGTTGGGATTGATGGAAGGTAAACGGGAAAAACATCTTTGTTACCCAATGGCTACTATTATATTGTAATAAAGGTGTAATGTAAAGTGCTACTGAAATTATAAGGCAAAACCTGTTAATTTCTTACAAAGATTGAGTGATAGAAGCGGACATCTCAAGAACACACAGTATTTCTGTTGGCATTTCTACTTCTTTACTCATTTTGCTCTTTTGAGAAAACTCACATTCTTCACAAGACGTTTGCCAGCCACTCGGCACTTCCCCCACGTCTTTTGTAATCCCTCACATTATCAAAGTATCCTGTCTCCATGGAAAACACAAAGGGGGATCTTTGGGAGAGGTGGTTGCCCCTAGCAACAAGCTCAGTCAAGTCAGCTGCCCAGAGCGGGGGTAAAACACAAATGACTAAACCACATACCTGAAAGTGGGCAGCTGACAACCTGTCCCGTCCGAGTAAGACAATGGGGGTGAAGACAGTGTGGGGAAAAACAGTTTGTTTAGAGGACAAAATAGCACTGCTAGATGTTTGCACCGCCTTATGAGATGTCTCAGAGCTGCTTCTTAAACAATTATAAAATTATACCTTTATTCTTAAAGAATTATTCAGCTTTCCAAAAGTTTCTCCCTGGAAAAAATGTGCGTACTGTAGCGCTATGATAATGACTTGCTCACTGGAAGAATTAAGAGTGCTGATAAATTCACCCACACTTTTGACACTAGCAGTCAAGCAGACTTCAGTAGTGGGTTGCCTTGTCTTGCACGTGTACTAGGTTGGATTTTTAGAACATGCACTTCCCTGCTGCTGTCATTCAAATCATATTGTGTCAGTGATTGTTAGGCAGAGCTGCTGCTGAGCGTTTCCATTTCCTGCACATTCCTGTGCAAAAGTGTCTTTTAAGAAAGACTGCCAGACTGAAGTGAGTGTCATGTGTTTCATTTTGAGAAGCAGTCAGTGTTGACATTTTCCATCTTCTATGCTGCTGTCAGCTCCAGTAGAAAATCAGAAAATCTCTACCTGACAAACTCCAGCTTCTGCTTTGAAACTACAGGTTATTTGAAGCCTCTTCTGAAAGAGTTTAGATGTGCTACAGTAAAATATACAAATGTTGCAATATATTAAGTTTGAAGGGCTTTGCTTTCAGAGTCCGACACCATTGTGCAATACAGCTGAATGTACTATGTCAGACAGAGGAAATGTATTGATTTACTTTTGTTTAGCGCAGCATCCAAAATCAGGAATACTAAATAATGTATATCTTATTGATGTGGCCTGACAGTTACCTGTGGTTTTGACATGAACAGACATACCGAAGCCTCAGGGCTGTTGAAGTTTGAGTTGACTGTAAGCAGCTCTTCTGCCGTCATAGTCTAGTTTCCAGAGGGACCGTACAATCCAATTAGTAATTTGTTGACAAGTTGGGAATGCAAACCTAAGGTAGGAAAGAAAAAAAGTCAAAGTCCAAAATGAAATGTCAGTGATATTAAATGCAGCAGCACACCAATTAATGGACAAACATCCACAATGCCGATGTGTCTGGAGTATACTCTCCTGGGTTCTTTGAGTTTTAGGAAACAGGAAATTTTATGCAGCATCAACAATGTAGGACAAAGAAAATACAATACTACAAATAAACTTTGCCCTTTTTAAATATATTTCCTCAAGAAAGAATGTATATATGTGTGTGTGTGTGTGTGTGTGTGTGTGTGTGTGTGTGTGTGTGTGTGTGTGTGTGTGTGTGTGTGTGTGTGTGTGTGTGTGTGTGTGTGTGTAAAACTTTTCAAAAACTTTTAAGAAGGACCCCCCTCCCACACACAAAGGAGTAAAGTGTCTTTGAAGAGTAGTTTTACTCTCATAAAGCCAGCAGGTATTTAAAAGTATAAGGCTGTGAATTTCAAGAGAGACAGACAGTGGAACAATATTGGAAGTTCACGTTTTACCTTCGGGGACGGCACATAATAAAAACCTATCAGAGGTGGAGTGACACTAGTTAGACTGATGGACAGAAATAGTGATGGAAAGCATTGAAACAGACATGCTAATGGGAGGCTTTTGCTCTAACACAAGGCTTTTCTGATGAGGATTTTCTTAGCTTTTTATATAGTAATTTAGATTCAGTGAGGTGTGGCCAAATTGAATGAGCTTTAGGGGGGAGGATGGGTCAGAGTTAAGTGCCCGCTGAAGCAAAGTGGTATTTTTTTAGGGAAAAGTGAGAGAAAGTCTGAGTAAAGTAATGTGATAAGGGAAGAACATTTTCAAGTCTTTCTGGATTATAATTTGGATGAATTATAACAAGAAAGATGCAGTGTACAAGTAGCTTGAAAATGAACTTTTGGGTCGGCAACATTTTTATTGGCTTTATTGTTTTTGTTATTAACATTAAAAAGATCCAACACAGATTAATAATAATACTAAAGGTAACAAAATTATTTTGAAGCCCTTTTTGCCAGTTAATTATTCAGAATTCTTAAGGAAAGAAGGTATTATAGTATCTGGAGGCATAGCTGTAAAGAAGCAGCTAGCTAGACATACCTGTAGTAAGCAGCAAAAGTGGAGGGGGGAGGTTTGCTGTCCTTATCTGTTCCAAGAAGCCCAGATGGTGTCAGGCTGTTGTAGTTAGGGATGACATGCTTTTTGGACCAGTTTGTCTGTGATGTGCATCCCAAGGATTCCAATATGGTGCCAAAGTTAGCGGTGATCTCTTTCATTTTGTTGTCATTCGAGGATAGATTGCTGGTCTTTCTCCGGCTCACAAGTTGTTTGACCTCCTCCCTATAAGCCGGTTCCTTGACGCCCAAAAGTGGGCCGACTACTGTTGTCTTGTCCGCAATTCAGTCCTTGACACTACAATTGATGGTTATCAGTGTAAACTGTTGTGGGCTAAGGACACAGCTCTGAGAGGAACGCTGAGATTGTTTTGGAAGTGTGTCCAAGTCCATCAATTATATAGATGGGTGCTTAAACTCATTGGGTACAGTTTGCTTACCAAGCCCCAGTGATTGTTTTAAAATTGTATTAGTGTAGGGAGGTTGTGCAGTTGGAAATCACAGCTTCTCTCACTTTGCAAATATATTGGAACAGGACAAATTGAACACTGTAATTGTTTTCTGTATGGGTGAACATTTTCCAGGCTAACAAATATCCATGTTGTTAAGGAAAAAACACACATTGGCTTGTGTTTTAAACATGTATTTATTTAAACTATACTCATGCGTGTAATTGAGTTTTTATTAGTGATGTAACATGTTACATATTTAACTTAAAATGACTTCTGCAGAGATTTTTTAATTGGTCCTGGGAAATATGTAAAGCATATGGCATGGTCTAGCAGTAATGCTGTTAAAAGAAAGAATGAAAGGATTCAGTAGCTTGTAGCAATGAAAAGTGAAATAACTGTTAGACATGAAGTGGGCATGTATTATATTAAACAATATGAATGGACTGGTGATTGAAGTTAATAACAGTACTAAAAACTACAGATATAACAGGGTTACCTATGCAACCAGAGCCTGAATTGTCGGCAAGTGATTAACTAAGGCGTCAGTTTGGAGACCTAGAGGCCAGTAGGCGACTCTCTGGTCACAAGGGAAATATGTATGTTCATCGACCGTTTGGTGAGTGGTTGCCGTAGGTTAATACAAAATTTTGCTTTGCAAGTGATTGTTGCCAGGTGGTCACACGCCAGGCCCTAGGCTTGTGTAACTGAGGTCGTAAATACCATCCAAACAGGAAGGAACTAGCAGTGACACATTGACCAGAGAAAATCACTTACATTCAGTGAGCGATCAGTGGTTAAACTGGTGGTTCCTTAGTTAACCAGTTAGTAATTTTTAGGCAAGTGATTGAAGTGACTACAAGTGAGAATGAAGGATACCAAACTCATGGACACTCTCATTCAATCACATGGTGGTACATACATTAGAGCATCACCTAGGCAACAGAGCCTAAAATGTTTGCTGGCAGCCACCTGTCATCAACAGAACGCTGTACAACAAGCGTATCACCCTGAACAGGTACATCAGAATGGTTGTTCAGCAAAACCCTTTATATTTGGTGCGTTAGCACTCTCCGCTACCATAATCAAACCAAATGAGAGGATGTGTTTTGAAAGAATCATGTACAGAGTTGCAGAAACCCAATGAATTTAATTAATTGAAGCTCTTCTGGCTCATGAACATTTTTTACTTCAATTTCAACATAATAACTTGAATATAAATTAAGGACACTGCAACTCCATAGTAAACTTGGCAGGAGGGGGAAAAAAACTGTCAAATGCTAATTTAAACACTGCCAGACTAACATCTGTATGGCGTCAATTGGTCAGAAGGATCAAACAACATGAGAATTTTCCAATCTCATTTCATATTTGGTGTTGTTAGACTCATGACCAGCTCACCGCTCCACGAGGAAAACTCTCACACTTCCAGATGGCCTGTTTGCTTGTGACTGCCAATAACCATCTGAACTTTATTCTGAATAACTAAATAACTAAAGAAGTGGTATTTTAAAATGAGCAGTTTGCTCTTTATTTAGATGGCAACATTAAAACAGCTAAAATGAACTGACATTAATAAAGCAATAAATTTGCTTTCAAAACTTGATGGAAAAAAACGGCTTTGTTCATCCGCAGAATATGCTACGATTGAAGGAAATGGAATTGGGATAAAATAGATGGTTAAACGAATGAAACCACCATGTTGAAGCTTTTATTTATAGGACTTCTCAGCTCTTCCCCAATCTCAGGGTTGACTCCAGCAAACAACAGCCAAAATAATTTTACAGATCAGTGTAAAACTATCTTTGTCCTCTCCCTGCCCTGTATATTGTTTCAATGTAATAGGCATGGAAAATGTAGCAATAGAACACATATGTGCTTCTTAAAATTGTAACTGAAAATTGTGTCTCCAGTATGAAGATGGTTTATATTGGTGTTTGTGTTTATCATTGCAGCAACCCAATAAAACCAAACCTATAAGAAAAAATGTTTTTCTTTCATTTTTTTATTATACTGTTATATGATTGTGCTTTTCTCCAACCAATAACTACAGTATATCTCAGCACTGCATACTACTCCTTGTCTAAACCCAAGAGCCACATTCTGTGTTATTTTCTCAAAGCTCCATTCATGATTAGATTTATCTGAAACTTCTGTCCCATTTTAGCGCTATTCTTTATTTCTCAACCTCCTCTTTCTCTATTCTTCATCTTCTGGCTCCATCTTTTAGCTCAGGTTTCTTTTTCACTGCACCCATAAAACACAATCATTAGAACAAGATCAGGCTGCAAGTATCACAGAGGGGGCATTCTGATAGGGGCTCTGTCAGCAGAAGGGATTGTTAATTGTAACCATTAGGCTGCCGTTGTGCCATGCTGACAGAGCCTTAATAAAGGGTGGCCTGTGGCTTAAACATGGTTCTTGCCCTGTGGACAGCGGTAGGGCAATGGCGACTTTAACCCAGACCCAACAGTTTCTGTCTTGTGTCTGACATCAGACCATCCCTCCCTGTGATTTTTGGGATCTTTAAGGATGGAGGCGTGATGCGAAAACAAATTGTTATCCTTGGTACCACTTAAAACATGTCATTAGTCAAAAGATTAGTTTGAGTTTCCTGTTTTGTTCTCTCTCTTCCACTCACACTGATTGTGGCTGAGAAACTGAAGTTTGTTTTCCTTCTTTATTATAATTTTGTTGGCTCTATGTGTAGTTTATTGGAGTTAATTAAAGTCCTATTAGCCACTTCGCTCTGCAACAGATTTTGTATGTACTGGCATAATAATGCTGAGGATGTTAGTATGTCGCCTTTGTGTTGGCTCATTTAAACTTGATAGCACTGTGTACAACTGGAAAATGTAAAAAACAATGTGGGAAGGCTCCAGTTGGTGGTGGTAGAATAAGAAAAGTTGGAGTGTGGCAGGCGGTTGGGGAGGCAACGGAGAAGAACTTTGGCTTGGCCTCAACTCAGGAAAGAAAATCAGGGCTTGGGTCCAGGGAAATGCCAATCCTAGCTGGGTTTATTCTCGTGCAGCCGAAGGAGCGCTTAAATGAGAGACGTCTACATGTGCTTTGGAGAAGCATGCGAACTGGGTTCCCCAGGGGTTTAGCTGAGAAGGGGTACTGTGGAAGTACAGGGTCTTGGGCCATAGTTACATGCCTGGTATAAAGTCAAGCAGTGTTTCTTGGCAAAAGTTGCCTCTCGTCTCTGTTCATGGACAGGACCTTAAAGCATAGCTGGGGATAGGAGAACTTTTGTTTTGGAAATCCCTGGTTTTTCAGACAATGTGGTTGTGTTAACTTGATTATAATATGGCCTCAAGCATGATGTGCAGCTGATTGTACAGTGGCTGGGATGAGAGTCAGGGAGAGACTACCGGTATCTTAGGAAATAGAGCTTCAGGTTGGTCAGGGGACATCTGCAGGTACGTGGGCATTGTGCCTGCCTGTAGTGGTGTTGTGAGAGCTGAGCTGGAAGGCAAAACTGTCAATTTACCAATCAGTCTGTGCTAAAGCCAAACCTATGGTAATTAGTTCTGGGTAGTAATCGAAAGAAAGAGCTTGCAGATACATATACTTTTTGCTCTACAGAGTGCTGAGCCCATCCTTAAAGAACGGATTCATATATGGATTTAGATTCTAGATTATTTGAGTGCCACGTTTCTCTCATAATCTTGCTTAGACTGTTTCTTTTATAATGTCTTCAGTTCCATCAGCTGTAATTGTTTGTTTGCTGTGAACTTTGAATGCCAGGAGATGAGGGTTTGTGAAAGGAAAGCAGCATCTCTAGCCACAGAATTGTAGAGAATATATAGTAAGTGTGGGTGTTTTTAACTTCAAGGCAAACATGAGAATTGTAAAAATGTTAAAAAAGTCCTGTTTGTGATTTGTGATTTGTGATTTATTAAGATTGATGTGTGCACTCTCTTCATTTGTTAATGCCAAGGATAGGTAGCCATGGTTTATTCAAAGAGACGATGTTGAATGCCTTATGGCTGATTTCTACAAGGCCAGGTTGTTGTGGACTTAATTGGAGACACTGCACTAAGTAAATCCTGGCCAACAGAATTCTGTTTCTGTCTGCTGATTATGAAATTTTAGGTGTGGAAGGAATAATTTTCATCACCCCTTACTTCCTTTTTATCCTGTGCAGGTCTTTAACTCACAGCTCTTTGTTATAATGTGCCCTGTCTGTCATTTCATTCTTTGGCCAAATCTCACAAAATACTTGGCAGAACTCATTACCGCCACATTAAACACATCGCCGCTACATTAATCACACCTTTTTCTATCTTTGGACAATACTTTTCTTCTGCTGCTGCCTTTCAGAACTTTTAAATTATGTCTGGGCAGGATTTGTGTATATAAGTTGATTGGCTGTGTGTGGCTCTCTTTAAGGATGACACTGAGACGTAGACACAATTCAAGTTTTTTGCCCTAGGTTTTGTAGAGCTTCATTATACTGCTGAAACTTAGCAAAATGCCATTTCCGTAGAATTGAGCCCTCTTCACTTGACAGGTCAAAAATTATTTGCTAATCATTTCTTGGGCTCTCTAAATGCCTCCGGGTTTGCTTGTGCAAAGAAGCTGCAGCACTTTGTAGAGACTTTCATTGTGGCAAATATTTAAGGTGCTCTGCAGATGAGATCCCGGCAGAAGCAAAAAATGGATAGATTCTTTCTCCATGTCACAGTCACTGTCCTCATCCCCTTATCCTAATTGTATCTCATTAGAACAGATATGTGGATATCTCAAACATTAGATTCTCAGATTAAAATCCCAAATAAAGGAGGGAATCTTTCTGCCTATTTAAAATGAGTCACGATTTATATTCATGCATTTCTGTATCCTGCTTTCCACGTAGTGCTTCACTGATTCCTGAAGCTTTAATGTTCAGGACTAATTGACTGCAAACCTCTCCGATGGTTTTCTTAATGGCCTCGTGCTTACTCTTAAATCTGTTTTCAGAGGGAAATCTCACTGCCACAATAAAAGCTACTGTTTACTTTAGGTCTTAAAGGCATATTAAGTATCCTTCTTAGAGGATGTGTTTAGAGCTGAACTCTGCAGTTCACTTAGCTTGTTTACAGGCTTGGTAAGAGTTTAGGAGAGACCCTTTTAACACTGCCCCCTTTTTTAAAACATATAAATACTTTGCTGGTAACCAGGATGATCTTTAAATGTGAATAATTCAGTGCAAAACCTTCAGGCATATAAATCATGATAGTGCAAGTGAATGCTTATGCTGGATTAAAAAAAACTGCAATAGCTAATTTAAAATAAGATATTTTCACATAAAACAGACACAATGCAACATCTGTGCACTTAATATTATTATCATTGATTTGCTTTAACATGTTTTAGCATGCTGTAGGCTTTCTGACTTTATGTATATGGGATGGTGCCTTAAGCCCAATATAAACCTCAGCATGTAGCTGTACTAACTGTTGATATCATAGAAATCCTTACTTGTGTTTTTATTGTTTTTCACGTCCCCTCCTGCTTCCCTGTCAGTGGTTTTAGTCTCTGTGTGCATATTTTCTTTTTTCATTTACTTCCAGTCACATTTTGAAGTTACCTAGTTTGTCTCTAGTTTGTTATTTTTGAACGTTTTCCCTACCCTCATTGGGTTCACCTGTGTCTTAATACCCAAAACACTCTTTGTATCGTCTGCTTCCTGTTGTCAATGCATCTTTTTCTGATTGTCCATTCCTGTGTGCTCCTGTGTTTTCCTTTGAGCCGTTGCCGTCTTGTTTTCGGTTACTCTTTTAGATCGTCTTTTGTTGGATCTTGTTTGTACTCAGCCTTCCTGCGCTCTGTTGATGCTTTCTGTTAAATTTTGTTCTCTGTCTGCATTTGTTTACCTGTAGTAAACGTTATCAGAAGAACCTTTTGTTCATTCAGCCTGTCTGTGTCATTGCGTATTGTGTGAGGCATCCTCTGCCTTGAAGTGAAACCTCAAGGCCTGGACTATTTCAACATCCTGATGTTTAGCAGATATATTATATTTGGAAATCCAAACATTTTATCTGGAAAGCCATCTTATGGTTGTGGAGACATTTCACTTCAAATCGCAACTGTCAGTCTTATAGTGGAATTTGGGGAAAGGTTACAAGTTCACACATGGATCTCAGAAGATGTCTGCAGGATCAGGAACAGACATGTATGTGGTGCAGAGCAAAGATAGATGAGTTTTCCTTAATGGAAGTACCGTGGTTTGTGTGAGCAAGCAGCATAAATAGAGTGAACATGAGGCAGGACACACATGACACAGTACTGCCTCCGGTATTCTCACATGTGTACTACTGGACACTACAATTATTTTGTGGTATCAGGCTAAAGCCTGTTTAATGTCAGATTCAATTTCATCAGATATTTGCATTCTCATATGCCCCCCTTGGTGGAAACATCTAGAAATGTTCAGGGCTGCATTGCATATGTGCAGAACAGTTTAGCATGGTAGTTATTTGTGGTGGTTATTATATTTGTTGCAATTTATCCAGGGCTTTGCTGCATATTGTATGTGAAACTCTAACTTACTTGTAGCATTAACAAAGTGAACTGACTTTATTTATTTATTTATTTTGGCTTTGTGGATGTCTGTACCAGGTTGCACTGCATTCCATTTGATATTTTCAAGACATACCCTCAGAAATCAAAAATGTCAGTTAAACCTGTTGGAAGTAAGAATTCCTGCAAATATTGCTTAAATATTTCAGCGTGGACCATAGTAGTGCTTCAACTGCTCAGATAGCACTAAAGAAAGAAATGGGAATAAATCTAAAAGACATAAAAAGTCTAAGCTAATGTTTCATTCGTCAGCAGTGATTTAGACACTGCATACATTATAATATGGTGGAACAGATCATCAGTGGTACCTTTTCCTAGTTTCATATTAACTACCCTGTTCTTTTACTTTGATTTCATGTTGTATGTCCTACAGCAAGCAAGTAAGATGGGGTTTATAATGAACATTTTGGGAATTAGCCACTCTCACTGTTTTTTACCTCTTGCCCGCTCATCAGATCAATTGGGAGACCTCTGGAGGCCACAGCAGCTGCTGACTGAGTCGCTATACTTGTAGCTCATGAAGGCTGTGTACTTATTGATTGCACAGGTGCACAGAGAGGTTGCTACAAACCCATCGCCCTGCCTTCTGCAGCAATGCAATTTTCAGTCGTCAGATCTCTGCCACCTCCAGCCAGCCATCTCTGCACACTTCCACTGGGGCATGGAAGCATGGAGGTGATAGAGGTGATGGAGAAGGCCTGGGCTTGCTTAGAGGGATGCAGAAAATAGCCTTATTGGAGGCAGAATGAAAATGCTCTGTTCCGGAGAAGTGTGTGACCATAAGGGACAATCTGAATTGGACACCTCTGCAGAGGTGTGAAGTAGAGTTTTTGTCTCTTTCCACAGATAGGAAGGGGTGAGGAGGTTATGAAGGGTGTGAGGAGGGTGGATTGTGGCTGTAATAGTGCAGTGGGAGTAAATACACCAGGGGATAGAGGGAACTCGGGAGACTGTCACCAATTATCACCAGAAGTCACCTACCTTTTGTATTAATTTTCATTTCTGTGTGCTTTTGGGCTGGGGTGAGAAATCATCCATCTATAAATAAATGTGCCCAAGTGTGTCCATATGTTCATGTGTGTATGAATGGGTTTGTTTTCTTTACATACCCTATTATGATAAAGTGACCTACACCCATAGCTAGAGGCAAGCTTCTTTTACCAGCTTGCACTGGGCTAGCAGTTTACTACATGGCTGAATGAACATTGTCTTCCTTTCATTATTCACTGCTGCTACACAGCTCACATGTTTCCTGTGACACGGAGGTAGGCTGTCAGTGTGTCTTACTCCTGACAACACTATAGCTTCGTCCCTTTTAGGATTGCTAGTTTATTTAACGATAGTTAGCTGTGTTTAAAGAAGAGATCTACTATTAGCTGGGCAGATTAGGTGATTTACTCTGCTTAGTTAACACCAGAAATTAAACTGAAATATTGCAGTTTGGGTTATTCAAACATGTCCTATATTAGAAATTACTTTAAACAGTTTAGAGAGACCATTGTGTATATGATGAGCAATTGTACTTACCAAAGTACCATAATTGAGATACAGTAAATCTTAACATGTTAATATTTCAGAAGTCTGGGAATTATCGAGGTCAGTGTGCTAAATCCTTCAGGGACAGTACATAGTTGTAACACTTGTAGAAACTTTTTGAGTGTGGCCCAAGGTAGTGGAAAAAAAAACTTTAAAGCCACACAGCTAGCATGTTTTCAACAAATATACAATTAAAAAAGTCCAAAAATAACCCACAAGGTAACATAACTATATCAGGTGTGATGGTGTTCTTTAACAGTGAGTAAGTGTGAGGATGGATTTTTACCTACTGCACTGTAATCTGCCTTCATGGGCTACCTGTCACAAATTGCGTTCAGTCATGTGGGACAGTCAATTATAGGCTTCCCTGGTGGCTACTCACTTATGGAATATACACTAACTCACCGATAGGATCGGCACATTTTAAAGTCCTAAATAACATCTTAGTGATTTACACGGAGTAAAAGGAGCTGTAATGAAGGGCGATAATTTGCTTTTTATTTGTTTGGCCATATTAGTCTGCCTTGCCTACCTCTATTTAAGGCAGCAAGTTTCTAACATTTGCAACTCTGCACGACAACGAACGTCAAGCTGAGACATGGTGTTTGAGCTGGGAGTAATGATTCTAGCAAGAGTTTAAAAAGTGAGAATTGCCATTTCTTTAAGAGTTAATCAAATCTGAGCACAGGTTTTTTGACAAATTGATCTATTTCTTTATGTGATTGTTGACAATTGTGTAAACTATGTAGTGTGTTAAAAAAAGAATAGAAAACAAGCTAAAACAACAAAATACAGCTTGAGGTGAACAGCTCTCGTTATTAGGGATTATTAAGCTAGATCACAAGAATAGTCCCCAAATAAATCAAACAGTAGTTGCAGTAAGGTGTAAAGTCACACATCTTATTGCTCCTAAAACAAAATCCACCATGTAGTATTGGTCTCGGAAAAGGATGCTGGGTAAATTATCCACTGCTCACAGTTTAAATTTCATCCATGGGACCTGACAAACAACACACTGCATCCCTGAAAATATAAAGAACACAGTGAGGTAAGGATGACCCCTGTGTCTCGGTCAATCTAGAGTCAGACCTCTTGATATTTGCTGTGGGTTGTTCCTCGACTTTGTGAGTCTTCTGCGTTTTCAAAGTGAGATTCTCCTGTGTCTTCTGTCTCTTCTTTTTCTGGCCAACAGCCAGAACAGCTCCTGAGCTGAACACAAACCCGGAGATGAGAGCTGAGACATGAAAGGAAGAACCAACCTAATGCTCAGATCTTTGAAAATCTCCTTTTTTTGATATCACATCTTTCAAGACACGTCTGCAAGTCTGCAAGTGAATGATTGTTTGTGTTAGTGTTATTTATCAGACCTAAGAGGATAGAATACATATAATATGTGAAAGGCTAAAATACTTCTGCTGCATTTATGGCCTCATTATTCTGGGGGAGTGGGGGGGTCAGTTCAGAGTTAGTTAAGCAATGCAGTAAATGAAGCTCCAGGGGTGTTGTTATCCATGTTCACCTTCCTGTTATTGCTGTTTCTATTGAAGGAGGGGATACTGTGCGTTCACTGAGCTGCTGCCAGAGAGGTCAAAGACTATAAAACCCCAGGACAGTCTCCCCTATATCTTTATCTTTGTCTTGCAGTTCTCCCTACACACACACACACATACACACACACTCTCTAATTACACTAAAACACAGTGTGAAAACACAAACCTTTTTGTCCCAGTCAGTCCTGAGCAGAGATGGGCAGTAACGCGTTACTTGTAACGCGTTACTGTAATCCGATTACTTTTTTCAAGTAACGAGTAAAGTAAGGGATTACTATTGCAAAAACGGTAATTAGATTACCGTTACTTTCCCGTAGGAACGCTGCGTTACTGCGTTACTGCGTTACTAAAACCGTGATTTTCTTGCGAGAATGTCTCATGACAGTGACGTAAGCGAGTGTGATGTTCGTGACAACAGCTGTGTGCAGATCAACAATGGATCATATATCGAGTGCGGAGAGAGTATGAGCGTGCAGCGTTTAAAGCGTGGAAGTACTGACCTTATTTTGAGTTTGATTCCGTAAAAAGTGACAAAAACATTAGTGTCCGCTGTGCGTGGGAAGAAAACTTCTTTTTACAGCGAAAAAAACCCCTAAACTTCCAAGCAAGCACCGAGTAGCTACATCGTAATGGGAAACTCACAGAGAAACTGCGGTATCCTTCCGCTGACCGCTGCAGCACACCTGCACCAGGATAAACCTCCGCCTACTCTACTCCTGCTTTACAGGTGAAAATAGAGCAAAAGGACCGCTAGTCTTTGACTTTATTTATTTTCTGCTGTGTTTTACTTGCATCTGAAAGAGTGAGTGTAAACACAAAAAAATAATTTAAACAAAAAAAAAAAATTATATATATATATATATATATATATATATATATATATATATATATATATATATATATATATATATATTTATTATGTGCTGGAATGTGCAGAAAATAGGTTTAAATGTTAAACAAATTTCTTCCAGTCAGATAATGGTGCATATAATTAAAATTTTGCTTCATGCATAAAGTTAAAAGATTAAAACTAACAAAACAAGTTTTAAAAAGAGACTTTTCCATTTGATTACATTTTGTATGATGGATTATGTAGAAAAAGTAGAATTGGGCTGAAAGATCTATCGCTTTATCACCTATTCAGGTTGTAAATCATGTTTTTAAAAAGTAACTAAGTAACTAAGTAACTAAGTAATTAATTACTTTTGAAAATAAGTAATCAGTAAAGTAATGGGATTACTTTTTTGGGGAAGTAATCAGTAATTAATTACTGATTACTTTTTTCAAGTAACTTGACCAACACTGGTCCTGAGTAACCCACAGGTGTAGTTATATCACCATAAACTACTAACTTGGCACTGTGATGCCACGTGTTCCATATTCGATACACGGGTTTTTTGGGAGTTTTTGAAACCTCCTCATCCTCAGTATGATTTCTTTTTACTGAAAAACGTGAATAAATTGCACAACAATGCATGTGTGCAAAATAATATTTAATTTATTATTTAATTTTAATATGCCATTTCTTTTTCTGTCAGAAGATTCAATTAAATCTCCAGTTTCAAAACATTGTAACTTTTTGGAAATTATTAGGGTTCAAGTCATTTGCTTTTGTGGTCTAGAAATTGACTGTTGTCTCTGTTCAATCATTTGAGCAGCTGCTATCATTTCTCATATATTCTTATAAGTTACAGAAAACCAGTTGCTTTTAAATTAATGTGAAAAAAGTATGTATTTCAATCTCACCCGAGAAGACTTTTTATGAGACCGATCTGACTGATATACTGATCTTGATTGTTACAGTAGGATGTATTATATTCCTCCTGGAAGGCTGCTTTATGAGCAGTAATTAAAAGTGGGGGCATTTCTATTGATTCAGTGCGGGAATTACTGCCTATATCTTGAAGTGAGTATTAATAAAAGGTCAGTCAGAGTACTATCCTGGGGATAAGACTGTGTTCAAGGGCACGTCCACAGAACTGATGCTTCAACCTGTGTCCTTCTATTTAATCATCTCGTTCTCCTTCAAACTGACTTGTTCTGTGTTTGTTCACTTCACACCTCTTCTTCCACGGACATTTTGTGAGATCCTGTAAATATCACAGTACTTGTCTTATTTTAAGGATAGAGCCTGATTAATTACTCATTACCTAATGAGGTATGTGATACAAGAAGCATTCCTAAGCCAAGATGATACTATTCTTTTCTGGTTAAAAATCCTGTACACTACATCGGCCAAGCAACTGATATTAATTAATACTTTTCTTTCCAAAGGAAATCCTGACATGGTTACACATAAGATAAAATATCCTGTGTAGGCATGAAATGTTGTATTGTAGTAACAATACATGCAGCAAATAACATATTTTTCTAACATTTTATGTTTTCTTAGCTTTTGAACTTCTGCCATGTGCCAGAGATTGTGATGCGTATTTTGAAGGTAGAGTACTACAGTACCCATGATTTCTTTATATTTTGCAGGGAATGTGGGAAACAGGTGCAGCAATGTATTGAACTATATGCAAACATTACATGGAAATACAGCTTATAGGGCAAGATCTCTTGAAAATCTATGTTTGGTCGGACTGTCTTTACTTTTCAACACAGCCTGAACTCTCTTTGGCACTTTTCTTGTCATTTCTTGTAAGTAGTTTTCAGGAATATTTCTCCAGGCTTCTTGTGGGACATTCAAAGCTCTTCTTTGGATTTTGGTCGACTTTTGTTTTGTTCTAAGTCAAGATGATCCCACACCAGTGAGGCGTCCGTGAACAGTAGATGGATCAACTGAAGGGCCAGATGCATGTTTTAGACCCTGTGTCAGGCTTTTGGTGGGTTTCTTAAGGATGACTTTCAGATACTGTTCATCTGTTGTTGATAGTTTATAAGTTTGTCACTTGTTTCGTTTGTCGTCCACTTGTCCAGTTTCCTAAATTTTTAAGGACTCACTCCTCATACTGAGATATGCCTAAAACTGTGATATTTGCCAGTTTTCATAGATTCAACTGAAAACATGGTAACTAATACAGTAAAGCGTTATATTTGGCTCCTCTGAAGCAAAACATAAAAAAGAAATGAGGGGTGGCTGGTGGATATATGATGGATATCACCCACTTCTGTGTCTTACACTTTGCCGCAACGCCTACATATATGTTTTTTCTACTGTTGTCAGCAAACAGCAGGCCCCAGAGTTTTGAGCTGTCATGCAAATCAAACTCCAGACTGTCTGATTTCTCTAATTAAAATGTGTTTTTTTCATAGACAAAATGTAACCAAATACAGTAGTGACTTTAGCAGGTGTATTTTTTTATTGAAATTCAAACTTCTGTGCCTTTAGCACTTGACTGCACATAATTATACCTGGATTTCACACCTCCACTATATTCTGATTTGTTTACATCACCAACTTGGGGATTATCTTCTGTTTATTTGCAAGCACAAGAGCTTTTCCTTCAAATGTATTATTTATGGGAAAAATTAAGAAAAGACTATTTTGTATAGTAAATATTAATCATTAAATTGTATTCGCTCTTAATTTAAATGTAGTCAATTTAGTCTTTGGTCATCAGTAATTATTAAGAGGTGAGATTTCCTAATGTGATGAGGAATTTTGGAAAGTGTGGCCGTGACGATGATAACCATTGAGTCTGCTAGGAGGCGACGGGCAAGGAAGCAGTGACCTGTTTTTCGATGGTTCAGCCATCTGCCTCTGTATCCTGCAGCAGAGCACATTTCATTCCCAGCAGCTTCAAGACACAGGTTAAGTGGAAGCTTGTTGACTCCATGATAAGCTTTCGGGAAATAGATGGCACCCAATCAGAGAGCAGACAGGCAGAAACCACAAAAGGCCACTGGGTGGAAAGAGAACATCTTGCTTGTCGTATAATTAAGACGTTCAAGCCGGGAGCGAGTTTTGATTATGACAGTTAATCTGTCTGCGATTTCTTTATTTATTTCCCCAGTGACAGTAAGTATAGATTACTGGTCAGTGAAACATACCCCTCACAGATCAGACCCCTTTGTTGTACATATCGTTGTTTAATAATAGATGTTAGTTGTTGTTGTTTTTTTCCTTTTGCTGGCTGTCAGATGAGATGGCTGTAATCATTTAAACAGGTAAGAAAAATGAAACACACTGTGTATAACATGTAATATGGAACAAGCCTATTTCAGTGAAACTTATGTAACATATGATAGTGACTCCAATCAGTACCAGTAATAATGCCTTCTGAAATAAACTAATGTATGTTAGACCTGCTTTTTATATTAGCTGAGGAGGATTTACCACAAGAAAAAATACTTTGATTAAAAAAAGGAGGTGGTGGTGGTGGTGGTGGTGGTGGGGGGGGGGGGGGGGGGGTACCCAACAATGTTGGAGTAAACAAAAGCAGGTTAGTAAGAAGTTATGATGAGAGGTTTTCTTCATGCAGAAATAATCAAGGGACCCAGAAGAATAGTATAAAATATGAATATATTTATTATGAAAATGACTGAATATCAAGGAGAGGAGAAATGAAAACACATTACAGCAGGTATCATCATCCCTGTTCTGATGTTCTAATCTCACACAGAGTTTCATATACCCCCTTCTATGTCTGCTCTCCAGATAAGGAAACAAATTGTGCCTCTGCACTATCAAAAAGCAACTAGTCTGTCCTTGAGGCCTATCCTAGAGCCAAAACAAACAGCACCAAACACAACATGGGTCATTGTTCTCCAAAAGGTTCCATCAGGCCTCCTGAAAAAGAAGTGCAATCCCCCTAAAATACAGGTGTTAACTTCATAAAAATCTATCACAGAAGTCACTGTCAGGTGTAAAGATTAATGCTGCCTGAAGATTTGAGCAGCTATAACTAGGCAGTGTAAGTGAATGCTGAGGCACCCATGGAAATGATATTCAAGTTTGGAACAGGTAGGCTTATGTTTGAAACAAAGATCTTAGTTAAAACCTCTGCTTCCGTATATATTTTGGTATTTTTGTCTCTGTTTAGTTTTCATTAAATATCATCAAAGACAGAAAAAAGCTAATTATGTTAATGTTACTTTGGTTACTTCAGTTTAGAGATTGCCTTTTGATTGTGCACTGTTCATAAAGGCAAGTACAGTTAAAGTGAAGAATCAATTACTGTGTAATTAGAAGTAGTTGTTTGTGTCGACAGCAGAAGGAGTAATTAAAAAAAAAACTGTCACTGAGGTCTTTGAAATACCTTAAAGAGCAACAGAATATACAATAGAAATGAATCTTATAACCACAGATTAAGTGTAGTAAAATGCCTGCAGCAGGGAAGATGATTGAATAAACAAACCTATGTGAAGATTTTATAATCGGAAAATTAGAATAAAAGCTTTCAAAAAATCAACTTCATACTGCAAAATATGTTAATGGAAGTGAAAAACACACCAGTCGTAATTTTTAGGATGATTTTCAAAATAAATATATTCAACAACGTAACACTGTTAATGCGTTAGCAGGAGTGCAGTAATGATATTCAATGTTTCTGTTAAAGCAAATTTTGTTTTAATGTGGAGTACATTTATTTTGAAGAACAGCTCTAGAGTGGTGCGTTTGTGAATTAAGTAAGTGCCCAGTGATTTGTCACAACAACTGAATGCCCTGCTGGAAAACTGTGGACATTTATGTTGATGTCATTTTGGCATCTACGTACGTTAACGCTGCTGCATTTTAAGCAACCACACCGCCAGCCCAAAGAACACAGAAGCTCCACCCACATGACCCAGCAGACCGTGCCCTAATGTTTTGGAACTACTTTAGTGCCATTACAGGGACCTACACCATAATGCACAGGGAGTTTTACATTAACGGTCACAAGTAGGATTTTTGACTCCATTCTGCAGGATTAGGTGATAAGATGAGATAAGATGTTATAGAAACATTCCTCCTCAGGACTGAGATGGGCTAATATATGTGTCAGTAAATCACTATATAGTATTAATTAGTAATTAATTGGTAATATGCATGACATGATTTACAAAATTAAAAGGTCCAGAATCAAAAATTGTTTTAAAGTCAAAGAAAACCTGTGCTGTCTAATAAGCTGTCTTTATAACACACTGGCATCCTGCAAAGTGGATTATTGAACATGTGCATCATCTTGTGCCTCTTGTAGCTTCACATGCTGTTGTGTTGCTTTATTTGTTCATTTATTTTTTTATTCAGGTATGAGACTTTTGCAAAAGAAAGTACTTTGCATTTCCTTTGTTAAATTAAATTAAATTTGTATTTGTACCAAAGATAATGGAAGTTATATCCTGTCTCCCTGATGCTGTGGTAACCATTAATTCATCAGATTCAGCCAAGTGTTTAAATAACATCTTGCAGTCACTGCTGGAAGAATCTTTTATGGAAAGAAATGGGAAATTATTAACAAATGACTGTTTTAAAGTAACTCTTACTGTCTGTAATGCAGATATATTGGTTTACACCTTTCTTATATGTGCTTTTCTTTCTTTTATCTGTTACCGTATCCCTTGGAGATACATATATGCCTACAGTATAGTGAACTGTCTTTGTCTCAAATTCTCTGCTCATTATCGGAGTAGGTTCAAGGAGATGGGCACTCATTTGCATAAGGAGCCCCAAGGCTGGAGCCTCTGTGTGTAGCAGCCAGGTGATTCATACCAGCTCCTATAGTCTTATTTTGCAAGGATTAGATTAAAACCCATCAGTCAACCTAGATCACCCTGACCCATAGGAAATGGAGCCAGGTTACCGCAGTTAGGCCATCCAACTTGTTTCTTTCATTATTTCCCCCTCAGAGCTCAGAATAGCTTGTTTTGTAACATAACCATGACAACACAGCAAGTATATACATTCACTTAAATTTATAGACGAGACCTTTATGAACATTTGCGTGGTGAGATGAAGGGCAGCGCGAGCATAAAAATTCAAACAGTGGAGTTATACTGTGTAATATAAAGAGAGCGAGTGCGTGAAGGTTTCCACGTGGGAACGAATATGTGCGCTAAGGAGAAATCAGAAGTGCGGTTTAACACAACAACACATTTATCCAGCAGCAGATTTAAAGAAATAAACCTCGCAACATTTTCAAAGAGCAAAAAGAAGTTTTGAAAAGTGCACCAGGTTTAAGGTTTTTTTTAGTTTTTTGGGGAGAAACTGCTTTTTAAAAAATTTGAAGTGGTCACTTCAGTTCTGAGAGGTTTAACTAACGAGCTGAACCAAAAGCACTTCTTGTAAATGTCATTTTCGCTTATTTGCTAGTCAAAGAATAAAAAGTGAATAGAATAAGAATATTTAAATCTATTTAATGGTGCAAAGTCACATTTTTAGAGTTATACTTCCCTGGAGCTTTCCCTGCATGCTTCCTTCTATTCAAAGTCTCCTGTTTTTAATAGAAAAATATCAAGTATCTTCAAAGCTATTTCACAGCTTCTCCTTTACAGTTACTTTCTACTTTGTGTGGTAATAATTTAAAAAGATAAACTTGGTGATAAAAGCTATGTTTACAAGGTTCAGTAGCTCAAATTAGCACCGGCTTGCTCAGTTTCAGCAGGAGATACTGAGACATCAGTTATAACATAACAATCATGAGGCAATTTTTCTGTTTTGTGTGCTTTTAATACTTCAAGGGCATTTTTGTCACGATCTGAGGAGACAGACGGTACAGTGATGTGTGTGGTGGACCCATGTGCGAACACAAGAGAGTAGACCGGAGTAAACTTAAACTGAAAGCGAGCCTTTATTATGGCTGATGACAGGTTTCAAACAAAGCAGAAATACCGTGACTAAACGGAACTTAAACTAAACTGGAAGCAGATACTGATAAGCTATGAAGACTCAGAAAACCATGACGATGACTGTAAAGACTGGCCGTGAGGACATGGAGGGTGGGAACACAGATGACGCGACACAGACTGCATGAAACACAGAGACTAAATACACATGAGGGATGATCAGGGGAAGTGGCCACACATGGGAGCACAGCTGACACACATGAACCTAAAGACAGGACAGGAGAAGTGAAACTAAATACACTGACATTGAATACAGACTTTCAAAGTAAAACAGGAAACATGGAGATTAGACATGACATGAACTAAACATAACCACGCAGACATGACGCATGACAGGTAGACGCACGAACCAGGGAGACTGAGTACAGGGAGATGACATAAACAACTAAGAAACAAAGGGCTAAACAGCACCCTAGAAATTAATTAGACGAACTAAGCTTAAGCATAAATGAATACAAAAGATACATGAAACTCAACACTGGGTCACACGACCCAGGACCATGACAATTTTGTTCTAATGCTTTTATAGTTTTACTTGTAACTAGCATTGCATATGTTTTTACTTTTTCATTCTATTGATTTTTTGTAATTTTAGCTAAAAAATAAGTTATCACTTAAATATGTTGTTATTAAGTTTAAAGACATGTACATAAAAAATAAATAAAATTAATGAAATTGTTTGTGAGTGCCATTAATGATGATAATGGAATGTTGTCTTATACAGACGCTCATAGCAAAGCGCACTCCTGTGTGTCAACGGCACGTTTTGCTCTCTAATGCAAGCGAAATCCTAACTGATCATTAAAAACTCCTTTTCCTGTTATCACGGCTGAACTCTGAAACACTTCTTTATTCAGTTAATGTTGAATTCTTTGCAGGTTTTATTCAAGTCTTAAAAAGGGCCCCCCAAAAAGCTGTAAACATTGCTATTCTTGCTCTTGTTCTAAGAAATGAAAGCTGTGGGAAACTGACAAACACTGAAGATCGCATGCAGTGCTGGCAAGTTCTCCTTGCACAGAGCAGAGCGGTCTTGCTCTAACAAGAATAGAAAGAGATGTGTGAGGCCCTGGAGCGCGACTGAGCAAGAAGACAAGTAGTTTGATGTATTTGTCGCCTCACAGGTCTTCAACTGGCAGCTTCATTAAATGGCACCCACCAAACACCATTATCAACACACAGTCAAGAGTCGACTCTTGGAAGCTGGCCTTCTAGGCATAGTTGCAACAAAAAAAAGCCAAATGTGAGGCTGGCCAGTAAAAAGGAGATGATTAAGAGTGGTTAAAAAAAAACTCTCAAAGACACTGGACAGAGACAGTTTGGGGGGAAAGAAGTGTTGTGTATAGACACATGTGTGCTTGAGCTCTTAGATGTGTAGCAAATGGAAAGATGCTGAAGGAATGCTTGAAGCCATCTTTCAAGCATGGTGGAGAAATGTTATGGTTAAAGGTTGCTTTGGTGTTGGTAAAGGGCATATTTGTAGCGATTTAATGCCCCAAAGCACAGCTCAAAACTATGAATTCTTTTGAGTGTTTTGGAGCCATTTGCTGATATCAGTTGTCCACATAATGCTTATGTCCTAAAATGTCAGGAATGTGGCCCCCAAAAATATACAAAAACAACAATATAGTTAGACCCAAAAAGGTCGGGTTTTCCTGGACTACTTTTGTATCTCCTTGCAAAACTTTTGCACCACCTTTTAATCCTTTTCCCCAATAGAGAAAATCTCATAGGTATGCATTAATCTGTGCGATGTAAAGGCAGGCCGGTGCAGCCTCAGTGTGGCACTGAAAGAAAACTGGAAGAGGGGGGTCTCAGTGACCACTGCCAAAGCTGATTGAGGCAGA